>NC_077227.1:754778063-755078063 GCF_027887165.1 Monodelphis domestica | reverse complement strand
AAAGTTGAAGTTTACATCCAATCTCACTGCATAAAGGAGGACCATATTCTCAGGAAGCCCTGCAGTAAACTGAATAGGAAAGTAAGAGCTGAATTCCTTATTAATCATGTCTCAAGAGAATTTTAATGTGAAAAGGAAAACATACTTTTCATGAAGCCCAATATCCCTCCTCTTAGAGGCAGCTGACTTAATTCAATAATACTTAGGCAAATGGTTGATTCAAAGAGGCAGTGTAGTATAATGAGTAAAGCTCTGAGCTTAAAGCCAGAAAGTCCTGCCTCATTCACTCAATCAATTAATAACCATTTATTCAGCACCTGCCATTTGCCAGGTACTGTGCTAAACACTGGGAATGCAAAAAGGAGCAAAAGCCAGTCCCTGCTTTTAAAGAGCTTACACTCTAATGGGGAGCTCACATGTAAAAAATATATGCAAAGCAAACGATATATAGGATTAAAAGGAAACAATTAAGAAGAAAGGCACCAGAACTAAGAGCCTTGGGGAAGATTTCCAGTAAAAGAGGGAGGGTCAGTAGTCAGATCAAATGAGAGAAAAAGCATTTCAGTCATGAGAGACAATGAGAGGAAATGCCTTGAACTGAGATGGGGTGTCAGGTTTGTGGAACTGCTTGGAAGCTAGTGTCACTGAAACCAAGAATATATGTTGGGGTGTAAGAGGTGCAAGAGGAATGGGAAGGACGGAGCTCGGGGATGGATGGTCTTGAATGCCAAACAGAGTATTTTGTATTTGATTCTAGAGGTGATAGGAAGCCCCTGGAGGCTATTGAGTTTAGAGGGGTGGCATGGTTGTACATGCAGTTTAGGAAAATCACTTTAATGGGTGAATGGAGTATGGATTGGAGTGGGAAGAGACTTGAGGCAGTGAGCTATCACAATACTCGAGATGTGAGGTGAGGAGGAGCTGAACTAGACTGGTGACCACGTCAGAGGAGAAGAAGGGACGTGTATTCCAGTGTTGCTGGGAAGTGAACTCAATAGGCCTTGACAACAATCTAGATATGGGGAATGAGAGGATAACTCAGCCCATGGAACTGAGAGGATGGTGTTGCAGTAATAGGGAAGGTAGAAGGAAGATTTAAGAGGAAAGATCCCGAGTTCTGTTTCAGACATGTTGAGTTTAAGGTGTCTGTGGGGTATCCAATTTGACTGTCTGAAAGGCAGTTGGAGATGAGAGATTGGAGATCAGCAGAGAGATTGGGGCAGGATAGATTGGACAATCATTAGTGTAGAGATGGCCATTAAATCCACAGAAGCAGAAGAGATGACAGAGTGAAGATGTATCACCCTGGACAAATCATTGATTTCGTTGTACTTCAGTTTCCTCATTAGTAAAATGAGGGGCTGAGGCAGACAAACTTCATTCTTGGATTGATTCATTCTCTGAACTTTCCCTTCTCCCCAGCAGCCTTCTCACATTCCAGATGTTTCTACATGAGACCTGTTCTCCTGGTTGGTGAAAACAACCCGAACGACCATTTCATGAGGTGCCACAGCCGCATCCACTCCTTCTTAGCTCTCTTCACTCTTTGGACTTTTCTGCTTTCTCTCCATCATCTTTCCCATTTCCTCTCTCTTTAGCTCTCCTTTATATATTGTCTTCCTTCCTCCATTAGAATGTAAGCTTGCTGGCACAGAGGCAAACTTATTTGCTCAAATTTTTATTCCCATAGTTTAGTGCAGTTTCTGGCACATAGTACCTGCTTAATAAGTATTCTCTCTCTCTCTCTCTCTCTCTCTCTCTCTCTCTCTCTCTCTCTCTATATATATATATATATATATATATATACATATATATATATGTATATATATATATATATGTATATATATATACACACACACACACACATATTAGATATATATGATGTGACCTTTATGCTCCTTTCAATTATAAATCTATGATCCGATGATTATGAATTTCATTTAGAAGTCTGCAATATTCTGGAATTTGCTGCCAAAGGTACAATATCATCTGCAAAGAGGAGCATTTGGAGGATTTCACCAGGAATCCCTTCCTATCTTGAACACTGGGATTCTGTCCCTGACAGGGGCAGATAACTTTGGGGAAGCTCTAGCTCCCTGGCTTTTAACCTTGTTTGACATTAACAATCAGAAAGTAAGTCTGCAGAGTTGTCTCTGTTAGTGTATCTTTCAAGAAATCTTGAATAATTTTGATGTATACATGGGAGAGGACCATAATGACAAGAGCATTTGAGGAGATGCTTTATGGAATAAAATGCTTTTTCCCCCCAGCCAATAAGTAGTAAGCATAATGAGACCTTGTTTTCTCTCTTCCTTTTAGTGCATTGGTGATGATAAAAATGTTTGTCCTAAATATCCACGTAAGAAAAAATCCGATACATAAAGGCTCTAATGTTACTCAACAGCCAACCTATTGAGCTCATCAATCAGCATGGGACAGACTATGCTACAGAACAATGAATTAGGTCTAATATCAAATAGGAGTAGGCGTGAGCTGGACTTCCTTTGGAGGAATATCAAGGTTCTTTACTGTCCTCGGGCTTCCTCCCCAAAGACTTATCTTTTTCATGCCATTGTTCTTTCAGTGTTGTTGTATGGCTGTGAGTTATAGAACTCTCCAGTCTCTGAAGGCTAAAAAATACCTTACTGAACAAACACTTAATTTCCTTGCTGAGCAGAGAGATGTAGTGGCCAAGGGCAAGACTTCAAATCTAACCTCATCTGTGAGATCTTACTGAGAACGAGGGTGGAAGTTTCTGAGCTGCGTTGCCTCATAAAAACCCCGAAATAATAAGAGGAAAATGCTTGAAGGAATCTTGGTGAGAGACTCAACTGGACAGTCTTCCTGAGGATATTTTGGATTGAATCAGAAAGATGATAACAAAAACAGGAGAGAAAAAGATCTTTAAACATTTTTATACTAAACTCTTTTCACCATCTAGTAAAGTGGGGCTGTCCCATTTGGAGCATACCATTATAGCCATGGTTGGGCCCATGCGTAAATGGAAATGGTCCTAAGAAACCTGAAATAGGATAAGCAGCTGACATAGGCAAGTGAAGGCAGAGGAGGTCTGCTCTAGAGGAGATACATGTTCAAGGGCATAGGAGGATCCATTCTTATGTTTTCTGTTTTTATTTTTTTAAAATTATAATACATTGAAATTTTTCCCAGATTATATGCCAATACAATTTTAAAAATATTTGTTTTTTGACATTTTGCAATCCCTCTCCCTAAGAAGACAGGCAATATTATATACGTTATACATATATTATCACCTAATATGTATCTTATCATGTTGTGGAAGAAGGCACATATTGCTTTCGCTAGGGAAAAAATTAATGGGGGAAATTAAGTAATGAACAATATGATATAATTTATATTGAGATTGTCTGTTCCTTCTATGGTGATGGATATCTTTTTTTTTTTTTGTGAGGCTCTTGGAGTTGTCCTGGAATCTTGCCTTGTTAATAATAGTTAAGTCATTCACAGGAGATCTTCATACATTATTGTTATTACTGTATATATAATATTCTCCTTATTCTGCTCATTTTAATTTTATCACTTCATAAGTCTTTGCAGGTATTTGTGTGATCATCTTGTTTGTTATTTCTGATGGCTTAGTGCTCTTCCATTACAATTATACCAGAACTTGTTTAGCCATTACCAAATTATTGGACATCCCTTCAGGTTCCAGTTTTCTGACACCACAAAAAGAGCTGCTATAAGTATTTTCATACAGGTGGATTGTTTTCCCTCTATCTTTAATCTCTTTAGGAAACAGACCTAATGGTGGTATTCCTGGGTCAAATGGTCTTATGTTATCTGAAAGAGAGAAAGCTACCAAAGGCCTGGAGGAGATAAAAAACAATCAAACCTCAGACATATTTATTATCAGAATGATGATCAGGAGAATATAAATGACCAATCCATATGCTTGCTTTCACATCTACACAGATTTTTATGAGAATGATCTATAAACATCTTTCATGAGATTAGTAGTAGGACCAGGTATATTTTTGTAAGTAAAATTTCACAACAGATCTAGTGTTAGTATTCATACACAATTGGTTGAATGGTGTAGAGAATATAAAATTGGATTTACTGATTTTTTGAGTATAAAAAGATATTTCAATTCTTGGAGCAAAATATGGGCTTCAACTAAGACCTCTCATTCAAATATTAAGATCATGCAAGAGTCTTTGGAAAGGATAAAAAAGCAGAAAAACCTTATTTAATGACTCTTGGTCATTAAATCAAGGGAAGCACCAAATAATATCTCTGGTCACCAAAGATGTTCACCACTGTCAAGGAAGAGATTTAGATCATAAGTCCAGTATGAAAGATTTTCTATAGATGATAAGGACCTCCTAGTGTTTCAGTGAACTGATTTGAACAAATTCTAGGTCATTGGAGAGTCACTTAGATGTAATCTGTAATCATTGTAGAATTTTTAGCTTATTCATTCACATAGGAAAAAATAAGTGGATGAAGAATTCTTAGAGCCTAGACCAGTGGTATCCAAAATGGGGACCAGAGCAGCCTAGGG
Organism: Monodelphis domestica; assembly: GCF_027887165.1. Classification (NCBI taxonomy): domain Eukaryota; kingdom Metazoa; phylum Chordata; class Mammalia; order Didelphimorphia; family Didelphidae; genus Monodelphis; species Monodelphis domestica. Next base: position 755,073,517 of record NC_077227.1, on the reverse strand, counting down.
GAGCTTTGGAATAAATCTAAGAAGTGGAGTGGCAAGCAATTGGAAAGTGGAGACATCAAGCGATCAGTCATTAAACACATTACTGTATTATAGGTTCTTTGATAATAGCTGGGGATACAAAGAAAAGCAGGAGATAGTCCCTGTTCTCAAGGAGATCACAGTCTAATGGAGAAGACTACATGAAAACAACTAGGTAAAACCACACACACACATACATACATACACACACCTGACTCCATTACTTATATTTCCATATATATATATAATTTTAAATTATGTATATATGTATATATATAAATGCACACATATATTTGTATATATAACCTGCCACCGTCTCCAGTCAATAACCAATGTAACCCTTCTACCTTTTCTTTTTTCTTTTCTTTTTTCTATTTTCTTTTCCTTTCTTTTCTCTTCTTTATTCTTTAAATATTTGTCTGATTTATTTATTTAGTCTTATTTTGTTTAGAATATTTTTCCATGGTTACATTATTCCTGATTCCCCTCACCTTTCCCCTCCCCGCTCCTGGAGCTGACATGCAATTCTACTGGGTTATACGTTTATCATTGTTCAAAACCTATTTCCATGTTATTCATATCAGCAGTAGAGTGATCTTTTAACATCAAAATCCTAATCATAACCCCATTGAACCAAGTGATTGATCATGTTTTTCTTTTGCATTTCTGCTCCCACAGTTCTTTCTCTAGATGTGGATAGCTTCTTTCCCTTAAGTGCCTTGGTGTTGTCCTGGGTCATAGCATTGTTGTTACTAGCAAAGTCAGTTACATTCGATTGTGCTACAATGTATCAGCCTCTGTGTATGATGTTCTTCTGGTTCTGCTCTTTTCACTTTGCATCAGTTCCTGGAGGTCTTCTAGTTCACATGGAATTCCTCCAGTTCACCATTGCTTCCACACAGTAGTATTTCATCCCCACCAGATACCACAATTTATTCAGCCATTCCCCGATTGAGGGAGACCGCCTCATTTTCCAATTTTTTTGCCACCACAAAGAGTGCAGCTATGAATATTTTTGTATAATCATTTCCCTTATTATCTCTCTGGGGCTACTCTCTTTTCTTGACAGCTAGTCATTGGCATTCTTTGCAAGACCACCACATCTACCCTTCACCTATTAAACCCACTTATACTCCTTACTTCTCCACTTTATTCCTTTGGGCAATTCAAGCCCCTGACCTCCTCACTTCTTCACCAGGCATCAACCCTTAGGAACTAACCCCAGCTTGGGTGCCTACAGCAGTGGCTAGGCTAGCGCAATTGGGAAAAACCACACTCCCCACCAAAACCCCTTCCCTCTACTGTCCTTCCCTTCCCTGACCAGCTTATGTCATGGATCAGACAGTGTCACTATTTACTTCTCCATTTCAATCATCCCCCATATTTAAGTTGTCATGACATGCTTATTTCTACTTCCAGAATAAATTCCGCATCTGATTCTATTTCTCCACTCACATGGATTGCAGTCTAATCCTCATTTTTCTGGATGATTGCAATAGTTTCTAAGTTGATATCATTGCCTTAAGTGTCTCCCACTTCACTCTATGCCAAAATGATTTTCCTAAAGTATAGATCTGATCATATCAATTCAATTCATTTCAGTAGCTTCCTGTTAGTTCTATAATCAAACTCAAGATCTGTTTGACATTTAAAGCCTTTTACAACTTGGCACCAACCTACCTTTCCAGTCTCATTATGCATCACTGTCCTTACTGTATTCTATAGTCCAGCCAAATTGGACTTCTTGCTGTTCACACCTTTACAGGAGCACAACTAAAAATCAAAACATGAATAAAAAATTAAGTCATAATGTAATTGATTAAGTAGAACCATATAAATAAAGAGGAATGGATTTTTCAAAAATATTTTCTGAGTTAAAATTTGTAGACACTTCACTTCTGCTTGTTGCTTTTTCATTGTGTGCATGAATATCTGCAAACAGAAAGACAGGGCTCTCGATAAGAATCTGTTTTGTTCCCAGATTATTATGACTGTCCCTCTGGCTTAGAAATTTTAAACAATAAACAATCAATTCTCTTTTGATAGCTCTGAGCCCACTAGCCAGAAAACTGCTCTGGCAAGATTTCACAATGGAAAATTTGTCTTTCTCCAATATTTCAACTCGCTCATGTTCCATTTGTGCTATATTGGAGCAAAGAAACACATGGTAGGTCAACAATGCCATGTTTAACAAAGTTTAACACACTTAAAAAACAAAAAGAAAAGTAAATAAACTTAAGAAATAGAGATGTGACAAATAGGTACATATGCTCTCTGGAAAGAGAGGGAAGCAAAGAGAAGAAAAAATATATGGGATATTACTACTACCTACATACACTATTATAATAGTCTCTTTATAGGTATTTCCCTCTCATCTTTCTTCCTCCTCCAATGCATCCTTCATATTGATACGTGGGTAAACTTTTTCATGCATAAATCTAGTCCTGTCATGTCTCTAATCAAAAATCTCCATTGGCTCACTGTTGGGAATGTCTGATGACTGATTTTTAAACTTTTCCTGATGCTCAAAGCCCTCCATAATATATGACCACCCTAATTTTGAGACAGAAAAATCCAGATTTCAATCCTGCCTCAGACATTTCCTAGATATGAAATCATAAACATGTCAGCTAACCGCTATATGCTTTATCTTCCTTATCTGTAAAACTGGGATAATAGTGTCTGTAATGCTTTCAAACAAGATTGTGAAGAAGAGGTAAAAACCCAATAGTAGCATGATGTGCTAATGTGGCACTGGACTTGGAGTTCGGAAGACCTGGGCCAAATCTTATCTTAGACATCTTAGGCATCACTATATACTGTATTCACAAGGGGGGAAAACCCAAGCAACTCTTTCTGACTCAGTTTCCTCATCTTTACAATAAGGCAGTTGGATTCAATGGCCCCTAACAGCAATCTAACAGCAATAAAATAATAACCACAGATAGGATTTGTATAGCACTTTAAGGTTTACATTTTTTTTTCTCATTTGATCCCCAAACCAACTCTGTGAGGTAGGAGCTATTTCCCCCATTTTATAAGTGAGGATAATGAGGCAGAGAGAGGTTATGGGACTTGACCAGAGTCACATACCTAGTAAGTAAGTACCTGAGGCTAGATTTAAACTCAGGTCTTCATGATTCCAGGTGTAGGAAAGTTATAAACCATGAGCTATCATTCTTCTTATGTTGTAACTTCGGATGCTCTTTGGCATACCTATCGTTCCTTATGGTCCTCTCTCTGGTAATGAGATTCCTTTGAGGAGGAGGCACTTCTAATCAAGTCTTAAAAAATATTTGTGTGAATACAGGGACATTATTTCAGAATTAGAGACCTGGGAGTAAGTTGCATTTTGTCACGGACTAGCTGCATGATCTTGAAAGTCCTTACTTCCATCTGAGCCTTAGTTTGTGCTTCTGTGAAAAAGGAATAATAACTTGTGAGTGTTCTACCTCTCACATTGTGAGTAAGCACTTTATGTTTAATTTAGGCAGTTATGATCATCGCTGGATGAATTATTATTTTTTACCATTATTATGAGAAGAGTACCCAGTGCTGTGAAGGCAGATGGGATCTAGATGCCTTCTGGGTCAGCCAGCCCTTCTGCCTACCCAGGATGACATGCACAGAGGTCTCTGTCCTTCCCTAGGCTCCTGCTTGTTCTATAGCATCTCTTGTCCTTAACTTTCTAGGTGCTATTTAGGAGCTAAGTATTTTTATTAATATCAGAGACGGTTAAAATACGGCGAGGAGGCATATGCTGATAAAATGCGTGGGTCTCCGGAATGTCAGCAAAACTCCTATTTGAAAATTATTTAAGGATTTGTATGTGCCTCACCATCTGGACTTGCCACTCGAGTTTTGAACTGTACAAAGAATTATAAATACTCACGCAAGCACACACACACACACATTATACATGTGTTTGTAGGGATCTGCTGGGGAGCTCCTAGAAGGTTAGATGAAAACAACCACCGTCACATGTGCCACTGCATTTCTTGACCCTTTAAAATTTCCTCCCGTCCATTCCAGTCAAATCCTAGGACACGAGGTAAAGAGCTCCGAATCTCCTCTAAATGAAAACAGACTTTTGCAAACATCCCCCAGTATTGATAAAGGATGTCAGGACAATGGGGGCCTGGAAGGCAGTGACAGCTACCTCTTGGAGAGACCCTGGCTATGAGGGGCAGTGTCTGTGCCAGGCTATATAGGGATTGGCAATACCCAGAGGCTGGGCAGAGGCTAGTTTGCTGAGAGAGAGAGAGAGAGATGGGTTCAGTCACAACCTGACTTAAAAAGCTACATTTTGCACATTTGTTAAATCTTAGTGGACAGAAGCTGTTGGATTCATCTCTTTGATTGATACCAGGACTGAAAAGGGCCATACTGACTTTGACAGAACATCTGCCAATCAATCGATCAACTTTATGAACTTCCTAGTATGTGCCAGACACTATGCCAAGTGCTAGGGATACAAAAAGAGGCAAAACATAGCTCCTGCCCTCAAGAAGTTTATAATCTAATGCCAAAAAGTCTGTACAGAGCAATCTATAGATAGGAAAAATAGGGAATAATTAATATTGGAAAGACTAGAATTGAGGGATTGGGAAAAGTTTCTTGGAACAGATGAGATTTTAATCAAGACTTAAAGATAGTGAGGGAAGTCAGTGGGCAGAGTTGAGGAGGGAGAATATTCCAAGCATGAGGAATAGCAAGAAAAATGCCCAGATTTTATCTTTGTGCATGGATCACAGGATTTAAAGCTAGAAGGGACCTTTGAGGTCATTAAATCCAAACCCCTTTTTAATTTTAATTAAAACAATTTTTATTATGTACTTTGATAGAAAATGAATATTTCCATGGGTAAAGGATAAGAAAAGAGGATTATACCTGAGGCTGAATTCTTACATACTTTAAAAAGTATATATTAAATTCAACACGACATACTAGGAACAAAATTACCCTGCTTGTCTGTGACCCCTTCTAAGATTCCTTCTTTGTTCATTTATATATTTTACATGTTTCTTTAATTCTCTTCTCCCTCTCATTTTCACTGCCCGCCCACCTGTTCCTCTTCTCCATAAATAAGTCCTTCCTAGTAACAATTAAGAATAATCAATCAAAATCAGACCTCACATTGCTATGATGAAATGTCTCATTTTGCTCCTCTAGTCCATTACACTTCTGCCAATAAGAGGGCTTCAGCTTTTATCATCAGCCTTCTGCCAGCCCAATGGATGATCCTGCACTGACCATAGTTCTGAAGTCTTCTGAGATGTTTTCTGTTACCTTACTGGAGGGGTAGAAATTGCTCTGCTTCTGTCGACTTCAGACTCTTAAGTTCATAAAAATTTCCCTAAATCTGTCTCTTTCATCCTGCCAAATGTCACAAAGATTTGCCATTACATTTATACTCTATCCTGACCTACTGAGTGCCTTCTAGTTCCTTGTTAAAACAAAGAGAGCTTCCAGGAAGATTTTTGTAAAGATAGGCCTTTTCTCTTGGACTTTGAGCTCTTTGGAGTATATGATAGCAATCTTTTCATTTTCCAGCTAAGGAAAATAAGTCCTAGAGGAAGGAAAAAGAGGTAATAATCATTTAAATAGCACCTACTATATACGTGATGCTATGCTAAGAACTTTATAAATATTTTCATTTAATTCTCACCATAACAACTTTGTAACATACCTGCTATGATTATCTTCTTTTAACAGGTGGGGAAATGGATTCAGACACTGGTTAAATGCTCTGGACCATACATCTAGCAAGTATCTAAGGCCAGATTTGAATTTAGATCTTCCTGACCCCAGGCCCAATGCTCAATTCACTAACCATCATGCTATGTAGAGAGGTTAGATGACTTAACCAAAGCCACACAGTATAAAGCTAGATTTTCTGATTTTCTGCTCTTACTCAAATGGAATTGGCTAGGACAAAGAAGCGAGGGAGATGAGGAATAGCACTGGGTATTAAGAAGATATACTCATGTGAAGAAATCCAAAGCAATTAGACGTGTTCCATTTGGTCTCAGAGGGCAGATGTAGGAGAAGTAGGGATAGATTTCAAAGTGGCAAATTTGGGTCTTCTGTCAGGGAAACCTTCCCAACATTTTCAGGTGTGCAGAGATGGTATCAGAGGGCACAGGAAGGGATGAGTCCCCCACTTTGGACATTTCCAAGCCACATTGCAATGGAGATTTATTTTTCAGCAGAAGTTGGAGAAGATGGTCTTTTTACCTTCTTTAGATGTCATTTTCTAAAATGGAAGTCTGACTGTGTAATATTTCTGCCTGACAAACATCCATGGTACCCTACTAGTACAAAGATAAACTCCAAACTCCTCTTTTTGGCATTTAAAGCCTTCTGTAGTCTTACTCCAGATCATGTTTCCAGACTCCTCCATCCTCTTGTACTCTATCACCTACTTACTGTTTTATGTATACGATATTCCACCTCCTGATTCCAAGATTTTGTGGCTTTCTCATTAGCCATATTCCATATCTGGAATGCTTCCTGATCATTCCTTCTTAGAACTCCATTTATCTTCAAGGGTCAGCTTTTTACCAGTTCCTCTTGGAACTCAGTTTCCCTTTAAGGCTTTATTCTCAGGGAAATATCTATTAAACAGGAAGACATTAAAATGAGTAAGAGAATGGGCATGATAAAAGGCCAATCTTCCAGGGAAGGCCAGAAAAGGAATAAATGATGCCCTGGAGAGCTCCACTAAGGTCAGACTTTAAGTAGGGAGGTTGAAATCCTGTCAAACCCTGGGCAAGTCATTAAACTTTTGTCAATCTTAGTTTTCTCACCAGTAAAATGAAATAATAATAATAGCACCTACCTTTCAGGATTTTTGTGACTATAAAATGGGGTAACATATAAAGTATTTTACAAACTTTAAAGTGCTATATACAATTATCATCAACTCATATTTATTATTAATAAAATGTCATATATAGTTATAAAGCACGCTAAAGAAATAAGGAATGACAAATAATTGATGTTATATTAATTTTTCATGCTTGAGCTGGCTATAAATAATAAAAATAAGGATATCACCAAAATTAATTTATAGTAATTGGTGGCTTAACTTTCAAAGGACCACTTTAAAAGGGAAGATACTATAAGTTATTGTAAGAACAAAAGACCTAGAATCTCAAAGGAAATAAAGGAAAAAATGTAATAGGAATGAAAGAGGGATTGTATTTCTATCAACTATTTGGTACTGGTTAGAAAATAAAAGTAGAGAGAACTGGGTAAATAAGGAAGAATCTGAAGCAATCCAAGTCAATAACCCATTGGGTGACCAATGTTATGACAATAGCATAGATAATTTTGGGAAGATAAAACATTTAAGAAATTATTATGTGACAAGTACTGGACTAATTTCTTTCAATACAAATACAAATATGATAAAAAAAAGACAACCCCTGTCTCCAAAAATCTTGTCAACATACTGTATTGGGAAAAGACAGCATGTACAAATTTCTGGAAATGCAGGGAGTGGGGAGAGGAGGGCAAAGTGTAGAGTGCATGGGATAATGCAGGTGCTAAGGGGAAGAAGGTGAAAGAAAATAATCCAAAACTGAGGTGAAATACAGTTTGTGTTCTTTCCAAATTTTACAAAGAAATTGTTAAAATAGAAATCATTTTGGGTAGAAATTAGGTTGTGACTAATATCTTATAAAACACACCACAGTAAGCTAAAAATGCATTATACTACCGGAATATAAATGGTCATGTCATAAAAACAAATGAAGAAAAATGAGAACAGGTCCCTTTTACAACTATAAGGGGTAAAATTAAACAAAGATTTGGTAATCAAACTGAGGGTGAAATAAATCATTTAGATGACATGAAATAAAAAAAAACCTTTGCATTAATAAAAATCAATTCAATTAGGATAAGAAGGAAAATTGTCTATTGGGAAATATCTCTGCTTCAAAAATCTCTGACCAGTGTTTGATATCTAAGGCCTGTAGAGAACTAATACCAATATGCTATTTCAAGAGCCATTCCCCAAATTATAAGTGAAGAAAGGGTTAGAACAAGCAGTTTTAAAGAAAATGGCAAATCATTAGTAATTATATGCAAGATGGAGCAGCTAGGTGACACAGTGGCTAAAGTTCCAGGCTTGGATTTGACACTTGACATTCATGGATGGTTCTTCATATTTGTGTGATGGAATTCGATGTACAGGTGCTGCAGTGGTCACAGAATTTGAGACACTAGTATGGCTCATTACCTAGTAATTTTAGTGCTCAGGGAACAGAGTTGGTGACATTGAAGCAAGCATGTCTTCTAGCTGATGGTAAAAGTGCTAATATTTTTACAGACTCTTGTTATGGGAAGATATGGAAACAATGAGGTTTTATTACTGCATCAGGAAAACCAATTGCATGTGCAGAAATAATAACTGACTTGTTGAATGCTATCCAAAAACCTAAACAGCTAGTTATGATCCATTATAGAAGACATACTTGTGGCAGAGATTCAGCTTCTAAAGGAAATCATAGAGCTGATATAATTGCTAAGTTTGCAGTCCGTAATGCTCCAGTGTATGTAATTAATTTGTCAACTATTGAGTCTGATGATTTGGAAAGAGCTTATGTACACTTAGAAATTTAGAAGTGGAAGGAGAAATTTGGAGCAAGGAAAGAACATGGGATATAGGATGCAGACATTGGAAAACCACTGTTACCAAAAGATTTATATACCTATTTGTGTCAAGCCATTTACACAAAAGGTCATTTTGGTACTCAAGCTGTAGTAGACTCTGTAAAAAGGCAATGGGTAGCACCAGGAATAAGTACCCTTGCAAATAAGATCAGTATAAGTTGTTCTGTTTGCCAAAAATTCAATCGAGGTGCATTAAGAAAGAAAGGTTTGGGTAGTAAACCTTTGGCATTTTGTCCATTTGAGACTTTGCAAATTGATTACATCAGCATTCCAAAAGCTAGAAGATACAAGTTTTGTCTTGTAATTGTTGACAGATTAACAAAATGGCCTGAAGCCTTTCCATCTAATACTAATATAGCTAGCTTTGTGGTGAACGTATTACTTAAGAAAATTGTTCCTAGGTTTGGTGTACCAATTACCACAGATTCTGATAAAGGATCTCATTTTACACAAGATATCCTGAAAAGAATCTATTTGAATCTGGAAATAACACTTAAATATCATGTTCCTTATCATCCACAAAGTTCAGGTGAAGTGGAGCATGTGAATAAGGAACTCAAGACTATGGTGGGGAAAATTTGTGCTGAAACTCATCTAAAATGGCCAAATATTCTTCCCTTGGCATTGTTTTACCTACAGACAAGATCAGGAGCAGACATACATATGTCATCTTATGAAATGCTCTTCAGACATGCTCCATTGCAGACAAAAACTTGTAAGAGAGTTTACACATCTCTCTGAGGAGGAGATTGTCAACTTGCTTCATATTTAAGTGCATTACAACAACAGCTTAGAGAACTGCATGATATGGGAATATTGATACAATCTGGTCCATTGGGTTATTCTATTCATAATTTTCAATCAGGTGATATACTATATGTGAAAAGTTTTACAAAAACATCAGCAACTCAAGAGAGTTGGGTAAGTCCTTATACAATTGTGTTAGTTTCACCATATTCAGTGAAAGTATTAGAAAGAGATTTGTGGTATCATTGCTCACATATTAAATTAGCTCATGGAATTGATAATGGAAATGTACAAATTGTTGAAGAAGAAAATGAAGAAGAAGAATTCATGGAAAGTTGAGATTCATCAGTCAAATAGAGTCTGCAGTCAAAAAGATCAATAAGGAGTGGACCATTCCAGTGGAAGAGGACATTCGGATAGAAGAGGACATTGCAGATGAAAAGGAGGATTCAGAAAACTGATGGATATTGTAAAAGACTGAAAGACTTATTAATGTTAAGCAGATAAAGACTTTGAAGGGAATTTTCAATAAAGAGGATAAAGTGATGAACTTTTTTGTTAATGTTTTAGTTTAGTAACTGTTTTAGTTAATGAACTAATGGTTCTAAGAAATTTGGGTAATGTAATATAACACAATATAACATATATTCACATAAGGATTCATAAATACATTTTACTACCATGGATTTTGGAGAGGAAGAATTCTTCAAACAAGAAGAGAAGAATAATCTGAAGTTTTGGTAAGTATATTGCATGCAGCAGTAGTAGTAGTAGCAGTCTCTCGGTAACCGAGGATGATGATTGTCTGTACGTTTTCATCTATGGTGTATAGATGAGTGCACAAAGACACTTATGGGTGAAGGAGATTTAAGTAGAAAAGCCGATGCACAGAGACAGTCCCACTCTCTCGGCGTTGGAAGCCTGGGTCCAGTGGCACGTTACACCTGGAGACTTCCTCAGCTGCATTGGGTGGCCATGTTGTCCTTTGTGCTCCAACACGCCCTGAGCACTCCACAGTGCTTTGCTGCGTCACCCTCTCAGCCGTTGAACCTTCTTGTTGGTTTCTTCCGCCTGTTCGGCCGAAGCAGGCTTCACATGCTGGATGAGCAAAGCCCTGGTTCACCAGGGGTCGGCGACAACCCATTGGCTACCCTCACAAGGTTTAGCCGGTCTGTCGAAACCGTTGCCCGGGGTGTGGCTGCTGACGCATGCTAGCAGCTACTGGGAGCCACACGTGAGAGCTGGGTGTCAGGTGGGGGTCAGAGGCTGGAGAGCTGCCCTAGGAGGGCACGACAAGCCCTCCATACCAGAGATACTACCCCTCCCTGAGCACCCCATACACCCTGCATACAGCAGTAACCCAACACTAACACAACAGTAACACTAGCATAACACTAACAAAACAACATAACATAGCATGAATAACAACATAACAAAAACATAAACATGGTTTGGATACACTGAATCACTAGTTGAATGAGTGAAACAATGTATATTTAGATACAAACGATGCTATAATTAGCTATAAAGTAGTTAGTCACTCAAAAGAGAATAGTTACTTAGTATAGTAATAGTATAGATAGGTGAGATAAGTTTTAGGAAATTTTATTAAGCTAGGACTACAGATAGATTAGAGTTGATAAGGTTGATAAGATAAGGTAAGATACTTACATTATAAGATACATTGCAACATACATAATAACATGCATGACATGGCACACATGACATATAACATCACATATCACACAAAATGTAAACACACATGTAAATATATGTAAATAGTGTGTATTATAGTTAGGAATGTAAAATTAATTGTATTATAGTGTATATATAGGTATATATGTTACACATGTGTAAATATGAAGTATATGTGTATAGCATACATATATTGTATGTATTATATGTATATATCTGTAAAACTTATGTAAATAGATTACTTATGTTTAATTTTTATCTATTGTTAAATGTATTTTGCATAAGTAAGTTTGATGGTTTGATTTAATTTTTTTATAAAACTTATGCAATATTGTGCTTATTGTAATTTTCAAAAATTTTTGTCTAAGTTTGCTGTTTATGCATTACAATGTAGTAGAATTTCTGTATTAGTTGATAAGAGTAGTATTTTGTGATTTTAATGTTTTGTATGTATTTGTGTTTATCTTTTGATTTTGTTGTTATTTACTTGTTTTGCTTTTGTATATGTTTGATCTGTATTTTGAACTTTGTAATTGTTCATTGTATAATTCCCTTTTTCCTTTCCTTGATTAAATCCCTAGAATAGGATAATATTAGATAGGATAAGATAGTTGAGTGTAGGTTTTTTATTATTTTGGGTAGGAATTTTAGGTTAAGGAAAACTTAAGTATACTAAATGCAAAAATGCCAAAATAGTGTTTTCAACATGATTTTGGCTTTGTGCAAAGGGGGGGGGGCTGTTGTAAAGGATTGACTTTGCAAAAAGAAAGAAGCAAAGATATCTCACAGGGAATGACAGGGCCAACATTCCAAAGCTCTCAGGAGGTGAGGAACTGAACCCAGAAGCAGTTGCTGGCAGTTGGTGGACTCTGGAAGAGTGAGAGGCTGCATTTCCTCTAGCTGTCAGGATAACCTGGAGGGTAGTTGTCTGGTTTTCTAGGGTGGACCTAGAGAGCCATTGGTTGCCTCTATCTTTGGCTGTCCTGATATCCTGCCTGTTTCTACTGCTGCTGGTACAGAGAAGTGAATTTCTGCTGTTGCTGGTGACATCTTACTGGGATTGCTGTTTGGATCAAAGAAATGACTCCTGTGTTGTGAGATTTCTTTGGGCCCTTTGTTCTTGCCTCTACCAACCCTTCTTTAACTTTAACTAATTAGTTAGTTTGGAATAATTATAGAAGGTTAAGATTTTAATATCTGTTGTGGGTTACAAGTAAGTAATTTCCTGATCCCCTTCATTTCTCCCTTTAGTTAAATAAACCTTTTATTACACACACACACACACACACACACACACACACACACACACACACACACACGTACGTATATAGCTAGTTTGAACCCTTCTTTTAACCCACCTTATAACATTCTTGAAGGTCCAAGTTCAAATCTTGCTTCACATTTATGAACTGTGTGACCCTAAGCAAATCACATAACTCTGCTTGCCTTGTTTTTCTTATCTGTAAAATGAGATGGAGAAGGAAATGACAAACTACTCCATAATCTTTGCCAAGAAAATTCTAAAAGGGGTCACAGAGTTAGATACAATTGAAAATGACTTAACAACAATAAACAAAAACAAAACACATATGCAAGATTCTTCCAAATTACTATCAATAAAAGGAATAAACTAAAGATACTTTGAAGTTTTTGCCTCATATATAGCAACTTGTGAAAGACAGAAATACTCAATATTAGAAGGGCTGGATAATGGCAAGAACATTAATACAGTATTGGTAGATTCTGAATTGATTCAACTTTTCCCCAAAGCAATTTGGAATTATGTTTTTAAATTAAAATGCATACATGATTGAATCAAGAATCCTGTTCTTGTTTCAGTTGTGTCTGACTCTTTTTTATTCCATTTGAGCTTTTCATGTCAAAGATTCTGGAGTGGTTTGCCATTCCCTTTTCCAGCACATTTTACAGATGAGGAACTGAAGCAAACAAGCTTAAATGACTTGCCCAAGTTCACACAGCTATAAGTGTCTGAGGCCAGATTTGAACTCATGAATAGGAGTCTTCCTGGTTCCAAGTAAAGTGTGCTCTCCACTGTGCCACCTAACTGCCCTACAGCACCCCTTAGCTGCCCAAGCTTGGCTTATAACTCGGTGAGATTAAAGGCATGAAAAATGATCTCATACATATAAGCCAGTCAGTCCAGAATCACTTATTAAGAACATCTTATGTGCCACCACTGTGGTAAGCCTGAGAATAAAAGAAAGGTGAAAGGAGTCCTTGTCCTCCAGGAACTCACACTCCACAGGGGAGGCATGCTAGGAGCACACAAGCTATACAGAGAGTAAAAGTCACCTCTGAGGGAAGGCCCCCTGCAGAAAATATGACTTAAGTTAACTCTTAATAAGGGACTTAAGAGGGGGAAGCTGGGTAGCTCAGTGGATTGAGAGCTAACCCTAGAGACGGGAGGTCCTAGGTTCAAATCTGGCCTCAGACACTTCCCAGCTGTGTGACCCTGGGCAAGTCACTTGACCCCCATTGACCCCCATTGCCTAGCCCTTACCACTCTTCTGCCTTGGAGCCAATATACAGTATTGACTCCAAGATGGAAGGTAAGGGTTTAAAAAAAAATAAGGGAGTTAAGACATGGAGGCCAAGAGGGAGAACATTCCAGGCAAGGGCACAGAGATGACAGGTGGAAAGTTATAGGTGAGTTACAGCCAGCTGACTAGCATAGACAGGCAGAGAGGTTGGCAAAGGGGAGGTATCTGCCCCAAAGATAACAAGTTCTCTTTTGGATGTATCGAGTTTCAGGTGCCTGTGACATATCCAATTTGAGATATCCAAAAGTGAATGAGGGGAGGGTAGTTCAGGAGAGAGAGTAGGGCTATCTGTCTATTTCTGGAAATCCTTAGCGCAGAGTTGATATTCAGTTTGGTAGAGCTGACGAAACTACCAAGTTAGCCAGGATAGAGAAAAAAGACAAGAGGTCCCACGACAGAGCCTTGGAGGATACCCCCCACCAGTAGGTATGCCAGGGATAAAGAACAGGAAAGGAGACTATGGAGGGGTGACCAGATGGCTTAGAAGAGAACTAGGAGAGAGTGGTGTCATACTAGAAAGAGGATCATAGATGGTGAACGAAAATGTCAGAGGCTGCATGGAGGTGGTGGAGGGTGAAGACGGAGAAAAATAGCGCGAGATTTGGCAATTTAGAAGTCACGTGCAGCTTTGGAGAGGGCAGTTTCAGCTGAACAATGAGATTGGAAGCTAGACTTCAGAGAATTTTTAGAATCTAGTGAGAAGAGAGGAAGGAGCATTGTCAGATCTAAGTGGCTTTCTCAATGAGTTTAGGGAAAGAAGGGAAGGAGAGACAGAGGGTCCTAGTTATTAGAGACTTTAGGATTGGGTGAGGGCTTTTTTTAAAGGAGGGGAGACATAGAGGGCTATCTAGGCATCAGGGAAGCAGCCAGTAGAAAACAACTGAAGATAAATGAGAATAGCTGTAATGGGGGGCAATTTACTTAGGAAAATTGGAAGCTTTTATGAAGAGGGCTTGATCTTGGCAAGCAGTAGGACTATTTCATCACTAGAGCTGGGATAGAAGGATATAATGAGGAAAGACATTTGAGTGATGTGAGTTGAAGAGGTGGAAGGAGAGAAGAGTGAGTTCTATTCAAGTGATCTCATTTTTAAAAAGTGAAATATGGGGGGCAGCTGGGTAGCTCAGTGGATTGAGAACCAGGCCTAGAGATGGGAGGTCCTAGGTTCAAATCCGGCCTCAGCCACTTCCTAGCTATGTGACCCTGGGCAAGTCACTTGACCCCCATTGCCTAGCCCTTACCACTCTTCTGCCTTGGAGCCAATACACAGTATTGACTCCAAGACGGAAGGTAAGGGTTTAAAAAAAAGTGAAATATGGGGAGGTCCTCAGGATACAGGGAGGGGAAGGGAAAACTGTGGAAGATTGAACATATCTAGTATGCCCTTTGCTATTTGTATGTTGTCTCCTCTATTAGAAGGTGGGCTCCTACAGGGCGGGGATGATGTTAGCTTTTCTTTGTATTCCTAGTGCTTAAGAAAGAAGGAAAGAGGGGTCAGCTGGGTAGCTCAGTGGATTGAGAGCCAGGCCTAGAGAAGGGAGGTTCTAGGTTCAAATGTGGCCTCAGAAACTTCCCAGCTGGGTGACCCTGAGCAAATCACCTAATCCCCATTACCTAGCCCTTACTGCTCTTCTGCCTTGGAACCAATATACAGTATTGATTCCAAGACAGGAGGTAAGGGTTTTTTTAAAAAGAAGGAAATAAGGAAGGAAGGAAAGAAGAAAGAAAGAAAAGAGAAATCAGGTAGGAAGGAAACAAGCCTTTATTAAACACCTACTATGTTCCAGGCATTATGCTGAGTGATTTACAAATATTATCTCACTTGATCCTCACAGTAACTCTGAAAGGTAGTAGAAAAAGCAATTATTTCCCACGTTTTACAGATGAAGAAAGTGAGGCTAAATGACTTGCCTAAAATCACATGAGTAGTAAAGAGCAGAGCTGGGATATGAGAGTTGGGTCCCCGGATGCAGATCCAGTCGCACTGAGCCTTGAAGGCAGCTAGGAATTTCAAGGGAGTAGAGGTAAGCTGCTGCTGGTGTCTCCCACTGTAAATGACCTTGTTCTCATTTTGTGTATATTCCGTATGTCCTGACATGGGAAAATGTCTCCTCAATAGATCATAAACTCCAGTGGAACAGGGACAGCCTTATTTGTATTGGTTTCTTGGTGTTGAGCCCAATGCCTGGCACATAGGAAGCACTGTATGGATTTACGTCTGTGTAAATATAGAAATGTGAATGCTTATTTGCTAAATGAAGAATGGGTTAGAGGGAAAAGTTAGGATGGAGTGAGTGGGGGATGCAGGTAAGCCAGGCTGGCTCCGATGTAAAGCCTGGTGAAGGGGACCATGGGAACAAGCCTAAGAAGATGGGTCGCAGCTTGATCAAGCAGGGCTTCATTATGTATGTTATCTTGAAGGTAATGGGAAATCAACTGAACCCCCTCTGTAGGGGAGTGGGCTCATGGTCTGCCTGGGGCTTCCATAGGATTTCTTTGGCAATCTGTGGGAAGGCTGCACCCAGCTCCTTTGGTGGGGGGGGGGGATCTATGATTGATTTCACTTAGGGCATTTCATGACGTGCCAGAGGATTCTCATCCTTATATTTCCAAAACCCTCCATCAAGGAGGCACCTAACATTGTGCAAGCCTCACTCTGGGTCTTCCTATAAGCCTCAGGGATGCTGCCCATCTCTTCTCCCCCCTCTTCTGCCTCACATGGACTTGATTCCTTGTCAGTGATTGTGCCCCTTTCCATTGGCTGGTGACATGCTCACACCCAGCATGTGTCTTTCTAATGGCCTTTGAGTCACCCACACTCTTGGCCCGCTTGTGCTGCTTGACATTTGGGGCAGAGCAGATGGTACCGCTGTGGCTTTGCGTCTCCTTGTCATGTGTGGAACGGCTGAACTCCCTGGCTTCGGTGCCAAGGACTTAGACTGAAAAAGCATCTGTTATTGGAGGAATTGATTCTGTAATTATAAATCACTGCTTTGCCTGAAAACACAATCTCGTGATAAGGGTAGGCACCTGGCGGCAGGGAGCCATGTCTGGAGAACAGAGCAGAGCTCAGGTCTCTGAGATGGGGCACAGATAGGGGAAATAATTTCCTGCCAGAGAACACTGTTTAACCTCTGAAGGGGTATCAAAAGAACCTGTGAAATTGCTTTTGGTGGAGATATTTGAAAGCAGGATAGCATCTCGGTGCTTTCTTTGAATGGCTCCTCTGAACTTCCAATTGGGATGCTGCTTCTAGAGTCAGTCTCACATAGATGGGGCTCAGAGATTAAGCATCCCAGGGCTTGGGCATGAGTTTGAGCTCTGTGACTTTGACCTTGAGGCAGCCATATCATCTCTTTGGGCCTCAGTTTCTTCATCTGTAGTTTGTGGGGGCTGTACAGGATATTTTTTTAAAATATATTTTATTTGATCATTTCCAAGCATTATTCGTTAAAGACATAGATCATTTTCTTTTCTTCCCCCCACCCCCCATAGCCGACGTGTAAATCCACTGGGCATTAGATGTTTTCTTGATTTGAACCCATTGCTTTGTTGATAATAATTGCATTAGAGTGTTCATTAAGAGTCTCTCCTCTGTCATGTCCTGTACAGGATATTTTTTAAGGGCACTTCTAATTTTAAATTCTATGGTCTTATTATGAGGATGGTTCTTCTCCCCTCTAAGATTTTAAGTTCTGTAAGAGCAGGGGGACATGCCTAAGAGTCACTAAATGCCTGAGACAAAAGAGACTTTCGTATTATTGAATCCAACCTTGAAATGTATAATTGAGGAAACTGAAGTCCAGTGACTTGTTCAAGGTATCATAGCTTGTCAGTGGCTGAGCTGGGACTGGTACTCTGGATTCCAATTTGTAGTCACTACCCTGGTCACAATATCACATAGCTTTTTGTTTTTTAACCTTCCTTACATCTAGGTAATAGCTGTATATGTGGAGGTACTGAATAAGTGTTTTATACTGAATGGAATTTGAGGACAGCTGGGTAGTGCAGTGGATAGAATGAATGCCAGGTCTAGAATCAAGAAAATTCATCTTCCTGAATCCAAATTTGGTCTCAGAAACTTAATATTTATGCAACTTTGGACAAAGCACTTAACCCTTTTTGTCTCAGTTTTCTCATCTAGAAAATGAGCTAGAAAAAGAAAAGGCAAACAACTCCAGTATATTTGCCAAGACAGCCCCAAATGGAGTCACAGAGTCAAGCACAACCCAAAAATGGCTGACCTGAATAGAATGGCTTCCTTGGAATCTTGTGGGAGGGTAGGAGAATAGGCAAGAAATTCCACCCCTTCCCCTAAGCATTTCTTTAACTCCTGTGATTTTACTTATTAAATACCAGGCCCTCATTGTCTTTCTTTTTGGTAGCTTTTATTTATTTTTTGTTTATTATTTTAAAAATATTATTTAAAAAATTTATGGTTACATGATTCATGTTTTCTCCCTCCCCCTCCCTTATTAATTTCTCCTTTGATTTTTTGGATCTCTGAGGATTTTTAATTTGTTTGCTTTCTAGTTTTTTAATTTGCATGCCCAATTCATTGAATTGAATTGCATTAATCCACTGGGATATATATATATATATATATATATACACACATACACACACACATACATACATACATACATATATATAACATCACTTGAACTCATTTCCATATCACTCATTTTTGTAAAAGAGTAATCCTTTAAAACCCAAACCCCAAATCACATACCCATATAAACAAGTGATAAATCATATGTTTTCTTCTGGATTTCTACTCTCCCGATGCTTTCTCTAGATGTGGATAACAGTTGTTCCCATAAATCCCTTGGAACTGTCCAGGATAATTGCATTGCTATTATCAGCAAAGTTGATTACATTTGATTGTGCGACAATGTTTCAGCTACCAAGTACAGTGTTCTCCTGGTTCTGCTTATTTTGCTGCACATCAGTTCATGGAGGTTCTTTCAGTTCATATAGAAATCCATCAATTCATCATTCCTTATAGCACAATTGTATTCCATCACCATCAGATTCCACAGTTTGTTCAGTCATTCCCCAGTCGAGGGACACTCCTTCACTTTCCAATTTTTTTGCCACCACAAAAAGGGCAGCTAGATTTTTGTATAAACAAGTCTTTGCCCAGTTTAAAAAAATTTTCTTTGGAATATAAACCCAGTAATGACATTGCTGGATCAAAGGACATGCATTCTTCTTCTTTTTTTGCTTATTTTTGTTATTCATTTAACTAATTTCCCATAGTTACATGATTCATGTTCTCTCCCTCCCCTTTTCCCTCTCCCCTCCCAGAGCTGACAAGTAATTCTACTGGATTATACATGCATTATCAGTCAGTATCTATTTCCACTTTATTCATTTTTGTAATAATCTTTAAAAACCAAAACCCAATGCCAATAGAAGAAAGTGATAAATAACATTGATCTTTTGTTCTTCCAAATGAACTTTGCATTAATTTTTTTCTAATTCTAAAAAAAAGTTTTTTAGAAATTAGTTTAGGTAGGATTCTCATTTTTATTATGTTAGCTTGTCCTACTCATGAGCAATTAATGTTTTTCCAATTGTTTAGATCTATTTTTATTTGTGTGAAAAGTGTTTTGTAGTTGTCTTCATATAATTCCTGAGTTTGTCTTGGCAGTTAGATTCTCAAATATTTTATATTATCTAGAATGATTTTAAATGGAGTTTCTCTTTCTACCTCTTGCTGCTGAGTTGGGTTGGAAATATATAGAAATGCTGATGAGTTATGTGGGCTTATTTTGTCTCCTGCAACTCTAAACTTATTAATTATTTCTACTTGCTCTTTGTCTCCATAAAAATGCTTTAGAGTTAGGTACTTTTTTTGGTTGTCTGCTCATTTTCCCTACCTTTTTATAGATAGGTTCTGTTCTCTGGGAGGTTAGGTTACCTTATTAAAAGTCAGTCCTTCCTTGACACTACCCTTAGCTTTCCCCCCTGGGTTTCTGCCAGTTTCGGATCTTCCAAGATGGTATGACGATGGCCCGAGGGCCACCTCCCACTGCTGATTCAATTAGCCCTTTGAGACACTGATAGCTTAAAGATGCCTCAGCCTTGGACTTTTGGTCTTACTCTAAGCTCAGCCCAAACCAGAAAGTTCATCTGGTGGGAAGCTGTTTGAGAATGGGTCTTTTGGCTCTTCTGATGGTGAGGTCTTAGGCCATGTTTTTCAGCATGGGCATCAGTCTACACCAGCCACATGCCCTTTGGGGGTTTTGGACTCTGGCTATCCTGAAAGTAACAAAGCTAACTAACATCTTATGGGACCTTGTTAAGTTGAGGCATTATAGTACTCTCTGAAAACATGTTTCCTATTATAACAATAGAGATAGAATGGAAATGTGGGAAGAGGATAGGTTCTAGAAGCAGAGGACTTGGACTTAATTCCCTCCTCTGATGCAAACTACCTCGGTGACTCTCAAAGGTCTTTTCACCTCCATAGACCTTAGGATTCTCCTGTGTCAAATGAGAATGTTTTACGAGGTAACCTCTAAGAAGCAGGCCCCAAAGAGCTATTGGAGTGCTACTTATTATTATTATTAGTTATGAATTGATTAATGGGGTTTTCCTGGACAATTCCTTTTCTGTGATGCAGGGGACAAATACTGTTAACTCATGTACGTGAGTTGTATTGCAACTAGTGCTTATTTCATTGTGCAAACTGGCAGGGAGAGCCAATGCTGTGGATGAGGGAAGCAGGATTGAAGAGATCTTGACAGGTGAGTGCATTGAGCTGCCTCTAAGAAGATGAAATTCCAGGGGGATAAGTCAGAATTCTTATGTTTGGGCTTGGAAAAGCAGCTTTATTCATAGAAGAGCACCAAGGCTTAGAGAGTAGCTTTTATGCAAAGGCTCTTGAACTTGTAAAGATCATGAGAAAATAGTGTTATATGGGGGGGAAAAAGCATGTGCCATTCAGCTGAATTGAGAGGCTTCCAGCCCAAAGGAGGTCACACTCTCTCAGCTTAAACCTTCTCGTCAGAGATGGGGAGAGTTCTGTGCGCCACAGTTTAAGAAAGACATTCATTAACTGGGGAATGTCGAGAGGAGGGAAACCAGGAGGAGGAAGGACCTGGAGTCTTTGGTGATTGAAGATGGATTGCAGAAATTGAGTATGCTTAAGGTAGAGAGGCCCAGACTTGGGGAATCCGTGAGATATTCAGGTATTTGAAGGACTCACATGTGAGAGTGATTATATTTGTTCTCTTTGGACACAGAAAAATAATTAGGAGCAGTTGGAGGGAGGGGAGTTGCAGAGTTAGATTCAGCTTTGATAAGAGGAGCCTTCTTAAGGAGTAGATGTCCACAAGTGGGCTGGGCTGCCTGGGATATGGGGAATTGGGGTAGGGGTGACTCCCTCCACTTGGAAGCCTTCCAGCAGAGGATGAGTATTATTGGGTATGCTATAGGTACAACATTTGCTACCCTAGCTCCTGGGTATGTGACTTTTCACCCATTCCCCAGGATTTCCAGTATCCCTAAAGGGGGTATTTTTATTCTCTACCATTGACTTCCTTTCCCACCCTTTCTTTCCCACCCAAACTCTTACCTTCCCTCTTAGAATCAAGATTATGTATAGGTTCTAAGGCAGAAGAGTGGTGAGGGCTAGGCAATGGGGGTTAAGTGACTTGCCCAAGGTCACACAGCTGGGAAGTGTCTGAGGCCAGAATTGAACCCAGAACCTCCCAACTCTGGGCCTGGCTCTCAATCAACTGAGCCACCTAGATACCCTCTTTCCCATTTTTAGCCTTAAGAAGGCAAACAATTTGATGTAAATTATGCTCATGAAGTCATTCAAAACATATTTCCATATCAGCCATATTGCAAAAGAAGACAAGAAGCCCTCTGCAAATAAGTCCCTAGGAAAATAAAGCAAAAAAAAGTATGCTTCAATCTTCATTAACTTCATCAGTTTTTTTCCTGGAGGTGGATGGAATTTTTCATCTTGTATCCTTCAGAATTGTCTTGGATCATTATATTGCTATGAATATAATCACAGCTGATCATTGTCCAATATGACTTTTCTGTGTACAGTCCTCTCCTGGTTCTGCTCAGTTCACATAAAATTTCCTAGGTTTTTCTGAGAGTATCCTGCTCATCGTTTCTTAGAGCACAACAGTATTCTATCCCAGTCAGACACCACAACTTCTAACCATCCCTCAATAGATGGGCATCCATCCCCTCCATTTCCAATTCTCTGTCGTCACAAAGAGAGCTGCTATAAGCTTTTGGTATGTGTAAGTCCTTTTCCTTTGATTTCATTAGGGCACAGACCTAGTAGTGGTATGGCTGAGTCAAAGGGTATGCACAGTTTTATAGCCTTTTAGGAATAGTTCCAAATTTCTCTAGAATTGTTAGAGCAGTTCACAACTCCACCAACAGTACATTGGCATCCCAGTTTTGCTGCATCTCCTCTGGGCAAGTAATTTAATCACTCTCTGACTCAGTTTCCTCATTTTGTCACAAGAATAACAATTAGTAACTACCTCCCAGGGTTGTTGTGAACATGAAGTAATATAATATCTGCAACGGCATTTTGTAAACTTAAAGTGCTACATAAATTCTATTTGTTATTATTAGCTATGTGTCATTAGGTAAGACACCTTATCTTCTGGGCCCTCAGTTCCCTCATCTATAAGACAGGGTGGAATTGGGCTATATGCTTCCATTGTACTTTTTAGTTTGAAATCGCTAACATTCATACATAGCCCTACAGAGAAGGTACATGGATGGAATCTCATTTTTCTTACCTATAAATGGCAATCGAATTGACTTCAATTTTCTGTATATTTGTCATGTTGTGCCTCATGCCTGTGCACTAGATCTTTGTACTCTTGTTCAGTCATTTCAGTCATGTCTGACTCTTCGTGACTCTTGGCAGAGACCCTGGAGTGCTTTACCATTTCCTTCTCCAGCTCCATCAT
Source organism: Monodelphis domestica (assembly GCF_027887165.1). NCBI lineage: Eukaryota > Metazoa > Chordata > Mammalia > Didelphimorphia > Didelphidae > Monodelphis > Monodelphis domestica. The sequence goes on along the minus strand of NC_077227.1, from coordinate 755,050,857 downwards.
TGATGAAATGCTCACTGTGTGCCAGAAGGATCATATGTGGAGTCTTGGTCCCAGTGCCCCATGGATATCCATACGTATGCAGGACATTCAGGAACACACATCTACACATAGGAGACTGGGAATCAGATTTGTTCTCAAACCACTACTCTGAACAGAGTATTTTCAGAAATTGTCTCCTGTGTGTTTGTGCTATCATGGTGGGAGCAGAGTACAAGGGAGAGTACCAGCCCTAGAGACAGGAATATCGGCGTTCAAATGTGACCTTGGGCAATCAAGTAACCCAGTTTTGCCTCGATTTCTTCATCTGTAAAATGAGTTCTCTCTCATCTTTTAGCCCTTCATGTCATCTTTCACACAAGAACAGTATGAGAGAATTTGGCAAATATTGGCCAAAAATTTTTCTTGAAGTAAATCTCCATCATTCATTTGATTTGCCAGTTTAATAACTTTGTAAAACAAAAAGAGAAATAAAGCAAGATTGATATGAAGAAAGCCTTCCTAAGTAGTAACTGTCTACAAGTGGGCTAGGCTGACTGGGAGATGGGGAATTGGGGAGAGGATGGGGTGCCCCTCTCCATCTGGAAGTCCTTCAGTAGAGGATGAGTATTGTTGGATGTGTTCTAAGTAGCAAGTTCTTACTGAAATCATCCTAGATCAATGTTTTCTGATTCCTTTTCTACATGCTCATTAGTGACCTCTTGAATAATGCCTCTTACTGTGTTTTTTTTCCCCTAATAATCAAAATTAAACTTACTCCCCTGCACTTTGCAGATTCCATTCTCTTTATTTGCCTCCTCTAATACTGTGGTACTTCTCCCATTTTCTGTGAGTTTTTCCCCCAGAAATTCCTGACAGTAGCTTAGCCATTTTAGCTGTCAGTTCTTCTGGGACCTGAGGATGACGTTCATCTCGCCAGCAGGCTTGAACTGATCGAGGGCAGCTAGGGGCTCTTTCACTATTTTCCCCCTTCTCTCCGGTATTATCTTCCTATTAATTGTCATTGTTTGATCCACTTCAGTCCAAAGGTCATTCTTCTTGGCAGAGGACACAGAAATTAAGCCCCAATGGAGCAGCCTTGCTTTCTCTCTTTTGAAAGTCATAATCATGCTTTCTACTCTAAGCTGATCTTCTTTCTTTGATCCTTCTCATTCTCTTAATATTGCTAAGACAAAGAAAGCAAACCAAAATAAAGCTCTTTTTGGGAGTTGCCCTTAGCTTCCTCCACCAGCTTCAGATTCTTCAGAGCTTTCAAATTCCTGCCTCTTTGCAAAACCGGGCCACGTTCTTCTATTATCCATTACCTGTCTATGCTTCTGTTTTCTTGACATATCTTTAAAAATATGTCGCCTTTACCTTTTGTCTTAACACCATTTATTTTCCCCCATTCATTGAATTGTCCCTGGTGATAAAGAAAACCAGTTATGCAAAACATTCTCTACAGGATCACATCTGACATGAGCAACATTCTTGCCTAATTACCTTGCTTCCCTGATGTGAGGGGGAAGTAGGTTTCATTATCTCTTCTCTGGGACTCTCTCTGGTTTCTCAGTTATTCAGAGTTTGACTTCCTCTGAGGATGTACTTTTATTATTAAAAAATCAAAGTTTCTCATTACTGTTTGCGTTTTCCCTGTGGGTCTGTATTTGTCCCTTCAGTCAACTCCTATTCTCTCCATTACACGGTGAGCTCATCACAAGGAGGATTTGTTTCCTTTTGCATACTTGCAGAGTGCCCAATGCCTGGTACATAGTAGGTGGTTCAAAAATATTTACTGATTGACTTCTCAATTGTTTTCCTTTGGGTCTTCAGACTTACATTCTTTCAAGCTGCCTGTCTCTCCTACCTTGTGGAATTGGGGGTCTTTGGGAATGTCCTGGAGTGTGTGTCAGATTGACTGTCCTCTTTCTCTATCACAAATCCCAAGATGGAGTGTCCATTTCTTACTAATGTTCTCATCAGAGAAGAAACGGAATTTTCCTTTGTTGAGCCCTCTTTTTTTTTAAATGTGAGTGGGTGAAGTTTATTTTTTAAATTAATTAATGTTTGTTACACTAAAATTCCCAGGTAATGCCCTCCTTTCCTGCCATTAGACTATATATATATATATATATATATAGTCATTTGACTATATATTTACACATATATAGTCATATATATAAACTATGATTTGCTCATTTCTATTTGTCAGTTCATCCTTTGGAGCTGGATATACATGCCATTCTTCCAATATATAATGTTGCCTTGGTTCTGTTCTTTTCACTCTTCATGATTTCATGTAGGTATTCCCCCCCCCCCAAAAATTAACCTACTCATCATTTCTTATGGTGTAGTAGTATTCCATGACAATCATAAAGACAAGTCAACATCCATTAGGGAATGGCTAAATATGTTGGTTCCTCTTTTAAGGATGAAATGATCCTTTAGGTAGTTGAGAGAGAGAGAGAGAGAGAGAGAGAGAGAGAGAGAGAGAGAGAGAGAGAGAGAAGAGAGAGAGAGAGAGAGAGAGAGAGAGAGAGAGAGTGAGAGACAGAGAGACAGTGAGAGACAAAGAGATAGAGAGACAGAGACAGAGAAATAGAGGGAGAGGGAGAGAGAGATAGTGAGAGACAGAGAGATAGAGATAGAGAGACAGAGACAGAGAGATAGAGGGAGAGGGAGAGAGAGGGAGGGAGGAAGAGACCTTCAACCTATGCCTGTCTCACAAAGTTTGAGAGCTTCCCTAGGATTGCTAGTTCAGTGGAATAACCATTGCCCCATCAGCTCTGAGAATAGTGTGAGTTGGGAGGCATGCATGACCACACTGAGGATTTCTTATGGAATCATTCACAGTCTCAGAGAGAGACAAGAATGGGAACTGCATCACTTGAAAGGACATGCCTAGCTATACCTTAAAGTTAATGAGAAGAGCTAGAAAGAGTTAGTGAAACAGGGGCAACAGCTGAAAGGAAAAACAGAAAAGGAGAAACTAAAAGGAGAACTAAGCTTCAGCAGACATAGGAGAGATGGACGTGGGCCATGGCTTCCGGAAAGCATCTCAGAAGAGAGCAATAAGCTATTCCTTGTACTTAAAATTTCAGTGACTGAAGGAAGTTACTGAAAAGCGCGTGCTTTCCCTAACTTTTCCTTTCTGTTCCAATTCCAGCCAAGTTTTGAATGTACTCTGCTTTCTTCTTTGTTTAGACATTTACTTTATACTGATTTTGCCTCAAACGTCAAGAGGACAGATGTTAGCTACTACACAAAATACAGTGTTTTTGTTGTTCAGTCATGTCTGACTCTTTGTGACCTCATGGACCATAGCATGCCAGGCTTTTCTATCCTCCACTGTCTCCAAAAGTCTGTACAAAGTCGTGCTCATTATTTCTATGACACTATCTATCCATCTTACTCTCTGCTGTTCCCTTTTCATTTTTTCTTCATTTTCCCCCAACATCAAGGTTTTTTCCAATGAGTCCTGCCTTCTCATTATGTGTCCAAAGTATTTAAGCTCCAGATTCACTATTTGACTTTCCAATGAATGGTTTGAATGAATTTATCTAAATTTTGATTGCTTTGATCTCCTTGCTCTCCAGGAGACTCTCAAAAGTCTTCTCCAGAACCATGACTCACTCAAACTGATTCTGCAGGCTCAGCTATCTTTATAGACTAGCTCTCACCACCATACGTTGCTACTGAAGAAGCTGTATGGACCTTTGTTGGCACGATGATGTCTCTGCTTTTGAGTATGCTGTTCAGATTTGCCATAGTTTTCCTTCCAAGAAGCAAGTGTCTTTTAGTTTCATGGCTGTGGTCTCCATCTGCAGTGATCTTTGGGTCCAAGAATATAAAATCTGACACTGCTTCCATTTCTTCTCTTTCTATTTGCCTGGAAATGATGGGACCATTTGCCAAGATATATATATATATATATATATATATATATATATATATATATATATTTTTTTTTTTTTTATATTAAGCTTCAAGCCAGCTTTTACACTCTCCTCTTTCACTCTCACTGAGAGGCTTCTTAATTCTTTTTCACTTTCTGCCATCAAAATGGTTTCATCTGCATTTTTGAGATTGCTAATCTTTCTCTCAGTAACCTTAATTCCAGTTTTTGATTTGTTTGTTGTGGTATTTCACAGGATGTACTCTACATATAAATTAAATAAAATAAGGTGACAATGTACAGCCTTGTCATACTTCTTTTCCAATCTTAAACCAACCAGTTGTTTATGTTTGGAACTAACTTGCTTCTTGACCTGAATACAGGTTCCTCAGGAGACAAGTAAGCTGATTGGACACTCCCATCTCTTTGAGGATTTGCTGTATTTTGTTGTGATCCACACAGCCAAAGGCTTTGGTGGAGCCAATGAGGCAGAAGTAGATTTTTTTCTCCAAAGAACTCCTTTGCTTTCTCCATTATCTAGTGAATGCAAATTGTTACAAAAAGCTAAACCTTTGTCTAAATGTTAGGAATTTTCCCAAGGGCTCTGAGCTATATTGATTGTGTATGTATCTATAGCTCTCTCTCTATGTCATATTAACTCCATCAAATAGCATGAAATGGACTCCTTGAACATGAGGGTTATTGTGACCCTAGACTGAAAATTAGCTGCTGCAAAGAGATCTTTCTAAATTTATCTTCACCTCCTATTATGAGAAAGAAAAGGGAGTAAGGGAGAAATGAGGAAATCTTAGGAGAGAGATCAATGAGATTCAGTTAAGATTCAACACCAACCCTTTCAGGAGGTCAGAGAGTGAATAATGGCTTCTGCAGAGCCATCCACCAGTGTTCTATCTCGACAACTGAGGTGTCAAATCACTATTACACATGTTTCTGTGCTAGGCTTGTGGTCTATTTCTAAATTCCTCATCTGTTGCTCAGAGAGTCTTCCATATACTTTGGTGACAAAATTACTTTTCTTTATTTATTGATCATCCCCCATACAACTAACTAATTGTTGACTCTCCATGTTTTGCTACCATAATATTCCAACTGGTTTCTAAAACAACTAAGACCAATCTAGCATCTTATTCCTGATTCCCTTTAATGGGCTTGGAGGGAGAGTTGGGAAATCAATATATCCCCCCATGTCCTTACACTCATAAGTATCCCCCTTTCTCCTGATTGACCTCTCAAAAATGTATTATTCTTACTATGTATTGTGCCTAGTGCTAAATAATAAGATCCAAAATGTGAAAAAACAATGTAATTCAATTCCCTTCTTTGAGGAGATTATACTTTGATAGTTGGTGAAAAGCCATTTATAGAAATAAACAGCAGATGAGCAAGACTGTGTTTAGGGCAAAGAGAGGGTCTGAGCAAAATATTGTAAGGGGGAAAGCTCACTCTTATATCAGGGGGATCAGGGAAGTTTTCAGTGATGGGTCACATCAAGACAGGTCACTGAGGGAAGAAATGATTTCAATAGGATGAAGATGGTGTGGGAATACATTCCAACCATGATGTATGGATTTTGTCAATACACAGAAACAGAAGAAGATTGTATTTGGCAAGAAGGTAGGATGTATTATAGGGCAGTGGGAATTGTAAAGGTAGGTTGTGTTCAGTTGCAGAGAGAATTGATTGCCTGGCTATCCTGGCTTCTCCTTTATTCTATAGGCTAGAGGCCATATTCTGCCCCTGTGATATGACCTCAACATGGAACTTGTTTCTAGAACACTCTCCTTCTTCCTTCCTTGGTCCCTTCCATCAGCCTACACAAACCCAGACCTACAGATTGCTCTGTGACTTTGGTGGGCCCTCGTTGGAGGTTATGCTCTGGAGTTTAGGGTAGTTATCAGGAAGATGAGCCCCTTATCCCACTTTTTCATTTTGAGAGTGTCAGAGTTAATTGCATGAATGAACTGGCCAGCATCAGCTGGAATCTGTATCAGAGATATCATTACATTTTCTTTTACTCAACCCTTCTTCCCTTTCAGATTTTTCTGTCTCTGTCAAAGGCACCATTACCCTTCCAGTCACCCAGGTTTCCAACTTCAAACTTCCATCTTTGACTCCCTTTCCATATCTATGAAGTCACCAAATCTTGTTTTCATCTCCACAATATCTCTTACTTTTGTCACCTTCTCCCTTCTCCTGTGACCACAACCTTAGTCTCATTATTCTTTGGCTGAACTAGGATACCAGCCTTCTGATGTCTCCCAACCTAATCTCCATTTTATCCTATCATTTACACAGCCATCAAAGGGATTTTCTGAAAACACAGCTTTGACCAAGTCACTCCCCTACTGCATTATCTCTAGTGGCTCCCCATTACCTCTAGGAATAAATGAGAATTCCTGTATTTGGCTTTCAAAACCCTTCCTTCCTTTCCAATCTTTCCCTTCATTCATTCATTCCCTCTCCTGCATTCTACAAGAATTGCCTTCTTGCTGTTCCCTGCACTATTGAACATGATCAAAACATTCAAATATTCTGCTAAGAAGCCATCTAGTAGGCAGAACCATTCAAAGCAAGAACAATGAACTTCTGCTGAAAACTTTCTGTTGAACTGAAGTCAAGGATGCTTCATGGCCATTTCTCAGTGAATATCTACCCTCACCCTGCAGAGGAATGTGTCTCCTGAGGACAAGCTGCTGTGTTTACAGACAGTTGTGGCCCATTACTGCATTGTTGAGTTGTGTTTCATTCTGAAAAGTATATTTTAAAACAGAAATCATCTGCCTGAGTAGCTACAGTGACCAAACTAACAGAATAATTAATGAATGGGTGGTATATCCCCCATGATATACACAGGTGTTTCAAAAGATAATGCTGTACACATATCCAGTTACCCTACTCTGAAGAGCAAAAAAGAAATACCGTTAGGAAAGAAGAAAGAGATTTACAAATATTGTTTAGTTTGTTTTTATCTTATTCTATTTTAATTTCTCATTGGGGCATATTTTAAATGTACAGAGTGTATTAGTGCAATAGTGCATAGTCTACCTAGCATTATCTCCTTTGATCCTTACAACAACTTCAAGAGTTGGGTGCTATTATTAACCCTAATTTTACACATGGGGAAACTGAGACTGAGAGAGTAAGTGATTTGCTTAGGGCCACACAACGACTTAGTGTCTGAGGCTGAGTTTGAATTCGGTCTTCTTGATTCCAGATCCAGTACTCTACATACTGAGCCTATCATTTACTTGCTATGTGGTTTATGTTATAGAGCCTCACCTTCCCTATCTGTAAAATGACCACAATACAACTTACACTACTTATCTCAAAGGATTATTTTAAGGTGAGATATCACATGTGTCCAGAGAGTCCATTATGGGGTAGAATCACATAAACCAGAGAAACTGACTCACATTCCTTCAATGCTTTTAAACTTGGGTCTTTTGTTGTTCCTCATAATTCTCAGTAATGATTGATTGTATGATAAAGCCACATGTTCTTCTCCCATAGCTGCTCAGCTGTGGCTCCTCCTGATGTGAATGGGCAGCTTTTTGTATCCCCAGCTCTAAGCACAGTGCCTGGTGCATTGAACAAATACCTGCTAACAGATACCCATTATTCATCCAAACCAATTTAACTATAGGTTCTTTTGCTTAGATCACCAACACATTACTTTTGTTGTACTTTAGGAGGTCCAGGAGGGATCCTCTTTCTCCCCAAGTCCCTTCTCTTTCCCTCTAAGATTACCTTCCATTTTTCTCTGTATATATCTCATAAGCTCAGAGTTCTTTCAAGGTTCTTCCCCATTGGAATGTCAGCTCTCTGAGGGCAGGGGTGGTTCCTCCCCCCTTTTTTCTATTTTCAGGCTTAGCACAGCTTCTGGCACATAGTCAGTGCTTAGAAATGTTTATTGATTATTGTTCATTAAAAGAAGAAAGGACACCAATATTTTTCTGGTGTATCTCTGATGGTGAGACATAGAATGGCACCATCTCTGAGAAACTGAAGTTGACTTTTTCTGAAATGGGGAGCTCTGATCAGTGTGTCACACACTACAAAGGATGGAGGGAACAGTGTTTGGAAGGACATCAGTGATGTCTCAGGATGACCCAGCAAAAAGCATGCTGCTTCTGGAGTTGGAGAGCCTATGTAGAAGCTCTATGTCCTTAGCTGTCATTTACTTGTCTGGACCTCATTCTCCTCTTATATAAAAATGAAGAAATTGGGCCCAATGACCTCGAGGTTCCTTTTAGCCCAAGCTTTAGGATTCTAACTTTATGGCTGAAAAGGAAATCATGAACTGGTTCCATCTGGAGAAAAGGATAGTCACTGAATACCCTGTGTGGTCCTCTGGTAGCCTAGACATGTGAGAGCAATTCTATGAAGGCATCCAGAATATTGGGTACACCCAACTGGGATGAGATGCATGCAAGTTACACAGGCTGGGCAGGTGGGAATGAGTTGAGATTTTTATCCCAGAGAGAGGTCCACATGGAAGAGATCACAAATTGATTGGGCCAGCCACAGTAGCTTAGATATAGAGTGAGATGTTTTAACAAGACACCTGAACAGCTAGGTGACCCACAGGACACAGAATGTTGGGTTTGGAAGCTCTGAGTTCTAAATCCTGCCTTGAACACTTCCTAACTGTGTTATCCTGGGCAAGTCACTTAAGTTTTATCTGCCTTCGTGTCCTCATCTGTAAAATGAGGAAAATCATAGTTCCAGAGTTGTGATATCCAATAAGATAATATATGGAAAGTACTTTCAAACATTAAAGTGCAATATAAAAGCTAGTTGTCTGTTATCTTTATTATTAATCTTCTGCTTCTTACCATTTTTCCTTTCACTTATCCCTGCATTCATTCATTCACTTACCCACTTAACCAGCCTTTGTTAAGTACCTAATATGTGCCAAGAACTGTGATAGACACCAGGGATACGAAGACAAAAACTGGCTCAGTCCTTGCCCTCAAGGAGTTGGCTTTGGCTCTCATCAAGAGCTCTCTTGGTTCTGCCCAATACCACTGACTTGTCTTTCTCTCATGGTTTCTCAGGAGATGTAGTGATTTGTTGTTAACACAGTGTGTTGGACATTTTGACTGTTTTATCCCTGGCCCAAAATGAATGAGGGGCCAAAGTCTCTGAAGTCCTCCTTATCTGACACCATTTCCTTTTTTTTGGTCTTTTTATCTTTTTTCTTTCATTTTCTAGCCTTCTGCTTGGCATGTCCTTTGGCTGATGCCAACTCCTTTGTCAACCATCTGGGGAGGCAGAAGAAAAGAAAGTTCCCAGCATGTGCTGTAGGCTGACCTAGAAGGATCTTAGCATGTGGAGAGGAAGGACTTGAATGGGAAAATTAAACATTCAACTTGGCCAGCTTGCCAGTCACTAAACATTTATTAAGCATCTACCATGTGCCAGGCACTGTATGTGCTGGAGACACAAATACAAATTAAAACACAGTTCTTGCCCTAGAAGATTTCACAGTCTAATGTGGGAGAAAATAAGCAAACCGTATGTACACATGTACAAACTCTATATGGGAAGTAAGAGAGAGGTCTGGAGTTAGAGGACTTAGGAAAGGCTTCTTAGAGAAGGTGAGACTTGAAGGAAACCAGGGAAGCCATTCAATAGAGATGAGAAGGGAAGGCATTCTGGGTATGGAGGACAGACAGAAAATGATGTGGCAGAATCAGAGGAGAAAAGGAAGGCTGTTTTTGAGGTGGAAATCGACAGGTTTGGGCAATAGATTGGATATGGGGGATGAGAGCGAGAAAGTAGTTAAAGATGACTCCTAGAGTGGGAGCTGGGGGAATGGGAGGATGGTGGTGTCCTCTGTAGTAACAGAGAATGTAGGTGATGTGGAGGGCTTAGAGGGGAATATAATTTCCATTTTGAACATACCGAATTTAAGATGTCTCCTGTACATCTAATTTGAGAGGTCCGATGTCACATACATTTGCCAAAATTATGAGATCCAGATTGTCTCCCCCTTGCCTTCCGCCCCCCCTCTAGAGATGGTAAGCAACTTGATCTGGATCACATGTGTATTATCATGCAAAACACACTTCCATATTGGCCGTTGCTGTAAGAGAATACTCTGAGAAAACCAAAACCCTCAACTAAAACTGTAAATAAACTAATATGCTTTGATCTGCATCTGATGCTACCAATTCTTTCTCTGGAGGTGGAGAACATTCTTTGTCCCAAGTCCTTCAGAACTGTCCTGGATCATTATATTGCTGAGTAGCTAAGTCTTTCACTTCCTGAAATAAACCCCCAAATGATAGCTCCCAGGAATATTATAGCCAAATTCAAGAGCCCTCAACAGCCAGAAAGAAAGAATTCATACCATGGACCTGAAGTCAGGATTACACAGGACTTAGCAGCCTCCACTCTAGAAAGAGTTTGCACCCAGAATTACCTACCCAGAAAAACTAAGTATATTCTTTCAGGGGGAAATAGTCATTGAATAAAAAAGAAGACTTCTAAGCGTTCCTGATGAAAAGACTGGACCGAAACAGAAACTGTTACGCCCAAATATGACTCAAGAGAATCATAAAAAGGCAAATAAGAAAGAAAATTTAAGCAATTTGATAAGTTGATAAGCACTTCTAACATATCTCATTTGACCCTCACAACCTTGGCAGGTATTATCTCCATTTTATAGTGAAGAAACTAGGGCAGACAGAGATTAAATGACTTAGTCAAGGTTTCACAGTTAAGTGTCTGAGGCAAAATTTGAATTCAGGTCTTATTGTTTCCAGGATCAGCACATTATCCACTCTGCTTCCAAGCTACCTTGCCACAAAATGAATGGACAGGGTTCTAGCATATGCTAAGCAACTCCCAGGTCAGGATTCTTCTGTTTGAAGGGTGAATTGATGGTAGCAACAGGAGTTACAGGAGGGCAAATGATCCTCAGTAAAATCTCCTAGTGAACCAATGGTGTTACCTTCTTGAGTCTAGGGGACATCCCCTTAGAGAGTGGGGACAGCCCCTTTTTTGTTAATTGGAAGAGAAAGTACTCTCTTAATGGAGCTCATTATTTTAGAAAAGCACTGAAATGGGTGGAATTCAATTAAGAAAGAGGCTGGTCTTTTAAAAAGGCAACAACAAAAGATGACAGCTTACTACTGATTTAAAATGCACACTATCTAATTATGCTTTTTTAAAGTGCATAATTAAAACATGCATTCACTTAAAGAGGCCATTATCTTAAAGTGAGACATGTTTAAGATGGGTATTAACTGATTACCGACCTCTGTTGAATGTGTGCTGCTTACCCAAGAGACCATGCCAGCTCAAACTTCTCAAGTCATTTGGTACCAATCATAAGACTTGGAAAAATATCTTTTCTAGAAAAGCATCACAAAACAGAGCTGGTTGTATTATTGCCAAAGGAGTTTGGGAGTCATGGCACCTGAGCTCCAATTCCAACTGGGTGGCTTCCAATCTATCTGTATGCCCTGGGGCAAGTCTGGGTGGTCTCTGAGGGCTGTTGGAGTTGTAAATGCATGGTTTGAAGTTACTTCCCTTCACATCCTCAGTTCCTTATTTCTAAAATGATTTCTAAGATTCCTTCCTGCCTTCAATGATCTGCTAAGCCTTGTGGTGAAATGCAGAGTTTTCTTCTTTGGGACAGGACTCAGAGGCTAGGGGGTTTGATTTCCAGATGGGCCATTTTTCCTTTTGAGATGATATTATATGGAGTAGATTTTTCCCAGGATGGAAATCCTGAGTTAACTCAACAAGACATAGGGCAGGACCTGGATTCAAATCCCTGATTTGTCAGCACTTATTCTCTGGATGACCTTTCCCATTCTGGGTCTTGGTTTCTCTAGGGGTAAAATGAAGGTATTGAACTATATTTCATGACCCAAATGAAACTGCTCTCTCAAAAATGACCATTGGTCTCTCTCTGTCTCTCTGTCTCTTTCTCTCTTTTTCTCTCTCTGTCTTTGTTTCTCTCTGTCTCTCTGTCTCTGTCTCTCTCTCTCTGTCTCTGTCTCTCTCTCTGTTTCTATCTCTCTGTCTTTTGCTCTCTCTCTCTCTGTCTCTCTGTCTCTGTCTCTGTCTCTGTTTGTCTGTCTGTCTCTCTCTCTGTGTGTGTCTTTCTCCCCCTTCTCTGTTTCTGTTTCTCTGTCTCTGTCTCTGTCTGTCTGTCTGTCTCTCTCCTTACATTCTGTATTAGAATCACTATCAATATTGTCTATTGGTTCCAAGGTAGAAGAGTTCTAAGGGCTAGGCAATGGAGGTTAAATGACTTGCCTAGGATCACACAGCTAGGAAGTGTTTGAGGCCATATTTGAACCCACTGATCTCTTAAATGGTAAATCCAATAGCCCTTTCCCAGTCTTGAGCCTTCTTGACCTCATCTGGAGGGTGCAGTGCTTGGCACTTACAATAGGAGGTGCTAAATAAGTACTTGCTTGGATGTAGCATTTGATACTATTGACCATTTCCTGCTCCTGAATGCTCTCTCTTTTCAGAGTTTTGGTGATATTGCTTCTTTGGTTCTCCTCCTACCTCAGGGCTCTGCATTAGACTCTCTTCTCTGCCTTTCTATACCATTTTATTTGGTGACCTCAGAGGCTCCAATGGTTTTAGTAACTTTCTCTCTATGGATGAGGCTCAGACCTCTTCAGACACTTGTAGCCTCTCCTCTGAGTCTTAGAGCCACATCCCCCATCACCAGCTGCTTACTATACATTTCCAACTGAATTCCCATCATCCTCATCTTAAATTCAATATGTCTAAGTGCCAGATAGCCAGGAAAGCAACACAGTAGCTAGAGTAGAGGACTTGAATCAGGAGGACCTAAGCTGAATTTTGCCTCATGTATTTACTAGCTCTGTTCCCTTGGCTGCTCACTTAAGCTTTCAGCCTCTGTTTCCTCATCTGCTCAAGAAAGGGATTGGCCTCTATGACCAGTTGTCTCCTCTCCACTCAGAGCACTTTAGTTCAGGTCCCTTCACCAGGATTATGGCAGCAGCCACCCAACTGGTCTCTCCCTCTGGTTTCTCGGTCTCCTAAGGTCCACACAGCTGCCAAACTGGCATTCCTAAGGTGTGGGGCTGACCAGACCACGCTCTTGTTCAGAAGCTTCCCAGCCTCCCTCTTCCCACTAGGATGCAATCCAGACTTCTTGGTTTGGCATTTAATACTCTTTCTCATCTGGCTCTTGCAGGGTTTTCTAGGCTTCCAGGCATCTTCTTTGCCTCCAGAGTCTAGCTGAACTGGCCCTTTTGCTGCCTCTCTTAGCTCTGTATCTTGGCAGAAGCTGTCTTCCGGCTCAACATGCACTATCCTTCCCTGATAAAATCCTGCTTCCTGAAGGGCTCAGCTCAACAGGGAACCTGCAGTCAGTGACAGCCTCTTCCTAGGAATCACCTGGCATTTTTCATTTAGCGTCTTGAGATCTTCCAGGTCTTCTGGGTCCCCCGGAGGGTCTCTGGCTATGGATCCACTGCAAAGCATAGCGCAGAAGCCCTCCTCACTCCTGATATTTTTATCTTTTCCAAACAGCCAGAGTGCAAAGAAAGACATTTAATGAAAAGGCACAGTGAGGAAGGATTAAACAAAACATTTCCCTACAAACCTGGGATTTGCACACAGCATCAGTGGGAAGACTGGACACAGGTTGGGAACTGGGAGAAACACACACAGAACAGGGTACATTATGCCGCCCACACTGAAGGGTCAGCCATTTCTTCCAATAATGCCATCGTGTTGTTCCCCCAACTCCTGCTGCCTCCTTGACTCTGCTGTAGGCTGCTCTGTTAAACACAGATTTTCTCCTGGACCCTTCCAGCAATGGCCCTTCTGGGCAGGTGACCGTGCAGGCTTCTCTACTCCTTGCCTGGCTATCTCTTCCCCAGGAGGAGAGATGGCTCAACAATGCCCTTCCATTTAAAAAGTCAGAGGTCTTTTTACAGCTCTTTTGGGAGTGTAGCTGCCCTTAGCCACAGGACAGTCTCTAGCCTGAAGGGAAAAAAATCGGAAATGGATTTTCTCATCTTCTTTCCATCAGAGGCTTGGTTTGTAGGTCTCTAGAGCAATCACGTAAAGTAAGGAAGAGAGATGAGAAGCCAGGCTGACGGACAGGTCAGCCTGAGGAGCAGCGGGGGAAGGACAAGAGAGTCCCCTCTGGGTGCCCAGATTTTAGATCAAAGACAGGAGAAGTTGCTGGTGCACTCCTGATTGGTTCTGCCTTTTTTCTAGACTCAGCTTCTAGCCCAGGGCTGTTGGGGGATACTTCTGGTGTTCTTGGGAGCCTTCTCTCTGCTTCTGAATGGCAGTCTCTGAAGCCTGCCTTAGCCTGGTCATGACTGGTGTCAGGTTTTCTTCATCCGATAGTAAATAAACAGCTCTGTGTTTCGAGACTTTCCCTTTTCTAGATTCAGACCTCTCATGGACTTTCCTGGACAGAGGTGGTGGGTAGTAAACTGGATCAGAGAGGAAGAAGTCTAGGAGTGAAGATCATGCTCATACCAGTCTGTCTGCCCACGTAAGACACTGTTGGCATCCCAAAGAGAGGTGGCCAGCAGAGCCAAAATAGCTCTGAGCTCCCTCTTACATCTGGGCAGTTTATTTCTTTTTCTGAGCTATTCTTTTTCTCACTGCCACCCTTTCCCTTTAGAATATATTCTTTATATGCCTGTGTAGGGAATGCCCAGCTCACAAGAAATGCTAATAAATGTTGAATGAGTAACTGTATGATGTACCTTGAAGGTCATTCCAACTCTGAATCCAAGGCAGCCAGCTACATGGCACAGTGAATAGAGTGCCTGGCCTGCAGTTAAATTCTGAGTTCAAATCTAGCCTCAGATGCTGTGTGACCCTGGGCAAGTCACTTAACCCAGTTTGTCTGCATTGCCTAATCTGTAAAATAAACTGGAGAAGGAAATGCCAAACCCTCCATTATCTTTGCCAAGAAGATCCCAAATAGAACCACAGAGTCAGAAATGACTGAAAAATGATGAACATTTTGATGAACTTTCCTCTCTGGTTATTAGGACCTGTGAAGGCCGGCACTTCCAGAGGCAGGAGCTGTTGCTCTGGCATGAGAGGCCTCTCCGGGCTCTGATTCTCAGTGGTGATAGGGTCATTCTAGATTGGAGCACCTGAGAAAATGTCTGCAGCCTCATAACAGCTCTCTCCTCCAGAGAGCTTTGCAACGTTCAACAAGCTTCCCCTCTACAACTATTAGGTCAGAAGGTCTTCTCCCTTTTATCAATGAGGAAACTGAGGCTCAGAGATATATTTGATTTGAGTGACCCAATGAGTTAGCAGCAGACCTGAGGTGGGAGCCCAGATATCACTTTGCTGATCAGCATCCTTACTTCCCTTCAAGGCTCATCTCTGATATCGCCTCCTCCTGAAGTCTTCCCTGATGCCCTTAGCTGCTGGATCAATTTTCATTCTCAAAGTATCTTATATTCCCTTATCACCCCCCATGCTGGGATATAAACTTGAGATCAGGGGCTTTTTTCCTTTTATCCCTTGGGTACCTAGCATGATGCCTTCCTTGTATAATGGGAGAAGCTTAATCATTATTTGCTAAAATACTGGAATCTTTGAGAGTTTCTAATTCAATTACTGGATTGACAAAATTGGGGATTGAAGGCTAGGAAAGCTCAGATACTTGTTCTGGGTCTGGTGTTAGGGACAGAGCCAGGTGTTTGGTCCAGAACTCGTACCCAACCCCAGCCTCCCAAAGAAGGGCTTGGCCATTCCAGTCACAGCATCATAGATTTAGAACTAGGAGAGACTCTGGAGAGTGGGTCATCTTCTGTCACCTTCAGAGAGCACTCTTGGTGTAGCAATAGCAGGATGTCCCCTGGGTCCACTGGGTCTGGCTAGAAGCTCTTGCTACTGCTCTACTGTTAGGAAAATAGACGGTGATCTGAGATCTAAGCTCCCCAGCCTCTACTGGCCTATTGTCAAGCCACTCAGCCTTGCAATGCCTCTCTTGAGAATTCTCCACATCTAAAATGTAATTTCCTTTAATTGTCTAAAAGGTATCAGTTCAAGAAGTTGTGAAAGGAAAGGACAAAAAAGTGAGACTAATTTTTTCAAGATGCTGAGTGGTCCAAAAATAATAGCTGTCATAGGAAGGGTCTTTAGATACAATATGATTCAAAGTCATCATTTTACAATTGAGGAAACTGAGACTGTGGTTGGGGAAAGGCCTTGTCCAAGGTACCACACATATTATGGAGCAACATGAGGACTTGAACTCAGATTCTCTGACTATAAATTCAACCTTTCCTCTATTGGCTCTCATTATGCCTCTTATGATGGCTTTCATCACGACCTTCCTTGCAAGCTCTTATTTATGATCATGGAACCTGAAGGGCTCTTAAGATGGCAGCAATCAATCAATATATAAGCATTTACCAAGGGCACTAAGTCCTAGGTTCTGTGCTAGGTCCTGGGGATGCAAACACAATCAAGACACATCCAGTCCTTCAGAAGCTTCGTTCCCCCATTTGAAAAGAAAAGAGGACCAGGGAAGAGTGGAGTCTAACTTTGGATTTAATTGGTGTCTGGAACTTACAGTGAGGAAGCTCCCTCCACTGAGGAAAGTGAAGGAATCCTCTGTAACTTGGAGCTCCTAAAGTCTCCACAAGGCTTTGTCTAAATGTTGACACTCTGCCCTACAGCACTTTCAGTTTCCTTTGAGGGGCTTTTCTCTTTCATTAGAATGTCAACTCTCTGAGGGAGAGGAATCTCTTTTTAATCCTTGATCATAGTAAGCTATTCCCACCCCTTCCCAGATCTACTTAACTTTTGTTAAAGATCTCTCCTGAATTCAGTTTGAGCTTACCAGGATGTTCTTGTCAAATATCTACATCTCTATATTAGCCAGAATTTGTCGCTCAGTATAGATAGTTGCCTGCTATTACTTTTTTTTAAATTAAATTAAATTTTCTTCCAGATTACACATGTATACAATTTTTAATAATCATATGTTGACAGTTTGCAATCTATGGTATCTCCCTCCAACCTACCCCTTCCTCTTCCCCCAGATAGCAAGTAATATATAGATTGTACATGTGTTATCATGCAATACATATTTCCATGTTCAAGTTGTGAAACAAGACACATTGCTCACACTAGAGGAAATTCATGGAGGAAATAAAATAAAGACAGGCATGCTTCAATCTTCATGAAGGCTGTCTGTGGCTTCCATGGTGGTGGAGAGCCTTCTTCCTCATGAGTGTCTTGTCCCCTGCTGATCATTGTTAAATCATTCACAGTTGATGAGTGCACATTATTGCTGTTAGCATCCTCCCGGTTCTGCTGCTTCACTTTGCGTCACTTTAGGAGTCTTCCAGATATTTCTGTGACCCTCTTGTCTGCCATTTCTCCTGGCACAATAGTATTCGGTTAGAGTCATATATCCTACCTTGTTCGACCTCCCTTCAGTTTCCAGGCTTGGCCACCACAAAAAGAGCTGCTCTAAATATTTCTGCGTGGGGAGTTCCCTTTCCCCTGTCTTTGATCTCTTTGGGGAACACACCTAGTAGTTTTGTCAGGTTAATCACTGATGGATATGAGGGGCTACCTCAGAGTTGTTTTAATTTGCATTTGTCTAATTAATATTGATTTGGAGCACTTCCTAAAGCTAATTTTAATTTCTTCATTTAAGAATTGCCTGTTCATATCCTTTGACCGTTTGTCAATTTGGGAAGGAGAGGGAACAGCAGGGACTCTAGAGGAAAGCTCTGCTTGTTTTCCCCCTCTTTGGAGAGACACACAAGTTCATGAGGCCTGAGGATTTTGAGTTCACAAGCCTTTAAGTTAAAATGCAGACTGCATCTGGCGGTGCCCAGAACTTCTCCTACAATCAATCATCATTTTCCCCTCTTGGTCCCACAGGATCATGCTCAGTTCGTGTTAGGAAAGGCTAAAATCTTTCAACAAAACTTTCCACTCATCCAGTTCAGATTTCCCATTGCCTGGGGTGGCCCCTGACCCTTTGTCTTCCTGGCTGAGTGAAGCCTGTGCCATGTAAACATGATTGTGCTCCTTGTCCCTGGTGCTGACATCCTATGCGTGTGGTGGGAGGTCTAGCTCCTCAAAGGCTCTGACCATGTACCTTACTTAGCACAGGTAAGGCTGGAAAGAATCATAGATTCAGAGCCAAAAGGGGATTTAGAGGCCATCCAGTTTGAGCCTCCATTTTATAGATGGGGAACTTGAGTCTGAAAGGTAGTTCCTTGCACAGCTAGAATATATCAGAGCCCAGATATGAACTTGGATCCTCTAGCTTAGGATGTTGACTGCAGTGATCAAGATGGTCAAGATGGATGAGCCTGGGGAGTCAAGAGGAGAGGGCTAAGGCTTGAGAAGCAGGTCTTGGAGCAGTGCAGTATCACAGCTGTGGATGGTGAGGAGGAAGGACCAATGAGGGAAGACTTAGACAGGTAAAAGGAGGACCAGAAGGGAGCCTAGTGTTGGGGAGACCTAAGAAGGAGGGAAAAGGCATGAAATCCTGCAGATGAATCGAGGAGGTTAAATTCTGGGAAAAGGCCTTTGGATTTGACAAGCAGGAGATTGCTCAGAGAAGACAGGGTCTCCAGGTGGCTTGGGAAGCCAAGATGCTGGAGTGAGCTAGTCAGAAGAGAAATGTTTTAGGTAGACTGTGCTTTCTAGAAGGTTAGCAGTGGGGCAGGAAGGTTATAAGGCAAGAACTTCACAGAGCATCAGGATTAAGGGAAGGGCTTTAAAATTTAGATAATCATGCTACAAGCATACTGGCAGGCAGAGGGAAGAAATAATTCAGAGACAGCAAATTTGAGGATGGGGATTTTAGGGCAAGGAAGCAGGAACAAGCCAAAGTCCCAAACATTTTGGGGAGATTAAGTTCATCATATTCACATCCATATCTTCAAATGGATCTTGGATTGCATGGATATGAATAGTCCCTCCAATGAAATGGGTTACAACCCATCCATGTGCTTGTCTTTGGTTCTGGATTTCTAGGTTTGCTAGGAGGATCCATTTCCCCCCATCCTTCGCCCTTGCTGAGAGACTCTTTGGATTTCTCTTGATTATGAAGATAGCAACAGAGCACACACATGATCCCTTAAGTAGCTCTGGCTTTTATCAAGTGATCAATCCATGCCCTCTTTTACTCTTGTTTTTTGTTGTAGTTACTTGTTGGTAATATGACAGAGGCTGCTCATACCCACAATGTACCTCTTAATTGCTCTCTGAGTGATGCTCAGGATTTATGACCAGAACCTATAGGACACCTGCAATAGCATGTTCTTGGGGTTTAGTTGTTTCAGTCATGTCTGACTCTTCATGACCCCATTTGGGATATTCTTGGCAGAGATACTGGAGTGGTTTGCCATTTCCTTTTCCAGCTCATTTTACAGATGAGGACACTGAGGCACACAGGATTAAATGACTTTTCTAGGGCCACATGGCTAGTAAATGTGTGAGGCCACACTTGAACTCAGAGAGATTAGTCTTCCTAACTCCAGGCCTGGCACTCTACCCACATTGCATCACTTAGCTGCCCAGAAGCAGAATGCTGGTGTTCAAAAGATGGGGCTTTGTGTCTGGGAAGAGTTTGGGATTGTTAGGAGAGCTTTGTAATTTCCCAAAGGCAATCCAGCCATGATCTACCTTGGTCATGTTCTGGGCCCATCAGTTGTCCACTTGCAGTGTCTAGTTAAGATGAATCTATAGCATCTAAACCACCATAGCTTTATGCATGTGGACATTACTATTTCTACCATTATTATCATTATTTTTTTTACCAGATGTGATTTTATCAGAATAGGGGACTTCTGGTGAGACAACCTCACTCTCTTTACCATTTCAGGTAGTAGTAGTACCAATGCTCTGTAGATCTGAAGCCCAGGGTCACATAGCCTTGGAGGGATGAATTTGGACTCCACTTTCTTCAGAAGTCACCTTGAGAATAACAGGGGTTCCATGAATATTTGTTGAATGAATGAATGACAGCTGAGTTTGGAACAGATTTCATTTATTCACCATATATTGACTAGCTATCTACAAGATCACAAAATGTTGAACTCCAGTGCTGGGAGATATACTGGGGCCATATTCCTGTCATGCTCTTGTCTAGGCACCTTGCCTTTGGTGATTCCACTTACCATCCCTGTGACTTCTCAGAACAAAACATTCTCCCTAGTCACTATTCCCCTCTATGTATTTTCTCCCTTTATTAGAATGTAAACTCCTTGAGGTCAGGCTCCCCCCCCCCCAATTGGACATACCCTCACCAAAGTAGATGGTGCAATGGGTAGTGGGCTGGGTCTGGAGTCAGGAAGATCTGAATTTGCATCCAGTCTGAGGCACTTTCTAACTGTGTGATCTTAGGCAAGTCACTTAATCTTGTTTGTCTCAGTTTCCTCATCTGTAAAATGATTTGGAGAAGGAAATAACAAACCATTGCAATATCTCAGCCAAGAAAAAACCAAATAGGAACACAGAGTTGGACATGATGGAAACAATTAAATGACAACAATATCACAATGTCTGGAACATATTCAGAACTGAATAAATGCTTTTTCACTCACTCACTCACCCATTCATTCATTCATTCACTCATTCACTCACTCAAAGGATAGTCAGTTCCTCTCTTCACAGAATTTATAGATTAGAAGGAGAGATGAGATCCATAAACATGTAACAGAGACCAATAGTACTGAATCTGAAGTCAGGACTGACAACTGGCTCTGCCATCAATTTACCTTGGGCCTCAGTTTCAATCTCTGCAAAATAAGAGGGGGTGGACTTGATATCCCCTGAGGTATCTTCCTAGCCTGCCATTTTGTATTACTTTAATATAAAGAATTGGCAGTTTTGTAGGTGTGGGTAATCCTTCCAATGATCCATGCTCGTTTTCAGATAAAAGCAGCCCTTCTATGGGTCTCTCCATCTTGGTGATGAGCCTCTCCAGACCTGTCCAGGTTGGTTCTTGATTGATGGAAATATAATCTATTTATTGATCCATGTGTAGAGTCTGTTTAGCTGTGTGGAACCAAATCTGTGTGACTGGGTAGGAATTGCCTGTGCTTGAACATGGATGGCCTAGCCCCAGAGAGCCCAGTCTCTTCCAGGCTAAGCTCCTATGATTGCCAGAATCAACTATGAAGGTTTCAACTATGAATGATGTGAAAAATATGAAGAACATTATTGAGAAAAACCCTGCATTGGCCCCATGAAAAAGCATGCTTCTAGAGGGAAGGAGAATTTTCCTTTGGAATCTCCACCCTCCAAGCACGGGACCCAATACAATGTAGATCTTTCATATTGCCTTTAATCAAACTTAAAACAAACAAACAAAAACCTTGCATTGCTCGTTAGAGGCCATATTCAGTTCCAGGCAACCAAGAAGCAATCAAAAGGAAGAGAAGTCTCAGAATTCCCTGAGAGGTTTCACAAATACAATTTTCCTCCCAGATACAAAAATCCAGCCTGAGTTGTCTTGTGAGGGGGATGAAAATGAAAACCTTTGCCTTAGCTTCCTTTGGGAGCAGTGAGTTCTGCCTCCCTTATGTAGGAGAGATGGACTGGAGTGCATTGCTTAACACAGGATGCCTCATTCTACATCTCAACTCCAGGACCTCCTTCAGCTTTGGCGCAGGAAAGCTCTATAATGCAGCAACTTGCTGGCTCCTTTTCTCAGATGCAGCCAATGAACTAATCCAAGGAAGAAAGCTATCCCATGACACTGTGGGCATTGCTCAGGCAATGAAGACAGAAGCATGTCTGTTTATGTGCAATTTCACTTTTAATGTAAGGATCCAAACCATTTTGAGGGAGAGAGAGACAGAGAGACAGAGGCAGACAGACAGACAGACACACACACACCGACAGACAGAGAGACAGAGAGAGAGAGAGAGAGAAAGAGAGAGACAGAGAGACAGAGACAGAGACAGAGAGAGATAGAGAGAGGAATAGAGAGAGAGAGAGAGAGACAGAGACAGAGAGACAGAGACAGAGAGACACAGAGAGAGAGAGAGACCAACAGACACACAGAGAGAGGGAGGGAGGGAGGGAGAGAGAGAGAAAGAGTAAGAGAGGGGAAAAGGAGGATAGGAAAGGAGAGGAGAGCCAGAGAAGACAGGGAGAGAAAGGGAAGGAGAGGGAAGAAGAGAGGGGAGATAGAAGGAGATAGAGACAGAGACATAGATGAAGTGGCATATTGGCTTGGGAAAAATATCAAGAAATTAGAGTAAAAGATGGTACCATAGTGGCTACCTAGCATTTTGGGCACAGGGAACCAGGGTCTTTGGTGTTTAATATTACCAATGGCATTTCAAACAAATATTTGTTATTGTCTGTTAGATGTTTCAGCCATTTCTAGTCACAGAGTCTATTCAGTGGCAACATCCCTCAAGTGGAGAGGATGCATGGTGTAGTGCAGTGTGTTTAATAGAACTTAGATAGAAACAGGAGTTCCCAGAGGAGTCCCTGCAGGCTTCATACTTAGGAAACCACATCTCAATATTTCCTGTTTTATTTTATTTTAATTTATTTTGCCTGATATTTCCCAATTACATTTTTATCTGTTTCAGGCTACACTTAGGAGTGCTGGGGACTGCCTGAAACCTGCATGTCCGATACATCTACTTTGATAACTAGTAGGTGAGTTGAGGTCTGATTTTCCTTTCTCTCTCTCTGTGGCACCATCACTCATACCATCTTCCTAGTCCCTATCTTTGAGATCATCTTTGTAGGTCTCACAGACCTCTCAAAATTGGTAACCACAGAAATTGGGACATTGGAAGGGATCTCATCAGTCATCTCATCCAACCCACTGGTGAAAGGTATTCCCCTACCATAGACAAACATACCCACTTCTGCCTATTGTGGAGATTGGATTTGTCTCTCCCCTGATTGTAAAAATGAAGGTACTTAGCTCTTCCTTGATTGTGAAGATTAAATTGTAATCCCCATCTATTTTTAGATTTTAATCCCCCAAAGTGTAAACACAGTACATAAAGTTGAGTATGGAAATCTACCTATTTTGGATTTTTAACCAGAAAAAGCTGTGAACACCCATTTCATACATTGAGTAGGAGATCTGTGACCCATGTGTGAAAGAGTGGGCAGTCCTAGAGAGGAGCGTCAGCTCTGGTTGGTAGACATAAAATTTAGGGGAAGTGACATAAGAGAAAAAGATCTTTAAGAGTGGAAACAGAGACAGTTGGAGGGAAGACACTTGGACTTGGAGTGAAGAGAGTCACTTGGAGTGAAGAGAGACTTGGAGCAAAGAGGGACACTGGGAGTTTGAAAGAAACACACTTGGAGTGGAACCTGCTGGAGTTGAGACTGAAAAAAAGAATCTGCTGAATGAATTGACAACATGTTGAGTATAAAGGCTGACTTCCTTCCTTGACCTTCTGGAGGCATCAGCCTCCAGGAAAGGTCCATCATCTTAACTTTTCTCCTGGCTGGGGCCTTAGAATTGCTACCTAGCTCAGTGGAAGCCATAGCTCTCCCTCTTTCTCTCTCTCCCCTTTTCTTTCTTCCTTAATATCTTCCCTCTATTGTAAAATAAACTACCATAAGTTCCATTTTACTTTAGTAATTCATTTTTGGGATTTAGAAATTAAATCCCTGGTGACCAATGAAATATTCAGTCCAACCATAAAACTAGCATTATCCCACACTGAAATCTTCTTATCTGTTCTCTTCTCTTTATTCCTAGTGTAGCTAACTAGAGAAAGTCTCTGGCCAACAGGACCAGATGGTAGAGAAATGTAGGCTAATTGGAAATACTGTTAGGTGGATTCAGGAAATGATTGCAGGAAGGCATTGTTAATGGGCTAATGTCACAGTGTCAGAATGCCTCTGATGGAACACCCCAGCAACCTGTTCTGGATATTGTGCTATTTAAAATATTTGCCAATAATTTTGAGGAAAAAAGCACACTGTTGACATTGCTATTTAATTTATAGTAACACAACATAGGGAGGGATATCTAAGCATCAAATGAGTGACAGCTAGGAGCCACAAAGATCCTACCTAACAAAGAATTCTTAAGTTCCTACTTCATGCAAGATACTGTTTCAGGAACTCAGGGGATAGAACTGTGTAGCCAACCTATGGATGCAATTTAAGAGGTATGAATCTAAAGTCATATGTGGGAGCAAAAGCTCGAGTTCATGCAAAATAGAAAGGGGAGGAACAGCGTTGGTGTGAGAGTGATCAGCATTTCAGGGGACTGCATGGGTCAGGAGGGTGATATGGAAGTCACGAGGCTCAGAGATGGTGGGTGACATGGCCTATTTGCTCTTCTCCATATATGACATTGCATTTCATGCCCCTGTTTTTTGCACAGGCTGCCCCCATGCCTGAGAGTCCCAGGAAACATCTTTTACATGGCTGACACTCCATCATCACCTGTCTCCAAGAGTATTGTAATACTTAGTGCCTTGTGTTTTCCCTGCTTACTCTCTTACCTCTCCAATTCATCCTCTATACAATTATCTAAACATTTCCCCAGGCTCAGGTCTGACCATAGCAGCACCCCTTTGAAAGGACAGGAGCTTCCCTTCTATTTTCCATTTGTCCACAGCCCCATAAACCTTTCCTCCACTTCTTTCAGTTTCTCTAAACATTATTAGATTCTTTCAAGGCTCAGTTCAGGTGCCCCCTCCTCTTTGAAGCCTTCCTTGATCTCTCCAGGTATTTGAACTGACATATTCATTAAAGAATCTTATTTTTATTTGTGTTCCTTCTCCCTTGGATGATGGGAGCTCCTTAGCAGCAGAGATGATTGTTTCCTCAGTCTCTAGTTAGTTTGCAAAATGCAGTCACGAATACTCTTTTTTCAGGTTAGTTTCCTTTGTGATTCTTGACAAGCCACTGAACCTCTTGAAATCTCACTTTTGACTTCTGTAAAATGAAGGAATTGGACCAGTGGTCTGTTAGGTTCTTTCCAGCTCTAAGTCTATAAGCCTGTGATCCAGACATCCCTTAAAAAATCTTGAGATTTTTGTCATTCTTTCTTGTTTACCATCCAAGTCAGCTTTTCCAAATTTAGCTTTGTTTTCTTTTAAAACGGTGCTTGAGTAGGAAATTAAAAGGCTCTTATTCATTTTTCCTGAGGACTACAGAATACATCCCTAATGTTTTAGGAGTCTTCCTTCCTTAATTTCCCTTGAAATCCAGGGGATGTGACCATTCATCAAAGATGCCTCATTCACAACACGTGATTATCTCATCTTCTGTTTTACCCCAACATTTCTTCATTGGTATCTTTGCTCTATAAGCTAAATCCATGTAAGAAAAAAAATTTAAATTCCAGTTAAGAATTTGAAGTAAATTCTATTTTCATTCCTAGCATAGCACCATCCAGTCAGATTTTTTTCATTACTTCTGACTTATTAATGGTCTATATAGTACAAGCTTTCCAGCTAGTTACTCTTCTGTGGTGGGTTCCAGCATTTAGACTCTGAGCCTTAGTGCAGTGGGACTAGTCCTTTTCTGCTATCTTCCCTTCTCCCTGGAATCCCACCTCCATCATAGATACAAAAGTGCTTTGTTGGTCTCTATAAGTAGTTATTTCTTTGACGAGCAATGAGGTCTTCTGTTTCAAGATAAACAAGAGAGGATATGATGCTTTGAACCCCTCTTGGGAATCAGGTTTCTGAAATAAGCCTTATTTACTCCACCACATGGATGACAGGCGTCTTTCTTTTGAACAGATGTCTCTTCACTTTGAGGAGAAAGGAAGAGGCACCCTTTGATAGGATGACAAATCCACTCCTACATCTGTCTGCTTCTGAGTCACCATAGATTAGGAAATGGTGCATTATTCCCTAGACTACCATCTCTGGTCTCCAGCCATAAAGCAAAGTGTTGAAACTTAGGTAGGTGTGACCAGTTTCTATTTTTCTGTGTCTGATAACTTAATTCTACAAACATTTATGAAGCTCTTCTAATTTCTAATGCTCTAGATATTGAAGGAAAGCAGATTTAAAAAATCATTTATTTCTTGTCTTCAAGGAACTTACATTCTACAGGGCTGTGCACAGGAAGGTATGAAACAAGCCACAGGTAATAGAGGCAAAGGGAATAATCAGAAAAGGTACTTTAGGAAAATGAGAAAGGAGAAGAGAACTTATATTCTCTAGTCTATGAAATCTGTTTCTTTTTCTCTCATTTAAAAAAGCTTCCACTTACATAGGCATGGAAAAAGTTTTCCAAAGGGGAGTTCATCCACTGCCCTAATTGAGCCTGGGATTTACTATTCTTATTAACATCATTGACCACATTCACTTGCTAGTGGGGCCTTTTTACCTAAGGGATCTTCTTGGTGGAGAAATGCCAGCTCACTGGTTTTGGTGAAAGGGAAAACAGTTTTGTTTACAGCATCTTCTCTGGGAGCAAAAGGCTTCTTTGGCAGGTGAGGGATCAGTGTAGTTTGGTTTTCTTTTATTCAAAAACACTTTCAATTACATATCTTTTTCCACAAATAGAACCAATGAGTTATTGACTGGTAGAGGTTTCCTCCTGGTCTCTAAAAGGTTATAACCACCCACACCTGGGACTGATGGGAAATATCTTGATGGCTTGGTGTCCTGTCTTGCTGAACTCCTGTTTGCTTCCAGCAATATTCAAGTTTTCAACAAGAACCTCTCCACTTTTGGAATGATGAAACATCTCCAATGGAATATCCTGACATTCCTCACGTTCTCACCACCAACTCCTCTCTATGATATCCTCATTTATGTTAATGGAGCCAGAATTCACCTCCACTCTGAGCCCTAGAACCTTCTAGACATGGTTAGCTTGCATTTGTCAGTCTCTTCTTCTACTCATACATAATTCATCATCAATTCTGTTAGCATTCACATTTCAGTCATTCAAGGGGATCATGGTCTCCACCCTCCCCCAGACTTCCTAAGCCGTGTGATCCTTGTGATTCATTTTCTTCCCTAAATCATCCAGAGGAAAAAGTGCCCCATCCACTGTAGGCTTCTGGAGAGAGTTCCATTCCATTACCCTTTGGTTTCACTAATCATCCTTGTTGCTCCAGTCTTCCCTGGCTACCACTTCCCTACATGTCTTGAATTAGAATATAAGCTCCTTAAGGGCAGGCAGTGTTCCAGACAGGCACTAGGCATAGAGAGGCAAAAGCAAAAAAGTTTCTGTCCCCAAATAGCTCACATTTTACATTCTATCCAGGCACACACACACACACACACACACACACACACACACACACACACACACACACAGAGAGAGAGGGAGAGGGAGAGAGGAAGAGGGAGAAGGAGGGGGAGAGGGAGGGAGAGGCATATACAAAATGAAAAGTGATTTTTGGGGGGTGATTAGCCAACCCTATCCCTACCTCCTCAGCTGACTGGGACTTGACTTTCTAGTCCCCTATGTCATCTCCATTGTCTCCCCCTCCCTCCCTCTTGAGTGACTACAGTCAGTATATATGACAGTTTGATTCACGGTCTGGATGAGGGGTTGGTGGTAGATAGAAAGCCCAAATTCCATTTCATTTTTGCCCTTGAGAGCTCAGCTATGAAATACATCAGGTGAAAAGCTCAGAGAATATACTTCTATGAGGTCCTCTTGACCACCATACCATGAGTGGGGTTCTCGCTTCTATATTCTGTGAAATATTCAATCTTCTCAGAGCTGTACTCTCTAATCTTTGAATGAGGGAGGTTTTGGCATTTAGTCATACTCAGAAAAAGAATGGAAAGCAAACTCTGTAAACCAGCAAAATACACCTGTCCACAGGTAACAAAGGTATGATTTTCTAAAGAACCATCAATCTTCCTCAGAAGATTCAGGGGATAGAAGAGGAGATTAAAGAAGGTCCCTTAGGAAAAAAGTCACTCTGGCTGACTGCTCAGGATTATAAAAACAACTGTCCTCTCTCCTAAGTAGCTATGAGATTCTTTCTTTGAAGCTTGTGATTGGGGTTTTACAAAAGGAAACTAGAGATCCTACATGGGGGAGGTGAAAAAGGAGGACTTTCCCAGGATGATGGACAGCAGAAGCATGGAGGTCCTGTGTAAGGGCAGCAAGAGGACCAGTTTGGCTTCAGTTTGCCCAGCTGTGCCTTCCCCCTTGAGCTCTTTGCACACTCCATCACAGCTGGAGGGCCCTGATGCCAACAGAAGAGATAAACTGCTCTGTACAACCCACTTCACATCTGTCTCCAGAATGCTGAGGGGGACTGAGTCTGTATATGTGTGGGGAAGGGAGAGGATAGACTATCACTGGGGATATTTTCCATTTGAATCCCTCACTGAGCAAAGGTGGAATTGTTTCTTGGCTTGGAAAGTAGACTTGAGCACAGTTGTAGATAGTCATTCTCCTCACCATTTACTTGGCAATCAGAGTATTCATTTGCCACAACTAGCCATTAGTATTAGCTGGCAATTATTGGAGCTAATGGTAGGAGCAAAGAGACGTATTCTTCAAAAGGACCTGGGCTCTAAGCCCTGGGGCTCTTGGACTTTGGGATGCATGCCTGGAGGTATGTAGGTGGATCTGCCATCCTAGATATTAATTGCAAATCAATTACTCAATACTTTGATGACCAAGAATATGAAGAAATCTGTTTAGATTCTCCTCCCTATATCTTCACTTCACCATATCATGCTAGAGAATGGTGTCTCACTAAACTCCAGAATCTCAGAGCTAGAAAGTATTCTATTCACCTGTCATGAGTAGCTGCTTTCATCTACTCATCCCTTATAGCTAACAAAATTCCATCCTTTCTTATTCTCCAATCCCTGTGATTCCAAACCTCTAATGACCAATAAATAAACTGTACCACGTCCCCCCTTTAATCCTTTCCCTTCTTGCTCTCTTCTCTCTATCTATGCTAGAGCTATCTTTCCTATGTATCACTCCAGTTCTGCTTCTTTCTCTGTAGAAATTCCACAATTAACCTCAGAGTTCTTCCTCTTGTAAGAGAGGAATCAGATCCAATGGTGCAAGGAGTAGAAAGTGAGCAGGAAAGGTGCAAGAAGAAAAAAACCTTCAAGATTCTAGTCAGAGAACAGAAGCTGGAAGAACCCCAAATGCTCTGGGATTTTCTTCAGCTGGGACCCTGAGAAGGAGGTCTCCTAAGCTTAGGTCTCTCTCTCTGGACATTAACTGTTCCCAGTGAACCCCTGAATATCTCTCACTTAGTTGAAGATACTGTGGACTGGGACTTTGAAGAAAGTCATCTACAGAGAAATCCTCGCTCCAAAGATTTATTCTCCATTTTTCTCCCTAACTTGTACTGGACTCCAACATTCAAGCTAGATTAGCTCAGGAATAGGGAACAAACCATCAGATGACCAGAAGAGTGGTCAAGGCCAAGAGCCTGAACCCTGAGATTTTTTTTGGGGGGGTCAACCTGCCAGTCAATAGGGCTTCCTGCTTATCCACTTTCTTCACCTGACACCTTTATCTCTCCCTTCCCTGTGTGAACCCAAATAAAGTGTTTACTACTTAGAATTAGGTCTGGCTAGTTCTTAACTCTAGGAAAGAGGACTGAAGGTTTGGGGAGAACCATACCTCTCCCCAAAGAGGACGGTTAGCTCAGGATCTTAGGGATCCAAACAATTAGATCCAAAGAGCAAATCTCTCCCCTGGACTGAGGAATAGCTTGAGATCTTGGGGGGGGGTGTGTGACAGTTGGTATACTTGAGGGACCTAGAGGCAGAAGAGTCCATCCTGCCTCTTAACCATAGCTGAGACCAAAAAGGGAGGCAGTGTGTCATTTTACCAAAGCTCTTTCCTCTAGTTTTTAACTTCCACCTCCCAGAATCATTCTCTGAGGAGACATACTCTGTCCCTCAGGGAGACAAAACTGGGTTACCTTCCCCCAAAGGGAAGAGAAGGGAAGATCAATCTCTTCCCTCTCTCCATTTTCTCAACTCTTTCTCTCTCTCCCTTCAGTTCCCATGGTGTGTGTGTGTGTGTGTGTGTGTGTGTGTGTGTGTGTGTGTGTTCCCTTTCTGGCCATACATTACAGTATCATTACACTCTTGTGCTCCTTTAATCTCATGGCATCAAGCCATTCTTTCTGGTATGGGTTTAAACTTCTCTCATATCTCATGCACTCTGATCTTAAGTGGGGATCATAAGATCACAGACCTAGAGCTATATGGGACCTTAGAGGCCATTGAATTTAAGCCTACATTTTTACAGGGGAAAAAACTAAGGTATATGGAGGGGGCAATAAGAGTTTTCCTTTCTCTCCATTGCCACTTCCAGACAATTTCTGTCATTATCATTCAAAATCTCTCCACTTTTGAGGCTTATTCTATCCAGCCCCTGGTAATAGATCTATTATATAAGAGCTCTCATACTACTTCCTTTCTCAAAGAAGCTGATGCCTAATACACTATCATCACCCCAACCTTTTCCTTATAATAAAAGATTTCAGCATATTCATTGCTGCTGCTTCCTGAGAGTACCTCACCTCCCGCTCCTCAGTCTTTTCTCATTACCCTCTCCTCCAATCCATTTCAACCACTGTCAAAGATGGTCATGCACTTCATTGTACCATCATTGTTCCACATTGTTCCACCACCATCCATGTTCCACTTCCATGATCAGAAACTCAAGTATTTCTTTATCTGATCCTACATTATCATTCCATCTCTCTTTTTTATTTTTATTTTTAAATTTTATTTATTAAACTGATTAATTTAGAATATTTCCCCATGGTTATGTGATTTGGGTTCTTTCCCTTTCCTCCTTCTTCCCCACTCCTGTAGCCAACAAGCAATTTCATTGGGTTTTACATGTATTATTGATCAAGGCCTATTTTCATATTATTAATATTTGCATTATGGTGATTGCTTAGAGTCTACATCCCTAATCATATCCCCATCAAACCATGTAATCAAGCAAATGCATTTCTACTTCCATGGTTCTTTTTTCTGGATGTGGATAG
The DNA here is from genome assembly GCF_027887165.1 of Monodelphis domestica. Lineage (NCBI taxonomy): Eukaryota > Metazoa > Chordata > Mammalia > Didelphimorphia > Didelphidae > Monodelphis > Monodelphis domestica. Next base: position 755,020,036 of record NC_077227.1, on the reverse strand, counting down.
CATCTTTCTCATAAGCCCCTCAGAATTGTCCTGGATCATTGCATTGCTGCTAGTAGAGAAGTCCATTACATTTGATTGTACCACAATGTATCCATCTCTGTGTATAATGTTCTCCTGGTTCTGTTCTTTTCACTCTGCATCAATTCCTGGAGGTCTTTCTAGTTCACATGGAATTCCTCCAGTTTATTATTCCTTTTATTTTATTTAATTTTAATTTTTATTTATTTTTTATTTTATTTGGTCAATTCTAAACATTATTCCTTGGTTACAAAAATCATATTCTATTCCTCCCTCCCCTCCCCCTGCCCTTCCCATAGCCAACATGTAATTCCACTGGATATTACATGTGTCCTTGATCAGAACCTATTTCCAGGCGTTGATGTTTGTACTAGGATGTTCCTTTAGGGTCTATATCCCCAATCATATCACCCTTGACCCGTGTAATCAAGCAGTTGTTTTTCTTCTGTGTTTATATTCCCTCAGTTTTTCCTCTGAATGTGGATAGTGTTTTTTTTCATAGATCCCTCTGGGTTGTTCAGGATCACTACATTGCCACTAATGGAGAAGTCCATTACATTTGATTGTACCACAGTGTATCAGTCTCTGTGTATGATGTTCTCCTGGTTCTGCTCCTTTCATTCTCCATCACTTCCTGGAGGTTTTTCTAGTTCACATGGAATTCCTCCACTTTATTATTCCTTTGACCACAATAGTATTCCATCACCAACAGATACCACAATTTGCTTAGCCATTCCCCAATCGGAAGGCATCCCCTCATTTTCCATTTTTTTTTTGCCACCACAAAGAACGTGGCTATAAATATTTTTGTATAAATCTTTTTCCTTATTATATCTTTGGGGTATAAACTCAACTGCTGGATCAAAGGGCAGACAGTCTTTTAGCACCCTTTGGGCATAATTCCAAATTGCCTTTGAGAATGATTGGTGCAATTCACAACTCCACCAGCAATGCATTAGTGTGCATCTCTCTTTATATCTTACTATTCCTATTATTTGTTCTCTATATCACCTCCAATTCCTCTACCCTTCAGTACTTTCCCAGGCTAGCACCTCTATCCTGGCATCGCTTTACTAATTTTCCCCAGAGGGTAGGCGAAAGGCAGCTGGCCACTTTAATCCAGTGAACTTGACTTGGATTCCTGGGAAAATTCTAGAATGTCTTATCAAAGACATAGATAATAATAATCTTGAAAAAGAAAACAGCAAGAATAAAGAGCCAGCAAGACTTAATCAAGGGAAGTTTATGACTGACTAACCTCACTTTGTTTTTGACAAGATTTGTAGACTGTCAGATGAGAGCAGTATAGTAGGCATATGACAGCTTACTTTTCCATCAGCAAAACATTCAGTTCCACCTTTAATGCTATTATTGTGGATGATATGAAGCAATATGGGCTAGAGAACAGTAAAATAAAGCAGTTTTGGTCCTGTTTAAATGGCTGGACACAGAGAGTAGAATGAGCAGACTAGAGATTTTCTAATCTACTAGCCTATAATTGACCTTAAGGATCTGAGTAGGGGGGCAACTAGGTGGCTCAGTGGATTAAGAACCAGACCCAGAGAGGGGAGGTCCTGGGTTCAAATTTGTTCTCACACCCTTCCTAGCTTGTTCTTTTTGGGCCCAAATGAACATTAGGAGAACATTAGGAGAACATTCAAGGAAGCAGATTTTAGCTTGACATAAGGAAACATACTAAAAATGTAGGTGATGACTCCATCGCTAGTGGTTTTCAAGCACTTACTGGATGCCCATGTGGTCAAGATTTTAGAGTACTGTTGTTGGTTTGGATTAGGTAGCTTCTGAGATCTCTTCCCTTATGAAATACTGTGCCTTGATATATATCTTACATGATAGCAAAAGTGGAAAATGCATCTTGCTTTCTAGTCAGTTCAGCCAATTTTTTGGGGTCTTATCTCTAATCAGTAAGTGAGCATTTATTAAATATTTGTAGTGTTTCAGACACTGGGGATATAAAGGCAAGAAACATAAAACAAGCCTTGTCCTTCTTTTTCTTTTCACTGAGTTAAGATTTGTCCTTATACCCGTAGATTTTATTTAATTTATTTTTTAAAGATATTTTATTTTCCCAGTTACATGTAATAATAATTTTCTATATATGTTTTCTGAAGTTATAAGATCCAAATTGTCTCCCTTCTTCCCTTACCTCCTCCTTCCTGGAGACAGTAAGCAATTTGACCTGGATTATACATATTTATCCTGCAAAACATATAGCCATATTGTTCGTTGTTGTGAGAGAATACTCATATAAAAGCAAAACTCCAAAATAAAAACATAAATCAACCAAAGTGAAAAATAGTATGTTTTGATCTGAATTCTGAGTCCAATAGGTCTTTCTGGAGATGAATAGTATTCTTAAGAGTTGTTCTTGATCATTGTATTGTTGAAAGTAGTTAAGTCTTTTACAGTTGATCATCGTACAATATTGCTGTTACTATGTACAATGTCCTCCTGGTTCTGCTTATTTCACTCTGCATCAGTTCATGTAGGACTTTCCAGTTTTTTTCTGTAAACATCCTCTTCATTTTTTCTTACAGCATAGTAGTATTCCATCACTATCATATACCCCAATTTGTTCAGCTATTCCCCAGTTGATGGACATCCCCTCAATGTCCAATTCTTTGCCAGCACAAAAAAAGCTGCTAAAATATTTTTGTATAAGTAGGTCCTCCTCCCATCCTCTTTTCCTATCTTTTTGGAATACAAACCTGATAGTGATATTATTGGTTCAAATGGTATGCATGGTTTTATAGCCTTTTGGGCATAGTACCAAATTAACCCTCAGAATGGTTGAATGAGTTCACAGTTCCACCAAACCATGTATCAGTGTCCCAGTTTTGCAATTTTCCCTCCAGCATTTATTAGTTTCCTTTATGTCATATTGGTTAGTTGGTCAGTAAGTGTGAAGAGGTACCTCAGAGTTATGATCTAGAACATTTTTTCAAACAATTATTGATAGCTTTGATTTCTTCATCTGAAAACTGCTTGTTCATATACTTTCTTCATCTGATTTCTTCATCTGAAAACTACTAGTTCATATACTTTGATCATTTGTCAATTGGAGAATAGCTTGTATTCTCATAAATTAGACTTAGATAAATTAGAATGAGAAATGATACCGTTACCTGGGAAATTTGTTATGACGATTTCCCCTGTTATTTCCTTTCTAACCTTGGTTATATTGATTTTGTTTGTATAAAAACCTTTTAATATAATCACAATTATTCATTTTACATCTTATAATACTCTCTCTCTTGTTTGGTCATAAATTCTTCCCTTCTCCATAGATCTGAAAAGTAAACTATTCTATGTTTCCCTGATTTGCTTATGGTATCACCTTTATGTCTAAACCATATACTCATTTTGACCTTTTTAAATGGAATGTCTCTTTCTCTTGTGGTTGGACTTAGTTGATGATATATAGAAATGCTGATGATTTATGTGGCTTTATCTTGTATTTTTAGCTTAGTGAAAGTTGTTATTTCAACTAGTTTTTTAGCTGATTTTTTAGGATTCTCCTATCATCTGCAAAGAGTGATGATTTAGTTTCTTCATTGCCTACTTTAACTCTTTCAATTTCTTTTTCTTCTCTTATTGCTAAAGCTAGATTTTCTAGTATAATATTGAATAATGGTGATAATGGGCATCCTTGCTTCATTCCAGATCTTATTGGGAAGGCTTCTAACTTATTCCCATTGCAGATGATACTTGTTGATGGTTTTAGATAGATACTACTTATCATTTTATAAAAAAATATATAATTGATTAAGAGAATTTTCCATGGTTACATGATTTATGTTTTTTCCCTCCCCTCCTCCTACCCCCTCCCATAGTCAACATGCAATTCCATTGGGTTTTACATGTGCCATTGATCAAGACCTATTTCCATAATTATTGATATTTGCACTAGGGTGATTGTTTAGAGTCTAAATTCCCAATCATATCCCCACTGAACCATATGATCAAGCAAATGCTTTTCTTTTGTATTTCTACTCCCCCAGTTCTTTCTTTGATGTGGAGAGTGTTCTTTCTCATAAGTCCCTCAGAAACATCTTAGATCATTGCATTGCTTCTAGTAGAGAAGTCCATTACATTCTGTTGTGCCACAGTGTTTCTGTCTCTGTGTATAAGGTTCTCCTGGTTCTGCTCCTTTCACTCTGTATGAATTCCTGGAGGTTGTTCCCATTCACATGGAATTCTTCCAGTCCATTATTCCCTTTAGCACAATAGTATTCCATCACCAACAGATACCACAATTTGTCAAATGGCATCCTCTCCTTTTCCAATTTTTTTTTTGCCACCACAAAGAGTGAGGCTATAAATACTTTTGTATAAGTCTTTTTCCTTATTATCCCATTTGGAGTATAAACCCAGCAGTGGTATGGCTGGATTAAAGGGCAGGCAGTCTTAAAGCCTTTTGGGCATAGTTCTAAATTGCCATCCAGTACTTATCTTTTTAAGGAAAGGCCCATTTATTCCTGTGCTTTCTAGTATTTTTAATAGGAATGGGTGTTGTATTTTGTCAAAGACTTTTCCTGTATCTATGAGATAATCACATGATTCCTATTAGTTTGGTTATTGATTTGGTTACTGATAAGTTTTCCTAATATTAAACCAGCCCTGCATCATGATATAAATTCCACCTGACCATAGTGAATGATCCTTGTGGTTTATTATTGCTGTAGTTTCTGTGCTAGTGTTTTATTTAAAAATTTTGCATCTATATGCATTAAGGAAATTGGTCTGTAATTTTTTTCTCTGTTTTTGGTCTTCCTGGCTTATTTGTATCATATTTCACACTATATTTGTGCCATAAAAAGAATTTGGCAGGATTCCTTTGCTGTCTATTTTTCCTAATAGTTTATAGTATTGGGATCAATTATTTTTCAAATGTTTGATAGAATTCACTTGTGAATCCATTTATCTCTAGGGATTTTTTCTTAACTTTAACCTTGTTAATTTCTCCTTTGATTTTAGGATTTCCCAGTTTTATAGTCCTCTATTATTGCTCTCAGCACCCACTCAATTGGAGATTTTTAATTTTCCTTTTTGTAGTTTTTCTAGTTGTATACCCAATTTATTGATCTGCTTTTCCTCTATGTTATTTATATTTTATTTATATAAACACTTAGAGATAGAAAATTTCCCTTATTGGAATTATGCTTAGGCTGTAGGTATTCTATTATATAATAAATAGCACTTTTAAAGACAAAAATGAAAAGAAAAGAAAAGGAAAAAATAAGCACAGCTAATCAATATATTGAAAAAATTCTGAAAACCTACGTGTGACACTATGGACCTCCCACCTCCCATGAAGGGATAAGTTCAAGGTATCTTCTCCTATCTCTTCACTTTAGTCCTGTTTGATCCTCATAATTGTGTTATATTTACTCTTTTGATTTTGTGGGTGTTGTTTTTTCTACTTACATTGTTGTAATTCCTGTGTATATTGTTTTATTCATTCTACTTCCTTCATTCTGCAACAGTTCATAAAGATCTTTCCATGTTTCCCTATATTCACCACAGAGATAATTTCTTTCAACATTCCACTCTAATCATATACCACAATTTGTTTGGCCATTCCCCAACTGATAGACATCTACTTTGCTTTCAGGTTTTTTGCTTTCTCCTAAAGTGCTGCTTTAAATAATAATTTATTAAGTGCCTATTGTGTCCTACACTGTCCTAAATGCTGGAGATACAAAGGTGGGCAAGAGACAGAGCTTGCCCTCAAGGAGCTCCTAATCAAATATCTTATCAATGGCATCCTTAGGGTATAAGCCTACTAATGGAATATCTATGTCCAAAGGTAGAGTGACTTTTCCAAAATATTTTTTACCAATTTAACAATGCATTAGTGTATCCATCATCCCATAACCCCTCCAAAACTGACTATCGCCATTTTTGTCTTCTTTGCCATTTTGTAAAAGCTCTTTTAATTAGCATTTCTCTCATTGTTAATGTTTTGGAGCATGCTTTCCTGTGATTGATGGCTAGCTGCCTGACTGAGCATTGCAATTCTTCTTCCTTTAAAAACTGTTTGCTCATATCTTTTGACTGTATATCTAAGAGGGAATGAATATTAGTGTGATTCTGAATTCTTGATTTCTACTTCTTTGTAATGCTCTGTACTTTTGCAGACATCATCTACTGGGCCTTCTTCTCCCCCATACTTGTTCAAGTACTTTCCATTGTTCATGACTGGATCAGGTGGTGCTCTTCAATGTGGCTGAGTGGATAGCCCTTTGGAACTGGAGTCAGGAAGCTCTGGCTTTATATTTTGTCACAGACACTAACTAGCTATGTGATCATGGGACCCTGAACTTCAGGCTCCCAATAGGCAAAAGTTTAAAACTAACACATTGAAAGAGCTATTGTCAAATAAGATAGTACGTACAAATCATTCTAAAATAGGAATATGATTTTCATATTTGCACTGACTGACATATAGTAGGCACATAATACATCCATATGGAATGAATGAATTAATGAGGACATGCAGCCCAGTATGCTGGGAGAAAATATTATAAATATTTTTATATTTATTTTTATTATATATTTTTATATATAAATATTATACAGTGGAAAAAGCAAAATCCGTAATTTCAATCCGGATTATGTTGATTATCCTACTAGCTATGTTGCTTTGGGGAAATTACCTCACCTCGACTGGTCTCAGTTTTCTCATATTCTTGTCATAAAGTTATCACTTACTTGCTTTTTTCATTCATTAATAAGAAGTTTGGAGTATGTGACTATGTTCTTTATTTTTTTTTTTACTTTTGCATCTAGCTAAATCTAATCTTCACACTCTAAAACTTATTTGATTTCAGAGCTCTCTGAATCTCTCTCATACACTTAGACTAACTTATATTTATCTGTGTTCATTTATATCTTTATTTTTCCTGATAGAGTGTAAGTACATTGAGGGAAAGGACTGAATCTCACTGGGTTTTGTGCCTTGCCTAGCAATAAGCACATAGGATCTCTACATAATTACTCTATCCACAGAATCAGATAGTGACCCATGAATACTTTCCTATCCCTGTGTTTCTAGTGAATGTCTTAAATAGAGCAGGTGCTAAAAATAGGTGTTTTTTTTTAATAAAAGGGTTTTTAATTCTTTGGGCTGGAATTTTGTTTTTCCCTCTTAGGTGAAGAGGAATTATAGAATGGAGATGCAACTAGAAGGAATCCTAGTGGTCTTGTATGCTATGCTCTTATCTGACTCTATGGGCCGGAGGGGTTAAAGAATTTGTTCAAAGTCACTGTTATAACAAGTAAATAGCATTGCTAGAACTTGAGCCTAGCTTTCTGAAGGCTAAATACTGACTGATCCAGTTTCCAAGTAGTGGTGAGTGATCATGGCCAAGTTAGTTCTTTGAACCTGGGTATTTTCCTTTCATCTATCAAGTGAGGGCATTGGTAGTGATACAGACCCTAATAACCCTAACATTTTATGGTTATGTATGGGTCCCTCACTTAAAGAGGCACTGGCTCTTAAAAAACAAAACAAAACAGAATGCCCAGCTGCCCAGTCGAGCATGGCAAACTGTCAATTCAGACTATCCTCCACAACCTGACATCTTTGACAGGTTCCGTTGCTTTGTTTTCTGAAGCTGGTCTTGCGCTTTACCTTCGATCTATGCTGTATTTCCTAGCCCCCACTAGACTCATTTTCCCCAAGGGTGTGATGGCTTTTCATTCCTGATATGTAAATTAGGGCAGCCCTCATTTCTCATATTTGCTGCCACTTTGTTATCCATGCTCTTGGTTCCCAATTCCCTCCCTGCCGCTGCCATCCATGAAATAGTTGCTCTGAGTGTCTCAGGAATTAGCTCCTGCCTGGCTTATTCTAAAAGTCCAGATGTGACAATTTCTATCAGATACTCTGGGCTCTTTAAATCATTTCCTCCTCTAGGTCATTACTCACAATTAAAATGTAGATAAGCCATCATTCTGGCAGTGAGGAATGAGTCCAGAAAGTAATATTGATCACATTCACAGTGAGTTTGGAAGGCATTACATTTCATGATGCTGAGATCTAGAATTCAGGTTTTGAATTAACCCTTAAACAAACCTTGATTTTGAATGGGGTGTGTGATGGTTCTTTGGAAAAGGAACTTATTCACAATTCCAGAAGTGAATTGGCTATGGGTCTGATTAGGTGATAGACTAAGCAGGGAGGTCAAGCATCTGAGGAAGGGCAGCCTTGTGGTAATGTTACCAGCAGATCAGTGGATTTCATGGTTGGATCTGTGCTTCATCTATGCTGTTGAACCTTTTTTAGAAATACCTTGAATAAGGGGATAGATGACACACCCCTCCACACATACTCATCAGATATGCAAAGGAGGCGAAGCTGGGAGGGACAGCTAACATACTGAATCATGGAATGGGGCTTCCCAAATAATTTCCCAGGCTAGAGCCTTGGGTGTAATGTAAGAAGATTAAATGTAATAGGCATAAATGGAAAGTCTTACACTGGGACTCAGAAAATCTGCTATGAAAATATGAATCAAGTGAAGGGCTACTAAGCAGCAGTGGGTCTGAACAAGATCTGGATTAGGGTTTAGAATCCATCCCCCTCATTGTATGTTAGTGGTGTGATGGGGCAGACAAAAAGCCAATGGTATCTTAGGCTGCACTGAAAGGAATCCTTTCCAGGAGTGAGGAGGGTGAAGTCACTCTGTGTTCTGCTTTGGTTTGGTGACATCTGGAACACTATGTTCAGTTCACAGTTCTGGGCTTTAGGGTTTAAGAACATTTTTAAGTAGTTGAGGAGTATTGAAGAGTATTCAGAAGAATTGCATTTCTCTCTGGGGATTAGTTGAAAAGACTAGGAATAGTTAGTCTGGAAGAGAGAAAACTAGGGGGAGTAGGAAGAATGCATGCATTACAGCTATCTTCAGGAACTTGAAAGGCTGTAAAATATAAGAGGGATTAGCTTTGTTCTGCTTAGCCTCAGAGGGCAGAACTAGGAGCAGTGAGTGGAAATTACAAAGTCAGTTGGACTTAATAACAGGAAGAATTTGCCAGACCTTAGAGCTGTCCAGAAAGTGTAAAGGACTGCCTTGAGAAGTAGTAAGTTCTTTTTCAGTGGAGACCTATCAATAGGGCTTAGTTCTTGTAGGAGGGTTTATTGTTTGAGTGTAGGGTGCATAAAGCCTTTAAGCCCATTTTAGCTGTGAGATTTTGAGGTTATTATCAATGTATTTCCACAATCCTTCCTAGAAGAGTCATATCAAATACTAGAGGCCTTCTACCATGTCTTTTCATATTTTGAGGCCCCCAAAGTAGCACTTGGACTTTCTGACCATTACTCCATTACTGCTCACTCTAGATTTGACCCCTCCCTTTCTGATCATACATCTCCTTGGTGATGATTTCATGCCCAGAGAGCATCACTGGTAAGATCCTGTAACTAACTCATGTATAGCATTGCCATTACCTTTCCATTCCCATGACCAAGGTGTTAGGTAGCCTTAAAAATTAAAGCTGGTTTCATATATAGACTTTTCCTGTTGGTAATAACAGGTTCCTCATCTAAATTACACCGAAGGAGGGAATTTAGAAGAGTAATTCTCTCTATTTGTCCTAGTGCAAAGTTACCTTAAATACATTTAATATTAAGTCCAATCCATAAATCTAACAAACCATTTTGTATTAAAATTGAAGAAATAGAGACTCAAGGAACTTATATGATTTGACTCAGGCAAGTAGTGGAATCAGGATTTGAATGGAGGCTCTCTGATTCCAGAGGTGATGCCTCCTAGGTAGCTTCAGTAATAGGGATCCCTTTGTACTTAGGGACAGGACCAATCAGTTTACGCTGAATAGTGCAATTATTGTTTAATGTCTGGTAATCTTGTCTCTCTCTAGTTATATATATATATATATATATATTGTCCTTCAAGCATGGCTTCCAAGAGGTCAAAAAGAATTTGGAGGTCAAGTAATACAACCCACACCTGACCAAGAATAGTTTTTATGCAATTCCCAAAATCTGGTCATCATGCCTCCTCTTAAAAACCTCTTGTGAGGGGGAACTCAATAACTCAGGAGGAATTTTGGGATGCTCTTACTAGTAGGAAGATCACCATTACACCAATCCTAAAATGTCCCCCTGCAAGTTCCACCCATTGTTCTAATTTTGCCCTTCAGGTAAAGTAGAGGAAAAATAATTGCTTTTACTTGTATAGTCCTCTGAGTGCTTGAAAATAGCTCTCATGTCCTCTCTGTTGAACTGTTCTCAGGCCTGCGGTATGGTCAGGACCAAAGGTGCTCCCCAAATCATCATGGGATACATTATAGTGAAGTCACATAGCTCTTGTGTTGAGCAGTAATGAATCATGACCATTTATTGATTGCTTGTGATCTTGTCACAGTTATGTCTGAGCCTGCCAGACTGCTCATCTGACTCCTGTGGCAGATGCTGAAGATGGCCATCCCTTCCCTCTTCTAGTTAGGGATTCAGTACAAACTTCTAGGCAATGACTTGAAGAAGCCCAAGATTGTCCAATGCTGCAGTGAAAATATCAGCACCATGGAGAGCACTCACTGTAGCCTCTGGGTAGAGCAGAAAAAACTTGGAATGAGGAGACCTAGGCTTCTGCCCTGCAGCTGGCTGGACCAATTGTGTGACATCTGAAACTCAGTTTATTTGATAGTAAAAGAGGGATAATTGTACCTGCAGTAGTAACCTGCCCACCATGTTGTAGGGAGGGGCAAATGAAATCTTGTAAATACCAAGCCTTAGAAACCTTTAAACGCGCCTTTAAAACATCATGCTCATGTGAACAGTTAAATATTTACTAGCATTGCAACCACAAGAAATCACTTAGTCTCTCCCTTGTCTTGCTGAGCTTCAGTTTTTTCCTTCTACAAAGTAGAAGTAATAACTGTAATATATTGTTGTGGTAAAAGCATATTGTGAAATCCTACCGATGAATGAATTAATGAAAAAAATCTTATTTTTTTTCATTAAAAGCTGAGTCACTAAGTGTGGGATGCATAGACAAAATGCAAGGTAGTTCTTTCCCTCAAGGAACTTGCATTCTCATGGAAGTGAGGCTCCAGTTTTATTCAAGAAAAAACACTGGGATGGTGAATGGGACCATAGGACAATTGTTTAACTTTCCTATTCCAGGAATGGTAGCATTGATTAAATGACTTTCAAGAAAAAGAGGAGCAAACTGTTGTGTCCCACTGAGGTTTGACATGAAGATGGCTGGGGAGCAGCAGCAGGATGCATTTGCTTTTCTATAAACATGGCCAGATCTCATCAATGAGAAGCCCAGGGCCCAAGGTAGATGTTACAGGTACTATAGAGTACTAGGAAAATGTAAATTTTTGTTCTTATTTATTATTATTATTCAGTGTAATTAATATTCACATAGTTACTATTACTAATGAGCCATTGTGTTGCTATTTTTTTCTCCCTTGATACCTCATTAATAGCTGGAGGAAGGTGAGAAGTGAATGAAATGTATGTTGGGGGAGGACTTCCTGTTGGGACCAAAATGCCCCAGATTTCAATGACCATATTTTTCGCTCTGAAAACTAGAAAACAGATATATGACAAAGGACATTCCCTTTGTCAAGCCTTCTTTTATCAGGTAATATTTTTCTCAGGAAATCTTGGATGTTGGATCTGCATGCAAAATGTGATAATGCCCTTAAACTCTCCATGGTAGTGATGACTCAGAAAGAAAGGAAAGGAAAAAAATCAGTAACGGTGAGCCACAATGGTTCCTACTGGTGGCTCAGCATCCAGAATTGAAAGGGATTTGGAGACTTTTTAGTTGGGCTTATACTTGAATGGGAATCCCCTTTGAAATGCTCCAGAAAAATAGTCATCCAATCATATCTTTTTCTAAAAACTCTTACCTTCTGTCTTAGAATCATTACTAAATACGAGTTAAATAACTTTCCCAGAGTCACATAGATAGATAGGGTCTGAGGCCAGATCTGGACCCAGGACATTCCATTTCCAGGACTGCCTCTCTAAGTATTGAGCCACCAAACTGCTCATATTCTTGAAGATCTCCAGTGAGCAGAAAACAACTATCTCTCAAGGCAGCTACTTTCAATTTGGGACAATTCTCATGATTAGGAGGTTTTTCTTGACATCAAGCCTGAATTGACCTCTATGTAACTTCCTGGTTCTACCTTCTGGGGCCAAGAAGAATAAGCCTAATCCATCTTACATCCTTAAGTACATGGAGACCATTATGTGGTTCAATAGAAGTAGCACTGGTTTTTGGAGACAGAACCTTGCTTTGAGTCATGCCTCAATTAATGACTACCTGTAAGACCTTGGGTAAGTCACTTAACTTTCTAGGCCTCAGTTATCTCATTTAGAGAATTTGGAAATTAGACTAGATGATTTCTCAGATCCGTTATGGTTCTAAATCTAGTCCTACAATTCGCTCTAGGGCAGCTGGCCTCAGACACTTACTGGTTGTGTGTCCCTAGCGATTCATTTAACCCTATTTGCCTCAGTTCCTCATCTGCAAAATGAATTGGAGAAGGAAATGGCAAAATCACTGTGCCAAGAAAATTGCTCCAAATGGAATCATGGAGAGTTGGACATTTCTGGGAAAAATCCCCACAACTGAATAATGACAACAACAACAACAACAAAATGATTCCCCTAATCCTTTTCCCCCCCTCTAGGCAGAACATCATTAGTTCCAGCAACTGATCTTTTTGTATGACTTTTAAAGTCAAAGAAATGAAAAGGTAATTTATATAATGCCTGACCCCTAAGGGAAGACAGCAAAGTATATGGCTGGACTTCTTCCATTTGCCCCCAAACAATGATTTTTGTCCTTGCCAATACATGACAATTTCTACCTCCTGCTACCAGCCTTATCTCCCAATCTAGATGTAGAAGACCTCCAATGCAAAGAGGAAAAACCTTCCCTTTGATCTCAGATTTTCCATCTCCTGCTATGCTTGTTCCATGAGGTAAGAGACATTCTGTTTGATGATCGAACTTTTCTTCTCCAAGCCCTCCCCTACCTTTCCAGCCTTCTTACACCTAACTCTATAACATGCACTCTTTCAATCCAGTGACACTGTCTTCCTTGCTGTTCCATGAACAAGATACTCCATCTTCCAGCTCAGGGTATCTTCTCTGATTGCTCTTCATGCTGGGAATCCTCTCCCACCTCCATTTCTGCCTACTGCTTTCCCTGACTTCTTTTAAGTCCCAACTCAAATTCCCCCTTTTTACAGGAAACTCTTCCCAACTCCCCTTAATTCTAATGCTTTGCACTCATAATGTTTTCCTGTTTATAGCTTGCCAGTACATATTTGTTTGTTTTCTTCCCTGTTAGATTACGAGCTCCTTGTGAGTAGGGACTTTTTGGGTATACTCAGTGCTTAGGATAGTATTTGGCATTTAATAAGTTTTTATTGATTGGTTGAAGAGGAGAATAGGAAATGCTGCATTTAACAGGGAGCAGAGACATGCATTATAGGCAGAAACAGATACAGAGTCACCTGAGCTGCAAAGCAACTTCAAAAACACTTTCCCTGGAAGCAGAGAAGAGAATCAAGCTATGTTGAAAAGAAGCTCTTGAAACCCAGCTAAGAAACCGTCTCAACAAAGGTGATGTACCCAAGGGGAGCTGCCTGAGGATTTTATCTATATAGAAAGTACTTCCAGGAATTAAGATTTTGCCAAACAGGTTTCCTATACGTCTGCTTCACTACTGTAGTACACTAAGTTTGAACCCATTCTTAGCCTGGTTTGGGAGATGGCTTTTCCTGAGTGTCTGTGTCCCTTTCCTGGGATGCCTTCCATCCTGAGATGAGATATGTGCTGTTGGGTATCTCTTGCCTCTGAGCATGACAATAGCAACAGCTTCATTCTTCATAACATATTTTAGTGATTGTTGTTCAGTTGTGCCTGACTCTTCATGACCCCATTTGGCATTCTCTTGACAAAGATCCTGGAGTGGTTTGCCATTTCCTTCTCCAGCTCATTTTTATTGATGAGTAAACTGAAGCCAATAGGGTTAAGTGACTCATCCAGAGTCACACAGCTAGTAAGTATTTGAAGCTGGATTTGAACTTAGGTCTTCTTGACTCCAAGGCTGGTGCTTTCTCCACTGCACCAACATAGCCATCCGATCATATGATATAAGTCTGAATTCTCATGTCCACATATTCCTGTTTGTGTCTATGTGTGAGTGGGCTATTGAGCATGCCTGGACATGGGGTAGGAAGAACCCTGATACTGAAAAACACAGACATATGACTGATCTTTCTCTGCCTTTGCAATATTTTTGGTGGGGGTGACAGGACCTACAATTTCATTGGTGTGGGAAATAGGCATAGGTTCAATCCTGCCTCTGACATATTCAGGCATATGTGACCCTGGCCAAGTCATTGCACCTCTTGGTGTACTCAGCAAACACTGTAAGACTATTAGTCAAAGAACATGAACTTGATCCTCTGCAGCGGAGGGAATTTTATCATTGGACATTCCCTACACTAATCAAATTTTAGGTCTTTTCCTTTCTCTAAACATCCAAGAAAGGTAGCACCATCTTGCTTTTTGCTCAAACTGTCTCCACTTCCTGGAATGCTCTCTCTCTTCACCTCTATTTTTTGGTGCTCCAGACTCCTAAAGAAAGAGCCATATATCTCCCCTGTCATTTGGCAGCACACATCTTCATTTTTACTGACTGTATTTCTCTCCTATTTACTTATTTCTGAATATATTGCACCTTTCCTTGAGGTCGCTGCAAGCTCCTTAAGGGCAGGGGCTCTTCCATTTTTGTTTCATATCCCCACATCGGTTGGCACCTGAATGCTTAATAAGTGACTTTGGATTAGTTAGTTGATAGATTTTAAGGAGAGACTATTCAAATATATAGGGAGAAACTGAGGATAGATGCCCTTATTTTACATATGTCCTAATTGGGGATTCTCCCAGTGAGGTCCTCTCTGTGTCTGAGATTCTGTGATCCCACGTTTACAAATGAGCAAACATGTTTGGGGACTAACAGTAGAAACCGTATTATATTTTATTCAGCAAAAATCACTGTGTGAGAGTAACAGAATGAGAGGTACACATATTGTTGAGCTGCTTTCCTATCCCACCCAGAATACATATATGAATTCCAAAATGTAATATGCCATTCCCAAGGCATGAACATCAAAGGAGTGCCTTTTACATTTAAACATTTCACATTTGATTGTTTTGCTTTTGAAACTGAGCATCATAATATGTCTGTAAAACATCTGTATCAGGTTGCTTGCTGGCTCAAGGAGAGGGGAAGGGAAGGAGGGTAAGAATTTGGCTTCAACCTTAAAAAAAGGATAAAAAATTGTTTTTTCATGTAATTGAGGAAAAAAAATAAATATTAAATTTAAAAATATTATGTGGAAACCATCAGTACTCCTATGTCATAGAAGACCCAAGCCTAGCTAGAAAGATGCTTCCGGATCAACAAGTCATATATACATCCAAATGATCTCAAGAACATTTCAGATGTGGAAGCAAATGAAATCAGGTACATTTGGAGGTGAGGAATGTTTCAACTCCTGGATGTTTTAATTTGCATTTCTCTAATCAGGAGGGATTTAAAACACTTTTTTCATGTGCTTATTTGATAGTTTTGATTTCCCTTGCCCATTTATCAATTGGGGAATTGAAACTGATCATTTTCACAAATTATTCTCAAAACATGAAAAGGAAAGTACCTTAATAAATTCCCTGGTTATCCAAATAGGGCTTGTTTTGGCCCATAAAAGGAACCCAGGAGGGTAATTCCTTTTTCATTTTGGGGATAATAATTTACCTAATGTCATCAGTTTCTTTCTTTGGTAGTCTTATTGCAGTTATTACTGTTTCTTTTTCTTGGATTGTATTATTTGAAATCAAATATGGCTTTAGGTTAACTTGGGTAGTTTGTATTTTTGAAGATATTCCTTTATTTTGTGTTTTTAGTTTTGCTAACACATAGCTATGAAGAATAGGTTCAGGTAACTCTTTTTACTTTTTTTGGTTTTATTGTGATTTCACCTGGTCCATTTGTTATTTTATTGATATATTATGCTATGTACTTTTGAATCAGGTTGGCTCCATGTTTGTTATTTTAGTCTTTTAAAAAAACAAGTTTTAGTTTTTTGATCACTACTGTAGTCTTTTTGGTTTCTGATTTATCTATTTATTTTATAATTTTCAATATGTCCTCTTTTGGACTTATTTGTTGTTTTCAAAAATTTTAAATAAATGTTCATTTTATTACAAATTTTTTTCTATTTTGAAATTAAAAAAATTAGAGAGAGAAAGATCAGATGAGACAAATCATTCCCATTTGTTTATATCACTATAGTTTACTTAGAACATTTTAAGGAATCAGCAGAAAAACTAATTGAGACAATAACTTCATCAAACTACATAAAAATTCACAAAACCAATAATATTTCTATGTAATAATACATATAAGTATAAATATAATAATGTAATACAATACAGGAGTCAAAGAGAGAAGGGAAATTTCTTTCAAAATAACTAGGAAATGTATAAGATATTAGTGATCAATCTGCCTAAGCCCACAAAATATTTGCATAGATTTGATCACAAAGTACTTGTTAAATAAAGGACAGTTAAGATAAGTAGGGACATTTTTTTGTGCACATCTAGACCTTATTAATATAATGAAAAAGATAATACTATCAATGTTAATGATCAATTTTATTCCTTTACTAACAAACTACAAATAGGTTTTTTTTTAAACCCTTACCTTCCGTCTTAGAGTCAATACTGTGTATTGGCTCCAAGGCAGAAGAGTGGTAAGGGCTAGGCAATGGGGGTCAAGTGACTTGCCCAGGGTCACACAGCTAGGAAGTGGCTGAGGTCAGATTTGAACCTAGGACCTCCCATCTCTAGGCCTGGTTCTCAATCCACTGAGCTACCCAGCTGCTCCCAACAAATAGGTTTTTTAAAGAACTCAAATAACAATTCATTTGGAGAAATAAAATTTGTCAGTCCACAAATGTTTATATACAGTAAATCAACAATAAATAAATCACCTTCATATTATAAATCAGACCATAAAAATATTCGAGGAGATCATATACATCTCATAGGTATGAGTAGGAGATATATTCCTAGTCAAACAAAGGATAGAGGCAATTATAAAAACAAAATAGATAAATTTGATTACATGAAACTAAAAAGCTTCTGCACAAACAAAATTAATGCATCTAGGCTAAACATGAAAATAATTGAATGGGAAAGAGATCTTTATGTCAAATTTCTCAGAGAAGGATTTTACATTCAAGATATGACTGCTATTAGATGTCAACAGATCTATTTATCTTTACAGATATGGAAATACATTTCTATATATTTTTTCTAAAGAGGAATAAAAACTGTTGAAAACCACATGAAAATATATTCCATATGTATAACAATCAGGAAAATGTAAATCAAAACAGTTCTGAGATTTTGCCTTATCAAATTGGTAGTAATGATAGAAGATGAAAATAGTTAATGTTGGATGTGGGTGTGGAAATGGGCACAGTATTGCATTGTTGGTGGAGAGTTATGCAAAAAAATCATAAAAATGTCAATACTCTTTAATCCAAGGATCTGAGTACTAGTTTTATACTCCAAGGAAGTCATTAATAAGAAGAAAGTTCCCATATACCCCCAGCAACTGTGACAGCAAAGAACTAGAAAGAATAGATGCATATTAATTGGGGGACTTAATAAACTGTTGCACACTAATTTAGTGAAATATTATCGTGTTGCCAAAAAATGGGGAATGTGATGAGTAGGGAGAACTAGGAAAAGACCATGTGAATTGATACAGATTGAATTAAGTCCAGCCAAGAAAACAATATGGCTCCAATAATGTAAAGGGAAAGAAATAACAGCAGACACAAATGAATGTCAACAAACCCTTAAAGGCAATAAACATTTATATATTTATAACCCTTATGATATTAAGAACTCATTCCAAGGCAGAAGAGTTGTAAGGACTAGGCATTTTGCATTTAGTGACTTTCCCAGGGTCACACAGCTAGAAAGTGACTGAGGACAAATTTAAACCCAGGCCCTCCCATCTCCAGACTGGCTCTCTATCCACGGAGCCACTTAGTTTCCTACTTCATGCCAGGGACTGTACTAAGCCCTGGAAATACAAAGAAAGGCAAAATATAGCTTATGACTGCAAATACAATTTAATGAAGGAGATAACACATCAAAAGAAGCTGAAGGAGTAGGGCATTCAGTGGTCTAATAGAGTACAGAGGAGTAGAACCAGTTAAGAAATGAGAAAGTGACTTCTCTGAGTCTCCTTCTTAGATGGCAGGGGTGTCTGGGAGGAGCACTTTACTTAGCCATATATACAATTCCACCCCCCTCCAATCAGAGAGAAGAATGGACAAGGGATATGGAGGGGAAGTGAATTCCAGATTTATGAAGAACAAGTATGGCCCCAAAAGAGAGGGAGAAGACTTCTTGTATGTTTTTGTAGAAGTTGGAAGTCCATAGGTATGGAAAATTCCTTATATTTTCAGATGCTTTTATTGCTTTTATGCTCTCTTCTCTCCTTTCCTTCTTTTTCTCCCTCACTTTCTTCTCTCCTTCCTTTCCTCCCTTCTTCCTACCTTTCTCTCCCTCCTTCCTTTCCTTCCATCTTCTTTCTTTCTACTTCCTTTCCTTCTCTTCCTTCCTTACTTTCCTGACCTTTTTTCTTTCCTTCCCTTATCTTTCATTTATATGAACTTCATTAATGCATTCAACAAATGTTTAAGAATCTTTCAAGTAAACTTAATTTTCTGAGTTCTGGGGATATAGGAGTATATAAGAAATGGTACCCATCCACACTAAGCTTGCTTTCTAGTAGAGAAAATAAAATATGTACTAAAACAGGTCTTTTGACTCATCATCCAATGTTCCTTCCATTTCATCATGCTGCTGGGCAACCAATGCGTGGCTTGTTTTTCCCTATATTGCTTTTGGGCCCCATTTTCCAGCTCATTGGGTCATGTCCCTGGCTGTGTTTGGCATCAAGCCATTTCCCCTCACACAAGTTCATTTATGGGCATATTCAGTGCTTATCCACACTAACTCTTTACTCAGTATTCTTATACTCACAGTTTGCTGGCTCGATACAAGTTTCTTAAACACCTCAAACATCTTCACTGTTGAACTTCTGCCCCTCAAGTGGGCAGATTGAGATTCTTGTCCCCATTCAACTGAGAAGAAAATTGAGGTAGTCATTGTCAAAGAATAGTTCTTGATAGGTCAGAGGATCCATTTTCTTTTTATTCCTTTGAATTGCCATTATTGAGAAACTGGATTCTGTCTGCCAAACCCCTAAGGAAGGCGTAGCTAGATCCGTTTTTTCCCTAGGCTGAAAATCTCCTTTTCCTGGAATCTCTGAACCACTTTTGTGTCTCTGGTGAACAGCAGCCAGAGCAGTGATGAATGAGGTACCAGAATTTTTGAAAAGGTAGTTGCTATTACAAATCTGTTTCCAGAGACCTCTGAGAATAGTTCCTGGGCATTTAACATTATGTCTTCCCACTGATTGCTGAAAGTGCATTTGTCTGCCCAGATACATTCACAGAAGCTCATCACAGGACTTCCTCTTGGAGAATTTTCCTTGGTTAGCTATGACCTCAGTAAGGAATCCAGTTAATCTGTTGTGGGGCCAGTTCTCCCAACCATCTTGCTAGTATTTTGACCAGAGACCAAAATTTATAAAGGACCTAAGTGACCAACAAGTCCAATTTCTTCACTTTTCAGATGAAGAGATTGATGTAGAGAGAGAGAGATCAAATGACTTGGTATTCAATGGTTAACCCAGCTACCAAGAGAGGAGTTTAAACCCAGGTCTTCCAGGCTCCAGGGTGAAGACCTCATCCACTACAATCCAGAGTTGTCAGACTCATAGTTAGCCTTACCCAAAGAACTCCTGAATGCAGTTCAATCCAGATGAAAATGTAATTAGGAAATATTAACAAAATAAATAAAAGTACAGTGTAGGTAAAAGTAATTTCTGTTTTTAAAAGTCAAAATGCTACCATAGGCATCTATCTATTTGAGTTTGACATCACTGGACTACACCATCCTACTCTTCTTTCAGTTTAGTCCAATTGTTGACCTCCTGTTATCCATAGATGTCATGACAAGTGTAGACTCTATGAAGATTGGGCATCTGGGTGATGTAGTAGATTTGAACATCAAGCCTGGAATCAGGAAAATTCAAATATTTTCTCAGATGCTTTCTGGCTGTGTGACCTATAGCCAATTACTTAACTTCTGTTTGCTTCAGTTTCTTCAACTCTTAAATGAGGATTATAATCAATACTAGGATTTTGTGATCATCATGACAACTTCTAGCCTGTTGTGAGTATCAAATAGTTGTAATTTGCTTAGCACAATGGTTGACACATGGTAAACACTATATAAATTCTATCAATCATCATTATTTTCTAGACTGAAGTGGCAGATCTGATGCTTACTTACTATTTGTACAATATTAGGCAAGTTGCTTAACCTTCCTGGGCCTCAGTTTCTCAATTTGTTAAATGAGGAACTTGGCTTAGGTTTAGATCTAGGATCCTTGAATCTTTCTTGTGCCAGTTGTAAATGGGCAGTCCCAGAGGGAAGCCCATGAAACTCTTACATTGAGAACTTTACACAGGAATCCTAACTAATTAAGGTAGTGAATTAAAAGGTTCATGTGGTCCTGTTTAAGTGCTCCAGCTGTGAAATCACACACTGTGCACACTCTGAAAGAATCCTCCTCAACCCAATTAAGAGAGACAGCTTAGTTAGATCATCATGGACCAGACTTGTAGGGCATTCCACTAGAGACTTCTCTTCAGTGTGGAATCCACCTAACTGCAAAGTTATTTAGCCCATGTCTTTATCTTGTTCATAAAGCTGGACTGTTCTGTCAAATGTCTTACTGAAATCCAGACATGTCCTGATAAGGCCTCCTCCACAAATTTTTGCTAATTTTTATAATTACAATATTGTAAAAAACAAAAGACAGAAGAACCCACAATAAGCCTAGTTATTGCTTGCCTTTCTAAGTGCACACAGATTCTTACATTAATTATACAATTTATATAGACTTTGTATAGAAATCAAAGGCAAACACTTAAGTCCATAATTTGAAATGAAATTTGACCAATCTACAATGCTAATCCATCATCCTTTGGGTCAGATCTATTCCTTTTGGAAATCAGTATTTCCTTCCAGAGCCATATCATCAAGCAGTGGTATGCTGTTAAATGTTTAACTGAATCTCCTGAAAAAATATTCACTTTAAAATTTAACCTGTGTTATGAACATTTTCTCTATCACGTTCTTAAATCTGGACAATGCGCAGTAAAGGAGACCCAGCCCCACTTTGTAGCGATTGCTGATTTCTGAGGTTTAAGTGCTTAAACCAAAAAATTTAACATCCTATTCTCATGAGCTTTTTGATCTGCTCTAGCATATCTTTATATGTCAGAGCAACATATGAAGACAGAGATTTTGACTCATTATAAGTTAGCATTTCTGAATAATCAAAATTGTGTAATAATGAAGTAGTCATGGGTCTTGACCCATCATTACTGGACAGTTATCTTCATGCCATGCCACCCCATTCCATCCTTGGTCTACAACTCAATATTTCATCTCTTATCCCTACGCCCTGGACTCATTACTGAAGAGGGAGTGCCATTTTTAGTCCAAGCCAGACCAAAAATGCTGCTCTTTGGCGATTTTTATCTCAAACATGGTATATATCCCTTATCTCTCTCTGCTTTCTATCTTTAGCTTTGGGACAGTAGTCCAACCAACAGGACCATTCCTGGAAAGGTTATGCCATTTGACCATCCTATGATTCTCTTCACCCTCTCTGTGACTTTGGAGACCAAAACATCCCTCCTTGACCACCACTCCCCTATACATATTGTCTTTCCTTATTATAATGTAACCTCCTTGAGTATAGGAACTATCTTTTTGTTTACATGTGCCTAGCACTTAGAATATTGCCCTGTATTTAATAAGTACTTAATATTTAAAACAATACAATTAGGTGAACTTGAATTTAATTTCACTTAGTGTCAGGTTACATAGGAGGTTCATTTTGTTTCCTTCAATCAATCAATAATCAACCCAAAACACTAAGCTCCTACTATGGGGTTCTAGGCACTATGTTAAGTGTTGGGTATTGTGACAGAGGCTGGAACATAAGAAAAGTGCAAAGAAGAACAAGACACTCCTTATCCTCAAAGAGCTCATTGTGCTTGTATTTACTTTGCATTTTGGAAGTCCTGAATTCTTTTGACCTGTTTTGGATGTTGTCTTCTAGGACTTCACTGCTCATCATCTCCTTTACTTGAATAATCACAATGTTACATGTTGCATGTTTGACCAGATCTTCATAGAACCCCTTTTTATCTAGCACTGTAAACAACATGGATATTAACCAGTTGTGTAATATAATGGAATGAGAAGGAAGAAATGTGGATATGGGTATTAGTGGAAGTGTTTGATAGCATGCTTTTAGGTTTATTATTGTTGACAGATTTCATTAGCTAAACTCTATCCATCTACAATGGAAACCCTAAAGATACAATGAAAAGGTGAATGGCAAGTCCCAAGCAGCCTTAGATAACATAGATTAATGAGAGTGTTGGAAGGTCTGTAGGACATAATGCCAAGACATGATAAGGTCTAAAGGAGCATAGGATACAGTGATAGGGAAGATGGCAAGGGCTAGGGGTCCTTCCTCTTACTAGAAAATAGAGTGTTGGTGATTTTCATTTCATCCAAGCGTTGTGATCAGACAAAGCAGCCCAAATGGATTTTGGATAGTCCCAGATTGGGGAAGGCGGTGAGAGTGAAAGGCAAGAGAAGGACCCTATTATTGGTGGTGTGTCTTCTCACAACCTGGCCATTCCAAATGGGTTCTGAAACAGCCTGGGAAATTGCCTTGTAACCTTATAAGTGCAAATTAGATATAGTTATCTAATCATTATTATTATTACCTATGTGGACACATTTTTGAATGCTGGGAAATTTAAGATGTAGCTCCCAGAAAGAATGTGGATATTTCTAGTGCCATCTATTGATAGGAACACAAAATGGAGTTTTTTTCTAGATAATTTGCATAGCTTTTTTTGAGGCTCCGATAGAAGGAAATCCATTGGAACACATGAGACGTGCTTAAGTATTATATTTGTGAGCTGTTCCTTCTTTGTATTTGGGGAAAGTTTCTTTGATTTGTTGGGTATTTGAGGCAATTTTTAAAGCCATCCCTGAAATGTGAAAACTGGGCAAGCTTGGCAGGGGCATGTACTGTTGCTCTACTTCCCTGGTCCCTCTCCTGGTTCCTGATCATCATTCTACAGAGGAAATGAGCTGTTGGTTCTTGTGGTACTTGAGCATGATAGGTGGGAATATCTATCAACATGATAATTACCTCAAAGTGTAATGAGTTGCCTTGGCAGGTGATGGGGAATCCCTTTCAGTGGAGGGCATTAAGCAAGAAACTCTTGTTAGATGAGAGCCAAGAAGATTCTTGTTCAGGTTAAGGTTGGATCCGTTGGTGACTGAGGTCCATTTTGATTCAGTCTGAAATTCTAGGGATTTCTGAGATTTCATTGTAGGAAGAAGTCCATTGTGATTCTTGAACTCAGATACTTTTTCTTGTCTTTTTCCACTTGAACTATGTTGAAATTGCAATTTTCCTTGAAAGGAAACATGGTGTGGTTGATAAGTGGGCTAGTTACAGAGTTAGGAAGACCTGAGTTCATGTTTTGACTCTGAAAGTGGTCTGTGACCCAGGGAAAATTCATTTACTTATCAGAGCTATAAGTAACTCTCTAAGGGGCACCAATCTGCACAGGTCTAGTTCTTGTTCAAATTCCATTTTAACTTGATGTCCCAGACTTCAGGTTGCGTATTTGCTACTGATGTTCTGAGTTCATTGAGATACTTCATTGGATATTTTGCCTCCTGAAAAATTTTCTAGAGATCTAGTACTTAGCATAGTGTTTGACACATAGGAGGTGCTAAATAAATGTTTATTGACTGATTGATTCTTTCCCTGAAACTTTATCAGGAGAGGAAAGAATCTTGGAAGTTTTGGGATAAACCTATGATGCCAAGATGTTAAGATCAAAGAGAAGTCTTTTCTGACTCCCAGTTGTTAATTCCCCCAGTTATATTGTATTTAATTTGTATCTTTCATTTACTTAACTGGGTAAATTTATTTCCCCTCAGTAGGTCGTAAGCTCTTTGAAGGCAGGGAATGTTTCACTTTGGTCTTTGCATCACCAGTGTCTAGGACAATGCCTGGAATATAGCAAGCACTGAGAAACTTTTGTTAATTGTAATTAGGTTGAAATTAACAAGCAGTTGAAAAATGGAACAACATGACTTTGGTCAACTATTTTCATTATTGGTGACAGTTGATGTTTGAATTCTAACATGTAAGTTACTGATGCACCGTATTTAGAAGTGGAAATGGTGCTTATGAAAACAAAGATATAAAAAGTGGCTGAATTAGTTTGAGTACACACAGAAAAAAATCTATGTTGGAAGCAACATAATTTTGAAAGCATCAAGAAATTGATTTCTGAAGTATTTGAAAGAGGAGAGAGTTATCTAAAAATTGGAAAAAAATCATAGGTCATGTTATTGGCATAATGAGTTGATTCTATTAACTGCTGGCTTGTGGCACATAACCACTTTTTTGTCCCTATAAAATATTTATGATTATGACCTAACCACATATAGTGAGTGGTGCAGGAAAGGGTATTATGTATGTGGTTCACAGAAAGGCAACAGTAAACATTTATAGCATCTTCTCCCCCAATTTTATCCAAGAGAGACTCTTGTTCCTGCCAGGAAAGGAGGCAGGAGGTTGGAGCCAGAGGCTAACCACTATGCAGTGCTGAGAGAGAGGAGATGCTTGGCAGGAATCTATTCATCTGCTCTCTTAAATATTATTAATCTATGATATATAATTATAAAGTTCACACTATAGCTCTTATCACTATTTAATGGGAAAGGAGGGCCCCATGTTTTATATCCAAGGATTACCTTTCTTTTCACTAAATGCCAATTCTGTAATGAATGCACATAGCAAATAGCAAAGAAATGTATTTATCAAAGCCCAAAGCAGAAACAGAGACCAGAGAAAGCATACACATGAAAATATACATGAGAAAACAGATTGAAGGAGCTTTCCCTTTGGGAGAGAGATAACTCAGTTTAACCAAGACAAAGTCTTGGATCTCACCAAAAGAGATGTTCCATCTCTAGTTTGGCAAACTGGAGATAAGGACATGATGGAGATTTCCAGATCCTCTCATATCAACTTCTTCCCAGAGTCTTCTCTTCCCATAGCAACTTGGAGAGAGATTGTTATGGTGCATCTTCTTGAATGAAGTTGGAGACCAGAAGACCCTTGGATATCTTTTCCACTCTTGCCAGTTCCACTAAATTCTTCAAGTAGGCTAAAGCCACTGAGTAATTAGTCTCCAACAAAGACAAGAAAGTCTCATAGGATTGGCCTTAAGGCAAAAGTTACAGAAGGCATATAAGGATCCAGAAGACATCCTTGAGAAAAAGAAGAAAAATTGGCAGACTTTTAAAGCAAATGAACAATTACAGAATTATCTGAAAGAAAGAGATAATACAAGATGCTGCCATGAATATTGTTTATTTAGTATAAAATGTCTTTGACTTGTTAGGAAAAGCTTTCCAAGACCTTCTCCCAAGGTATTTCCAATGCAGATGTTAGCATCCTCCAAGAGCTGGATAAATGAGGCTGTGAAGATAACTGTTCAATGATTTTATGATTATCAGGATGAAGAAAGTACAAAATAGGGAGATGTTAGAAGCTTTTGCCACTGACATTGAAGACATCCTGGATGGATTGAATCTGACCATGTTTCTTATTCTAAAACCAAATACTGTGTAATACAGAGATACTAAATGCTCATTCAAAAAAAGTCTTATTGCCTCTATGATAACATACTAAGTCTCCAGCTTGGCATTTTGAGTCTTTGTTAAGATTAAAATTCTCTGGAAACTGTATCTTAATTTATAATTATTTATTGAGTAAATTAATGGAGCAGGTCAGAAAAAGAAAAGATGTGTGTGGCTGGCTGGCTATTCTCTTTCCAAACCTCTCTTGGGCTCTAGAGCTGTCTCTGCAAACACCATTTGGCACTGAATTCCTCGACAAAGAAAGTGACTTCCTTTCCCCAAATCTCTTTTAAGCTATTTGTGCCATTACTTTTCCTAGTCCCTCTGTACTGGGACCCCTAAAGCCATGATGTCTTGACATGGTCACATGTGGAGGCCAGGAGGTCACAAAGTGGCTCCTTGGTAGGATGGAGACATCCACTTAGCACCCCTCTGTGTGACTTCTTTCACCAACATCCCTTATTATTAGGATTGCCATGATTATTGTTCTCTCCCCAGCTTCAGAAAAAATAATATAAGAGCAAATACTTGTACATCATTCCCCCAGAATACCACCAAAAGATCATACTTACAAAACCAAACCCAAAAGACTATCATGGGTTAACTTTTCCTTAGGCATATTACTCATAACAAAAGCTGTGCCCAGAAATCCCCTATTCCCATGCACAGAAACAAATTCTCCTAAGCCTCAATCATCATAGGGAGAGGCTTGTACACTATACTTTAGTACATCATGCCTCAGTGACTTGATTTACCAACTGAAACCCATCTTGGAAACTCCCCATGAAACTCTGAAAAATTAGTTAATATTAAAACTGAGTTGTGTTTCTATTACCCCTTTGATCCATTATCTTGACCACAATATTTGGTCTTCACAGGACGTTAATCAGACTATTTGTTAAAAGTTAATGTGTCACTTATCCAATGATCTGCATTTGAGCATATATGTTGAATATGTATCTATTGAGGTATAAAAATAAAAGGCTAACCCTGAGCCCAGTGGAAGCAGCTCCATGCAAAGCTCAGCCCCAGGCTGACACACACATAACTGTCTTCCATCACTCATTTCCACCTTCGCTGTCCCACCTGGCTGGGAACCCCTGAAGCCGTGAGCAAGGCAGGCCCTGAGCTCTTGGCACCTCTGATTTGGTGGACTCCAGCCTTAGTCTATATTTGGGGGTCAGTCTTTCAGATGCCAGGAATTACAGTGGGACAATAGGCAAGCATCTTCTAGGTGACCAGTAGCTATTAGGCTACTGGCATCCTCCCAGAATTCACATATAATACAGATGAGCCCCGGGTTTAGCCTTACACACAAGAAAGGGCAAATGGATAATGAATGTCTCCTTTCAAGACTCTTCAATGGAATTAAACAAATAAACCATTGAACCAAGCCAACCATCCAAATGTCTTGGAAATGCAGTGTGGAAAGAAGCTATTTGAGATCAAAAGGGTCTAGAACTGAATACTAAGAGAATTCAATAAAAAAAAGTAGAGTTGAATTGCAACTTCAGAGAATGACCTATTTTTCAAGTGTGCTATGAAACGTTTCCTTTATTTTTATTTTTTAAAGTGGTATTACAGGATTTGATGCATATATAAAAAACTTTTCAAACTGTAAGTCTGAATTTTTAAAAATTTATTTAATTAATTAATTTGGAATATTTTCCCATGGTTACACGATTCATGTTCTTTCCCTCCCCTCCTCCCTGCCTCCTTCTGGAGCCAATGAGCAATTCCACTGGGTTTTAGATGTTCATTTATCAAAACCCATTTCTATACTATCAATACTTGCAATAGCATGATTGTTTAGAGTCTACATCCTCAATCCTATCCCCTTCAAACCATGTAATCGATGCTATGTTTTTCTTTGGCATTTCTGCTCCCACAGTTCTTTCTCTGGATGTGGATACATTCTTTCTCCTCAGTCCCTCTGGATTATCCTGGGTCATTGCATTGCTGCTGGTAGGGAAGTCAGTTACATTTGATCATGCTACAATGTATCAGTACAATGTTCTCCTGGTTCTGCTCCTTTCACTCTGCATCACTTCCTGGAGGTCTTTCCAGAAACGTTTCCTTTTAAAATCCAAGGCTGATCTTAGGGTACCAAGAAAGAAAAAGGGTTCAGCCTAGTGTTAAATTCTCACAGTCTCTGAAGTCTGTCTCTTAGCCATCCTTCCTGGTCATTTCCCATTCCTCCCCTCCACAGACTGTCTGTACCAATCAAATTGAATAAGGAGCCGATCCCCTGATATACATAATATTCCATCTCCTCTCTCCATTCCTTTGCCCAGACTGTCCCTGGTGCAGGGAATGCACCCTCTCCTGCCTTCAAATTCAGTTTCCTTTAAGCATAGCTCTTGTTCTATCTTCTTTTATACAGGAAGCCTTTCCCAATTCCCTCAATTATTACAACTGTCTCCATTCCAAATTTCCCTGTTTTATTTTACATAAACTTTGTATTGGTTTACTTGTGTGCATGTTGCTTTAAGGTCCTGCCTCTGCCTCTGCCCTACCTTTACACCTCAAGCAAATCCTTCTTTCTGAGCCTCAGTTTCCTCTGTTAAATGAGAATTGGATTATAGGATGCCTCTGGTCGCTTGTAGCTTTGCCAGTCTATTAAGAAGCACTGGGGAGAAGAATGAGAGGAGCGCTTTAGCTCAAATGGGAAAGGCAAGGCGGTTTCCTTGGTTACAGGTTTTTATGTCTGCTGGAATGATGGTGTGAATTGTTTTGGAAAGATGAACTGAATATCCATAGATAGCAGAAGTATTCAAGGAATATCTCATTCAATAGAGACTTTGTCAATGCTTCCTTTTGTGAGTGGGACCATGACTGGATAATATGTGGAGCAAAAGAAATGGTGGTGAGTAGTGAATAAGGCATCTTCTCGAATCTTACGTCAGTCTGCTGGTTAGGGCAGATGTGAGGCAAGGACAGTGCAGTACAATGGGAAGGGCTGAATAAAGAGAACTTGACCGAGAGCCTTAGAATCCTAAATACAGAGATGGAGGGGTCCTTGGGGCTGCTGGTGGAACCCACTCAATTTTATGGTTGAAGAAGATGAAGCCAAGAGACATTAAGTAACTTGCCAAGTTGACACAAACAGCAAATGGCAGAAGTGGGATCTGAATCATGGGAACAGTGTTTAAATCTCAGCTCTACTATTTCCTACCTGGATGACCATGAACAAGTCACTTAACCTCAGTTTCCCTAACTGTAAACAGAAGAGGTCCGACTAAATAGCCTTTGAAGTCCCTTCAGCACTAGACTCAGGATATTCTTACTCTTAATATTGTTGTAAGCTTCCCCTTTCTGGGATTCCTCAGTTGTTCCACTTTTAAAATCAGGGGATTGTAATAGATAGCCAAAAGGTTTCTTCTAGCTTTAAGTCTACTCTTCTGTGGCTGACAGAGATTTGAGAACAGATGAAATGGGGAGGGGGGGGGGCTTGGCTATCAGAAAGAAGGGAGGGAGCCCCTTAGAGGGAAGAAAAAACCCAGAGCTTGGAAACCAGAGTTCTTCCCCTCAGCTCAGCTTGGGGCCTCAGCTTGCCCCAGGGCAGGCATTTCCAATTTCTCTGCCCCCTAGTAGGGGCTCTCCTGCTTGGGGCTGGGAGATAGTGTTTTGGCTCTCTTGGCACCCATAGATAAACAGGCTGTCATAGGTTGCCCACCGAGTCCCAGGCAGCCTTGGGTTGGTTCCTTGGCTTTGGAAGGAGACCCTTCCAGCTCTGGGGAGGCAGGGATCAATCTTCCTCTCCTTCTGTTCCTTCCTGTGCCCCTTTCCCTTGACTGAAGCCAAGCCCCAGTCTCTGTCAGTGCTTGGGTAAGTTGTCATCCTGGCCCAGAGATCTAGATGCCTACTGGAGGCTGCAGTCTGGCTCCCTCTGCCTGAGCATCTGGGCCCCTCACAGATGCATTTTCGTCGACAGTCAACAGACCACCGCAATGCAGCAGACTCATTCAGGGAGCCCAGAGCCAGGAGCTGGGGAGCAGAGAAGGACAGCCAGGCTGCTTTCTTAGCCAACAAGCAGCCAGTGCAGGCAGGCAGGCAGACAGGGGAAAGAGTCCTGGGATTTGGAGCCAGGGGATCCGGGTTCTTTCTCCAGCTCTGATCCTTATTACTGGGGTGACTTGGGGCGTGTTTCTCCCTCTCTTTGAGCCTCAGTTTCTTCACCTGAAGAATGAAGGAGCTGGACTAGATGACCTTTAAGGACCTCTCTATTATGAAATAAATCGATGCTCCAGGCAGTCTCTCTGGGAATCAGTCTGTCTCACTCCAGAATGAGGGGATTGGGCAAATTGCTCTTCTTTTTCACCTCTACAACTTGGTTTCTTCCCTCAAGACTCAGCTTAGGTGTCACCTCCTCCAAGATGCCTTTCCTGATCTCCTACTTGGTGGTGGACCCTCTCCCCCTGCTCTCTCCAAAGTAATTTGATAAAGAGATTGTGTTTCTACATCTGTGTACATGTTGCTTTCCCTGATAGAAAGTTTCTTGAGCCTGGGGCACCGGAAACGTTTTGTATTGGTATACAGAGTGCCTAGCACAGTCCTCTTAGAAATGAAAAGCTCCTTGAAAGTGAGGCAGCCTCCCCTTTGTGGGTTTGTCTTTTCAGGGTCCAGAGCAGGCCTGGCACAGAGTCTGAAACGCTCTTCACAAATCCTTCTTAAATGGTGATCTCTTAGTCTGGGTCCAGTCCTTAAGATCCAAGGCTCTCCCTCGAGTGTGCTGCGTCTCCGTCTCCTGTTCTGGATGTGCTGGAGGTGGGAGATCGGAGCAAATGCTCCTGGCACAGAGTCGGAATGGACTACAGCCCCTTGATCCAACTTCATTTGGGCCACAGGGGCCGTAGAGACGACCCGAATTGTTCCGGGGAATGATGACAATCGAGGACGGGGACTGAATGAAGAATGGAGAACTGGAGGAGGGCAGGAGAGGGATAGTGAGGGAAGGAAGACAGGCATGACATATCTATGGATACAGACAAGTATATGAGACAGAGACAGAGACAGAGACAGAGACAGAGAGAGGAGAGTGAAGGATAGTGAAGGTGTGTGGAGGATGTTGGACATTCCACGTGTCAGGCTCCTCTGCGGAGTCCCCAGGGATACAGAGAAGAGTATGGGCGTGAGTCGTTACCAAGCCAGGTTTCTCTAAATAGGTCCTGAATGAAGAGTATCACTTTATTAGGAGAATGATGGCCAATGGAAACCTGAAACAAGGAATCGGCACATTTCATTTTTGATCTTCTAGAAGCTGAAAATGGCGACCCTTACAAAGTTATGGAAGTGGTTGGGCCGTGGAAAGAATTCTGCCGAATGACAGAAGCTATGAGGTGTAATTGAGCTGATTTTAATTTCATTTTTGAGACAATGATGATAGGGTAGACTTAATATTTGGCATGAAGACAAGGCGTCAGGCCAAGTGACCTCGGCTTACCAATTTGTTAGCCCAACATAAATGTGATAATTCATGGTATTAGGAAATATTGTTAGAAAAATCAAAGTTTTCTTTGATTTTCTTGGGTTAGAGGTTTAGGCATTAAAGGATGGATAGAAATTTTAAAATAAATATTAGTAATGAAACCTTCAGTTCGTGTCCCTACTCAGTAAGCCACACTGCCCAAGTCTTCAGTCTGCTACTGGTGAAGTTAGGTAAGCATCTGGGGATCAAACCCCCTTTTGGGATCTTTGGTAAGGAAGCTCTTCTCCAGTTTAGCATCAGCTTTGTTCGTACTAGACATCAAATGGCCGTTAGGATCTTCAGAGTTCTATTCTGTTCCTTAGAGCAGGCACATTAAGAATCATTGTCTTCATTTTTCTTTTTTTG
Organism: Monodelphis domestica; assembly: GCF_027887165.1. Classification (NCBI taxonomy): domain Eukaryota; kingdom Metazoa; phylum Chordata; class Mammalia; order Didelphimorphia; family Didelphidae; genus Monodelphis; species Monodelphis domestica. The sequence goes on along the minus strand of NC_077227.1, from coordinate 754,988,186 downwards.
TTCTGTGAGAACTCTCTAGGATTTCAGAGAGGTCATGCCCCCTGCCAGCAGCAGAGCACCTTTCTTAGGGCTTTCCTGCCTGGTAACAATTCAGTATTCACCTAGAATCTTAGAATAGGAGCTGTTAAAAATCATGGCTTCTAATACTCTGCTCCACATGCTTTAAGCTAACTGCATAATAGTGTGTGTGTGTGAACTTGAACTGGTAAAGTTATATTTCCTAGAACTATTAATACATAATTAATTACACGCTTATGCTGTGAAAAGTGGTGGTACCAACAGTTAGAAAAAGAGTTGCCTTTATAATTTTGATATTTTATTTTCTATTTCACTGGGATTTTAATAATGGTTCGAAAGTGTTCTTTCTACGTTAGCTGATGCTTGAGGCTTGTTATAGGATTGATTATCTGGTAAGAGGCATTAGATGGGACACCTACTAGACTCAGAGGTGAAAAAAGTAGCTTCAGACTTAGCTAGAATGGAAAAGTTTGTAAACTAGATCATCAGCTTGTGAAAAGGAAGGAAGCTCTGCCTAAATTTGTTTTGCTGTGTTGAAGCCATATAGGGTAAGATGAATGATTTTCTAGGTAAGGTCATTTGGGAAATCATCTGACCACATTAATAGCATCTGATCAGCTCTGTCTTTTTTAACTTTAAAAAATTTCAGTTGCCTGCAGAAATGATTTTTTTTTAATTTTTAAACATTATTTTATTTGGTCGTTTTCATACATTATTCACTGGAAACAAGGATCATTTTATTTTCCTCCCCTTCCCCCCCTCCCCCCGCCTTTCCCTCTCCCATAGCCGACGCACGATTCCACTGGTTATCACATGTGTTCTTGACTAGAACCCATTTCCATGTTGTTGGTATTTGCATTAGAGTGTTCATTTAGAGTCTCTCCTCCGTCTTATCCCCTCAACCCCTGTAGTCAGGCAGTTGCTTTTCCTCATTGTTTTTACTCCCACAGTTTGTCCTCTGCTTGTGGGTAGTATTTTTTAGATCCCTGCAGATTGTTCAGGGACATTGCATTGCCACTAATGGAGAAGTCCATTACCTTTGATTGTACCACAATGTATCAGTCTCTGTGTACAAAGTTCTCCTGGTTCTGCTCCTTTCACTCTGCATCACTTCCTGGAGGTTGTTCCAGTCCCCATGGAATTCCTCCACTTTATTATCCCTTTGAGCACAATAGTATTCCATCACCAACATATACCACAATTTCTTCAGCCATTCCCCAATTGAAGGGCATCCCCTCATTTTCCAATTTTTGGCCACCACAAAGAGCGCATCTATGAATATTTTTGTACAAGTCTTTTTGTCCATTATCTCTTTGGGCAGAAATGATTTTTGACACTTGTTTTCTGACATTTTGCTATTGAGAAACTCTCCCTTCCTCCCTTTTCTCTCTCCCCGAGGTAGTAAATAGTCTGATATAGGGTATATCAGGGCTATCGTGCAATACACATTTCCGTATTCCCCATGCTGTGACAATAAAAAATTTATGAAGGAAATAACGTGAAAGATGCTGTACTTTGATCTCAGCTCTACTCCCATCTGTTCCTTCTTTGGTGGTGTCAGTTGGAATTATCTTGGAAACTTGTTTTTCTGATAATAGTTTAATCCTTCACAGTTGATTATTCTGCAATATTTCTCTCCTGTTTCTGCTCACTACACTTTGCATCGGTTGATGTAAGTCTTTCCACGTTTTTCTGAACGCATCCTGTTTGTTATTTCTTATGGCCCAATAGTGTTCCTTTACAATCGTATACCACAATTTGTTCAGCCATTCTCCAAGTGATGGCTACCCCCTCCATTTCCAATTCTTTGCCACAACAAAAAGAGCTGCTAAAATATTTTTGTACAAATAGGTTCTTTCTTCCTTGGGATATAGATCCAGTAGTATTTTCTGGGTCAAAGAGTAAGCAAAGTTTTATGGCCCTTTTGACATGGTCTCATTTTGCTCTGCAGAATTGCATTAAAGCAGGTTCTTTTTAAAATCTGGAATAATGTTAGATTATGAACTAAAGTTTTATGTTTATTTTATAATATAAAATATATAAATAAAATAATACATTATATGTACATATACATATAAAACATGTTATTTTATAAGCCTTGTTGATCATGTGTTTTGGTAGCATTGTAGTTAACAGGATTTTGATAGTTGATTACTGTGTGGGAAAAAAACACAAAAATGGATTAAAAAAATTTCCTTGTTCACTTAGGATCAGAACCCTGTACAGGAGTTTGCTGCTATGTGAAATTCTTATCTCATCTCCCATTTCAAACACTCCTTGAAAAGAAGGGAAAGTAATTAGGAAATAGGAATTTATTTATACTCTAGTAATGTTTATTGTGGACTATAAAATTGTATCTCGAGTGGATTTATAAAGTATAGAGCTATATATTGAAATTACAATTTGAATCAGCTTAATCTTAATACATGTCAGTTTTAGAGGCTTAATTAAGGGATCAATCTACAATATTTATGAGCCTTAATAACTGAATCCACCCATATGGTTATTGGAATTTGCCATTGAAGAAGCTTATGGGGATCTAATTGATATTATTCTGAGTTTGATCGCAGATATACTCATATGGAGTCAATGATCCATAGTGCCATCAGCCCTATGGTGTTGACATCTATGAACTGCTTATGGAATTCTGTCCCAGGGAAAAACTGGGAGAGTAACTTTATGTCATGGGCTGAGGTAGGATGGTTCTGACTTGAGTTCCCTAGTAGAATATTTTCTCTTGAAGATGAAATTTTCCCACTTGCCTGATTCAAAGCCTGGCTATGCCATTTTTGTTCATTCAGCTTGCTACCTATATAATTCTTGTCTGGAGTCAACATCAGATTAAGGGTCAGTTGGGGTTTTCTTGGAACCTTGTTTTAGCCATGTTCCTCTTTTACATTTTATAGCAACTTTCTATAATCCTGGCAGGTAATCAGTGGAATACATAAACATAATATTAATCCAGAACACATCTAAGTTACAAGTCTGTGAGATCTGTGATTGCAGTCAACAACTCAGTAGATGAGTATTTGGGCTTGTTATCTGCCTGTTGTTAATCATATATTTGCATATAAGATAAAGCCCTTCAAATATCTCCAAATGGTTTGGGAATAATTAGACAATGGGGTAAGAATCTGTAAAACCAGGACGTAATTATATTATTTAGTCAGGTTAAATTAGAAATATTTCCTGTTTTGTAAAAAATATCAGTGCAATTAGTTTTCTTGGATAAGAGTGACTTATGGAACATCTGGTACAATCTCAAAGAGGTATCCAATTCTTCTTAGATTTATTATTTAACATTGGACTAATGCTTGTCTACAGGGGATTCTCTGAAACACCTGCCAGTTACACAAGGATTTGAAGAGGGGCTCAAAGTGGTGTGCTATGTGGGTATCTAGTTCATTTGAGTATGGTTAGTAATTGAATATATTTCTTAGACAACTCATTGGATACAATTTGGGATAATTTACTGACACATCCCATCTCAAGCTTCTTGTTAGAATTGGTGTAAAATAAGCATTTTGGGTAGATTCATTTAAGTGGACATTCAGCTTAGCCATAGAAGTCACCTACTTGCACAGGCTATTGTTGCCTATGTGCTCCTGTATATGATTTGATCCTTAGTGACATCTCATCCTCCTAAGAGAAGAATGAGTAGCTAAGATGAATAACAGAATTGATTCAAAGATGGAAAGTGAGGGGTTTTTAAAGGTCTATTCTGAAAGAAAAAATTAACAGAAAAAGTTTTTCATCAGTGACCCGAACTAGGAAGCAGACTCACTAGAGAACCTGCTCTGAGTTCCAGCCAATTCAACATGCCTGAGAGGGGAGATTTCTAAATCAGCTGCACGAGAGGTCTGAACCCTAAGATATGGTAGACTTCTGAAAGGAACAGCGGGGGAGCGTGTGACCTGTCCCTTTCATTTCTCCTCCAGGTGCCATTATTCTTTGTAAGGTCCTCTTGCCAAAGGGGGCTGCTTCCAGTGGTTCTTAGGGATGCATCTCCTCACACTATTGCCATAATGTTAAAATACTTCAGCCTCATACTTAAAAGCACTTGGTGTAATATTCAGTGCCTTCAGGTCTTTTTGTGTTATGGTGAGTCAATTCTGAAATGCATAATTGTCACTAAGTCAGTGATTCGTTGAGGAGACTCTGCCAGTGGATCAAAGGGGGGAGTGAGGAAAATTAATGCTGGATTGTATTATCATCCACATTTCTGTGTAAAATCATTGATTTCCTTCAACTTGAACTTCTGAAGGTCAGGCCACTCTTTGAGGGCTTAAGTAAGAGAATTAGTTTTCGGTCCCCAAAGCATTTACCGGGACCTTCTCTTTACCTTGTACACAAGAGGCTGGGCATGGAGCTCTATTCTTTATTTATAATATTAAAAAGCTAGCTCCAAGCAAGGCCTTTCTCAGCATCTGCTCTTTTTGTCTTTGCTATTCCTTTCAGCTAGATTTGGGTGGCAACAGCCAGTAAAAACCTGATTGATATGGCTTGTTTTCTACCCAAAGAACCTGGGTTTCATGAACTACTTAACATTCCTTTTCTTACAGGTACCAGAAAAGGGTGGGTCAGACACATTATAGCTTAGCAAAGCTGTAGGGATCCATTCACCTGAGGAGTAGTCCTTCCCCTCCCGGGAAGAACTGAGGTCTCCAAGCCCATCTCCTTACGAACATATCCACTAATTGGGAATATCAGGAGAGGTCCAAATGATGTCCTGCCAGAGCAATCAAAAGGAAGACACGCCTCGCCATAGAAGATGGTCAGCTTTATGCTCGTCGTTGGTGGTGCAAATGGTGGCATGACCCTGACCTATTCCTCATTAATAGATTGTGTCCCCTTTAGTGATATTGTACTCAGAGAAATGGCCTCATTTTATTTATTGGTTAGGATTCTAGACTCTACGCAATTGCTCAGTGAAAATCCTGGCAGCTGTTTCCTACAGATCCTGCTGGCCAGTGTCCCCCCTTTCTTCCTCCTTGAGGTCATTTCATGCCTCATTTTACTTCTTTTCTCCCAAGCTCCTGTCCTCACACTTGTCTAAAAATTAAATGTCTCTAGTAATAAAAATATTATTTTTATGAGGTTTATTAAGATGATTAGAAATCAAGGATACAAAATAACAAAACACGTGTCTAGGGCTGATTCATTCACATCTTACTTACTACATCTTGCCATCTCCACGTAGAGGAAGAGAGAGGGCCGAAGTAGGCCTTACAGCCAGTTTAAATACAAATTGTGATCTTGCCCAGGTGGGGACCCAGGTGAGAGTATAGGGAATTCTGGGAAATACCAAGGACTTCTGGGGATTGAAGTCTGGGGTTCAAATCTCCACTTTGTACTTGGGAACACCAATCCATGCAATCCTTTTTTCTCACACAATCCAGCTACTTTGCTGTTGTGAGGACTGGGAAAGGCTTCATGTGGAAGGTAGAGCTGGAATAGCTGAGTGTTGTCAGAGCCTTCCAGGAGCCCTGATTGTCATTCTTCCAAGAAGGGACGCTGTCCACTTGGGCACAACACTCTTTGAGAGGTCTGGTCTCTTTACGATTATACGCATATAAAGTCCTGTTAGTCCACTGTAAAATCTCCCCCTCTTGCACCCCTATCAAGGGAGCATTCAGCAGTGAGATCCTCACCTACCATTGAGTTGAATTTGTTCCTCTTTCCTCATTCATTCCTCCACAGTCTTCCACTCTCCCATCGCCTTCTTTTTTCCTGAGAGAGCTATAGGAGTGATTTTTCCTTCACTATTAGCCATTGACTTGATGAAGGAATATCACACAGCCTCCCTCTCTTCTTCCTCACCCCCCACCCTTATGTACACTCCCATTCCATGGTTTAGATTTGGGAAAACACCGATAAATGAATCCACCGAAAGCAGGACTTTGGACAGTCTTTCAGACTTTTTCTCTGCCATCTCTTCTCATTGCTTTCTGTTCTCCCCCAGGTCTCCGTGTGTACTTTTGGAATGGAATGTCTTAATGGTCCTTCTGTTGCTATCTTGTGGTTGAAGTAACTTATTTCCTTACTTGGGCTTTGGTTGTTTCACATTCTTGTGTATCTTTTGTCTGAGGTGCTAACAAGTCAAATCCTCTGCTCACGTCTGATCTTCTTGTAAAGATTGTTTCATGTGCCTCTCTTGTGTTGAATGCTTCTCTTTCCCGCTGATTACTTGGCTCACATTTGGAGGACACATTACTCTGAGGTGTGTCTTGGGCTCCTTCAATTTGGGAACACATGATTGATTCCATTTCTTCTTGGTCACTTGCTGACCTGCTCACTGAACTGACCAAATTTAAGCACATCATATCTTTGGGTTTTAGTGTGAGTTTTTTTAAATTTTCTAACAGTAGTTTGTGGAATCTTTTTGTTTCTTGTGTTTTCTTAAAACTGTTTCTTGCATAATAGTATTCAGGGTTTTGGACTTTCAGACCTCCCAGAGATCTCTATTCCTTACATTGTTTCTATGCATCCTGCCTTCAAGATGCCTGAGTTTTGCTCTTATGGAGATGATATTTTCTTTAATTGTTGTTGCCTTTTGCTTTTCTTCTTCCTGATTGTTCTTCTTTCTATATGTTTGCATTCCTAATCAAATTTTCTGTCTTCTATCTCTTTGGTAAGATCTACCACTGTGATTTCAAGGGGTTCTATTTTGGCAATTCTTTCTGCTGTGCATGTTGATGGGTGTCATTGTGCAGTCCTGCCAAAGCATGAAGGCTTGTGGAGAGGGAGTCCTGAGTGAGTATGTTAGGAATAAACCTTCGGCACTGTTCTTCTGTCAGGTTGTTCCCTCATTAGGTTCCTTTGTGTTTTAAAACACAGAGACAGTTCTTATTGTTTTACTTGTTGCTTCATAAATCTTATTTTGGAGATGTCTGAGAAGACAATAGGATTGGAAAAAATATGAAGTCCTTCATCTATTGGTCACAGGAAACAGAAGTTGAAGTGAGCTTTGAAGGGAACTGGGGAGGTCAAACCAAAGTGGTCTACTTGCCATTCTCTGCCTACAGCACCCCACCTAGAAGAGTGGTATGAACTGGTGTAGAGTGAAGGAAGCAAAACCAAGAGAGCAATATCTATAATAAGCACATCGCAAATACACATAATCTTTGACAGACATAAGAACTTTGAACAATATCTTCAGAGGACTGAAGATGTGGCATGTTGCCCAACTCTTGAGAGAGCAATAATGGATTAAGAATGCTGATAGAGAAATGCATTTTTGAACCTGATCAATTTTAAAATTTGTCTTATATAACCAGAAACATTTGTAATGAGGCCTTGGCTTTTCTTTTTTTCCAACAGTGGAAGGAGAGGGCTTTTTTTTTAAATAGAAAAATTTGGTTTAATTTAAAAATTAATTTAATAATAACTTGGGTAATTCCACTAGCATTCTTTAATATAATACTATTCCATTATTTTCATGTGGACAACTTGTTCAGCCATTCTCTGACTCATGGATTGTTGTCGAGCTGTCCTTAGTCATGTCTGATGCTTCATGAATTCATTTTATTTACTTTCTCAATTTTTATTGTTAATTGTATATTTTCATTCATTTCCTTTTCTCTTATTCTTTCTTCTTTTTACTTCCTCCCACTCCTCACAAAGAAGATTATGGCGGGAGAAAATATGGTGCTCAGCACCTGTGCTTTAGGTTTGACACTATCTGCTTCTGCTTCCCTGCCCCCTTTCTTTTCCTCACCCAGAACCCAGGCACAAGTTCTTAGCATCTCTATCTTTCCTCTTAATTTGCTGTCTACAAGATGTACTTTCTGAGAGTAGTTTGTTTTGTTGATGACTCATCCATTCCTGCATCTACTTCTTATTTCCTCTTCTCCCCATTACTTCCTATTTCCCTGTCCAGTACTAAGTAATCTACCCCAACCCTGCATCTGTATCTGTATACTCTACCCTCCTTTTATGAGGACAGATAAAAATGCAGCTCCAAGGTTCCCATCTCTCACCTTTCCTCTTCCTATAGTCTTCCTTTTGAGCACCCTGATGATGACTAGTGAATTTCCCATTTCTGTTTTCTGATAGTGCATTCTTTTTCTTCTCCTTATTCTTCCTTTTTATGATCACCAAAATATAGATGGGAGAGTTTCTTCACTCAGTTACTTATACCAGTGAATCACATGGCTAGTCTCTTTCCTTTTTCCTAGCTTCTTTTTTTTTTTGTATGACAGGCCATTTCTGCTTTAAGTGTGACATCCTCTTGCCTAGTACCCCTACTTTCCTTTTTTTCATGCCTACATCTGGGCTCTTCCATGCTGGATATTGGAGAAGGAAATATTTCAATGATGCCACCACAGTAAGAAACATGCCCAGTAGATTCTGTGACCTCCTTTGTACTTCCCTGGCTCTCCTCCTTTGCTTAACATCTCTATTGTGTGGCATGTGTAAGGGTTAAAATGAAGTGTTTGACTAAAATATATGATTCAAAGTATTTTTGCTCAAGGTCAAAGTGACCTTTAATAGCTTTCATTTATAAAGGAGGTGGAAAGAGTGAAAGTAGAGAAATACAAAAGGGTAGAGAAGAAATTAATCTACTTAGCCAGGACTTGTTGACCTTTAACTGGAATTAAACTCTCTCCAGAAGACAGGAAGGGAAAGCCAGCTATCCACTCACCTAAGTTCCCTCCAAGAGTCAGGTAAAGAAAATGACTTGAGCTGAAGGTGATTGCCGAGGCCAACTTTCTTTCTTGAGCTGGCCTTCTTCTTGAAGCCGACTTCCTTCTTGGAGTTGACTTTCCTAGCCCCAGAAATTCAGGGCCTTTATAGTAGTTCCTTGTTCCTTCCCCCTTTCACAAGGGCCAATTACAGTTTCCAAATTTTCTTGCACTTCCCAGGGGCAGGGTCTATGGAATTCACACCTTTCATCTTCTGAAGGTGTCAACTCTTATCAAAGGCCTCTGAAGGTCATCCTCTGAAGGTCAATTTCTCATCAAAAGGTTTACAGTTTCCTCATTGATTGAATTTCTAAGGGTATGAATTTTCTAAGTGATTCTCAAGCTCCTCCACCTAGTTCAAGCTTTTGTTGATTCAATGAAAAGGTATATTAACTCAAAACTGGCAAAGGGAATAAAGGATTCTCTTTGACAAGTGTGAACTCAGAATAAACAACAGAGTGAAGAATTCTCTTTCACAATTCCTCTCTGTGATCCTTTGAGAGACTAGTCTCTCAACTCGTAATCCCCTTGAGGAGGGTGTTGCAATCCCTATGACAATTATACAATTCATGGGGTAACTGACCCCTTGGGTTTGCTCCCTCCTTTAGCATATGTCTTTTTTATATGTCTTATCCATTTTAATGTGGAGGCAAGGTATTTAGGGGTACCACGCCACTTAGAAAAACTTCCACCTTCCAGATGAGATTATGCATCTTATCCACTACATTTTTACAAATGCAGAGGTGGGCAATATTTAGGCACTTAACTTCAGAAGGTCCTTTAAAGTAAATTAAAATTTTAGATCATTAAATTTCTTGGCCCTTTACAATGGTATTTTCTCTAGTCCAGTCATATTGGGGAGGTACAAACAAGGACAATGCAACAGAACACATAGTCAGCAGCCAAAACACAATAACTTAACAAATAAAATTAGATCTTAAAGCAAACAATCAATAAAATACAATATGTGCGACAAGATACAGGGACTGAATTTGAGTCCCTTTTTTCCCCAATTCCAATCCTCCTTTACAGAGACTTCTTTGTTATTTTCCAGTCCGATTTCCAGATCATTCATGTTATTTTCATTTTGAGTTTTTAATTCAGCTCTATATTAAACTAAACAATTATCTTATTTCTTCTTAAGGAAGAACATGTAAAATACCCGGCCTATATTAACAGCAAGGAGTAGTGCTATATGGAACCATTGTGAAATGTTCTCTGGAATTATGAGCCATTTAGAGATACAAGAAATAGAATTTTTCAAATTTGTGTTATGCTGCTCAGTATCATGCTTGGTTGCTTATTTATTTTTTAAAGTTTAGGACTTACCTTTCTTTATAGGAATTAGTTACTAATAGCTGGCTGAGGGATAGTTTAGAGATAGTAGAAGGTGAAAGAGATTATCAGAAGATTATGGGTGCTCACCATCCCTTCGTGGTTGCCCAAAATGTAAGGATTAAAATTAAGGGTTTGACTAAAATATATGATTCAAAGTATTATTGCTCCAAGTCGAAGTGACCTTTAATAGCGTTTATTTACAAAGGAGGCAGAAAGAGTGAAAGTAGAGAAATACAAAAGGGTACAGAACATTAACCTATTCAAACAGGACTTGTTGACCTTCAACCAGAATCAAACTCTCTCCAGAAGACAGGAAGGGGAAGCCAGCTGGCCCAGAGATTCCATAGCATGTCAGTTCTAGAGAGCTAATTGTGCCATTCATTGACTGTCTAGAGGGAACCTGGGTTCTAGGAGCATTTTTTCTTCCTTTATTCTACCTTGCCCCCAAACCCTTGTGTAGCTCAAGTCAAGCCACAAAGATACCATTGTGTCAGCCAAGCTACCTCAAATAAATTTCCTAGCTCATTTGCTCCCTTTGTGAAAATCTTTAAGTCCCATAAAATAGCTGCAATAGAATTGGATACTTTGGTGGAGAGAAAAAAGGTCTGAGGATCAAGGGATCTAGGTTCCTTGTGATCTGCTATTATTTCACTATATTAAAAGCCATTGCAGGAGGTAGCTAGGCAGTACAGTGGATAGAGTGCTGTGTCTTGCACCAGAAAGACTCATGAGCTGTGTGACACTGGGCAAGTCACTTAATGTCTGTCTGTTTCCATTTCTTCAACTATGACTTGAGGATAAGAGCATGAATTTTGCAAAGTTGTTGTGAAACTCACATGAGATTAAATATGTAAAACAGATTTTCAAAGCCTCAAGTGTTCTAGAATTGATACTTAGAACAATAACATTATCAGCACCAATAAATAATAATAAGCTGGAGTGGTCCCTTTCCTTCTCTTGGCTTTACTTTTCTCATTTTCAAAGTGAAAGAATTGGGATAAATGATCTATAAACTTCCTCTCAGCTCTAATTTTCTTGATCCTGGGATAGTTCCTGTAGGGATATACAATGGAGAAAAGACTTTGCCTTCAGGGAGCTCATGATCTAGTACAGTTGTTGAATCTAATTCCAAGTGACAGCCCCCTCTCTGACACACATTGTCCATATGACTGGGCAACTCCTTTAACCTCTCAGGGCCCTAGACAACTGTGTAAATCAAGGATCTATGTTGATGGTGGAGGGGAAACTTCCTCCCTGGTAGTTTCCTGAACTAATGAAGTCACAGGTCTAGCCTGAAAAGAAAAAAGATATGGTAGGTACTGGAGATATAGACTAAAGCAAAGCCAGTTTCTATACTCATGGAAGTCCTACTCTCCCTGTCCATCTCACAATAGAGATATGGACTCATCAGTTTTGGGGGAGGGATTTTCCCCTCAGGCCCTTGTACTCTGCAAATAGTAGGTACATATTAAATATTCCTAGAATGAAATTGAATTGGTAGGTTTTAGAGAGAGACGGGACTGGAGGGTCAGAAAATGCCCATTGGAAAAAATACAACAAAGAGTAGTTTCAAGAAATGACCAGAGCCTATTCTCAGAATTTTCCTTACTAAATGGGGATTCCCTTCCCAGGGCTGGGCTTCCTTTTCTGGTCCTTCAGAGCTGGTAGTGAAAAATGAAGTCCTTTCAAAATCAATTGAAAATTAAGACACTGAGAACTTAAGAGATGAGTATAGGGTTAAATATCACTGTGAAGAAGTTTTTGTTTAAGAGAATCAGACAGCAAAGGGAACAGAACATTTTGTCTTAAATGGAGAGAGAGAGAGAGAGAAAGAGAGGTGCTCAGAGTCCCAGTAATTGTGTTCCTTATTCTTTTTATGGCATAAGAGATGTCAGTTGGGCACTCAGAGACAGGAAAATCCAAATTACAGTTAAAAGGCACTTCTGGGAGCCTACAGCTCATGGGTTGGGAAATGAGTTCTGTGTGAATCACTTGGCAGTAGCAGCAGCGATAGGGAAAAGGGCCTCAGAGATCAGTGAATCCAACTTGCCTGGGAACAGGAATAGCCATCTCTGACAAAGACTCCAGCAGTCTTTGCTTGCAGGTCTCCAGTAAAGGAAAGTCCACCAGCTCCCAGGGAAGATCCATTACACACTAGGACAGCTCTCATTGTAAGAGAGGCAGGATTTGCCTCATTATAGTTTCACAGACGAGAGGATATCTTAGGAATTATCCAGGACAGTGTGAGCATTTTACAAGTGTGGAAACTTGGGTCCTGAGGCAATGCCAACCCTCAAAACCAGTTCATTAGGAGTTCAATCCCAAACCATCCTCCCCTTATAACTCTATAACAATGCTAGAACAGGCTCAGTTTCCCCCTCCAGATATTTGAAGGCAGCTGCGTTGTCCTGTTGTCCTCTATTCTTTAGGCTGAACTTCTGTTCCTTTGACCACCCCCATGTCACATGGATTCCAGGCTGTTTACCATGTTGGATTCCCTCCTCTGGAAACTTTCCAAATTATTGCTATTTATCTTAAGCTAAGGTGTCCAAACCTCCAAGATGTGACTGGATGCTAACCAGGGCAGACCCTAAAGGTGATTCTGAAGGGTGATCCTAAGGAATACTACTGTGCTTAGAGCTAGTAGTAGTATTAAAGATAGTATACATTTAAGTGTCTTAGGTCACTACATTGAGTTAAAGCAGCAGCTGCATGAAGGAGAGTTTGCATCATGCAGAAAAGCATGTTAACCAGATCATTCCATTTCCCAAGATTCTCCCTGCCAGTAACAGTCTTTTCTGGAGTACTTTTCCAGGTAACAATAGAACTATGATCGTGATATTGGTGGACTTTCATCCCCATTTAACAGATTAAAAAATAGCCCACTGAGGTTCAGAAGTGCTAAATGAATTGCCCAAGGTAAATCAGTCTATAATCAATCAACAATCATTTATTCAGCACCTACCTATTCAAGGACAGCTCTGAACATTGATGTTTGTCACTAAAGCCCTCCTACTCATCCTCACATTAAAATTCACTCCTGTGTCCTTAGGCTCAGATAGATTAGCTTTTATTTCATCTTGCCCAGAAGTGGATCGCTGTGCCACTTCTGAACTAGCCCCAAACTATGCCACTCCATACTTGTCCTTGTCCTTCCTCCTTTTAATGGTTCTCCTTGCTAAGCTTCTTTTCCCTGCTAGAATGTCCATGCCATGAGGCAAGAGAATGTCTTGCTTGGGTTTGGATCCTTAGCCCTTAAAACAATAAATGTTTCTTCTTCCCTCAACCATTCATTTCTTCCCTAACATGCCACTGTGCTAGGTACTGGAGCTATAAATGCGGGTAAGCCCTGATCCTGAGAAACTTCCAGTCTCATGGCTTCACAGACAAGTAAATACAAGCCATATTCAAAAAAAGTCCCCAATGATGAGAGGAGATGGACTAACAACTGAAGGAGTCAGGAAAGGGCTCACAAAGGGGTGTCACTTGAGCTGAGTCTTACAGGGATCTGGGGGTTCTGAGAGGAGAAGTGGAGGAGAGAAGGCATCCCAGGCATAGGGCTTGGCTTGTGCAAAGGTACAGAAGCCAGAGATAGAATGTCATGCATAGGAAATAGAAAGTAGGTCACTCTGGCTGAAGCATAGACTGCATGAGGGGGAGTAATGTGCAATAAGCCTGGGAAAATTGGCTGAAGCCAGACTGTGAAGGATTTTGAATGTTGAACAGAACAGAGCCAGGCATTCACTTTATGGTCTTATATAAGCAGCTTCACCTCCATTCATCTCAATCTACACATTTCCAAAAATGAGGACTTTGGAAGGGATGATCTCAAAGATTCCTCCTACCTTTAACATTCAGAGATGGCACCACCTCACACTGTACCGGAGAATATCCGCCAAACATCATATTTCTTTCTTGCTTTAAGGCTTGCAGAGCATTTGCATATGTGATCTCAGAAGACTATTGAGGTGCATAGAAAAGTGAGGCAGGCCGTTAGTTCCTGCCCCCATCTCAGTTTTGGGGCTGCTTTTTAGATTTCCATGCAATGCAGATTTGCATGCAGCTTCTGAATTTAGGGCCAGAGAATGTAGGGTCAAATCTTGTTGTTTCCTACTTGTATACCCTCAAGAAAGATTTTTCTTCTCTTTGGGATTCATTTTCCTCATCAGTGAAGTGGAGGGCAGGGAATGTTGATGAGACCTCAAAGGGCCCTTCACAGACAGGGCACAGTGTCCCCCACAGACTTTGTCCTGGATTGGGAAGCCTCTGACACTCCTGTCATAGAATTTCTGAAATTCAAGTCCTCCAAAACCTTTTCATTGGGAGTTAATCATGGCGGGATCATGGAAACCCGAAGTCAGTTTTGCATTGTTGCATCATCATCATTTCACATTTTAATGAAGACTCTTTCATTCCTGTCTCTTTGATGACATCTTGGTTGGCTCTAGGAAGGTACTGGTGGGGCAGAAGCCAAGAAGTCCAATCTCTTGGGTAGACTGAGAATGCATTGAGGATCCTAAGGGTGGCTGAGGTAGGTGAGAGGAAGAAAGAAGGAAACAAGTACCTACTAGATGTCAGGCTTCTTGGCATTGTTCATTTTTCAGTTGTGTCCAACTCATCATGGCCTCATTTGGAGTTTTCTTGACAAAAATATAGAGTGATTTGCCATTTACCTCTTCAGTTCATTTTATAGATGAGGAAACTGAGGCAAACTGAATTAAGTGACTTGCCTAGGATCACATAGCTAATGTGCCTGAAGTTGTCTTTGAACTCAGGTCTTCCTGACTCCAGTTTTGGCATTCTGTCCATTGTACCACCTACTTACCTCAGAACCATGAAGGAGGAAGTTGAGAAACTGAGAGCTGTGAATGTTTAAAGGGGGCCAGTGCTGGGGTATAGAAGTCTGTGAGAGGAAGAATTCAAGAGGCAGATGATGATAAGGAGTTCAAGCTCTTTCTTTTAAAAAATTAATTATTTTTAAGTTATATGTAGAAATGACTTTTGCCATTTTTTTTTACATTTTAGGATTCAAATTTTCTCCCTCCCTCTTCTCCTTCCTCTTTGAGGAGGTAAATAGTCTGGTATTGGTTATACAGTGCTTTCATACAATACATAGTTCCATATTGTTCATGCTGTGACACCTTCTGCTACATTTCAAGAAACAAAGGCTTGATGCTGAGTTGAAAAGGCTTGATAAAGGGGACACAGGTAGTAAGAGCCAGGAGTATTATTTTCCATCAGCTACTCCTCTAAATTCAGAAATAGATCACAGTGAAAAGGCAAGATACAGCAAGACGGTGATGGGATAGTGGTGTTTAGAACTAAATTTACTACAAGGTGGTGGTGATGGTGGTGAGAGAGAGGATGGTTTGAGGACTGGTCATGCCAGTTTCCTTTACAGCTGATTTCCCCTGTTGATCCTAGATATCTTTCTTGGTGTAAGTCTTGAGGCCAGAGAGCTCAGGGGAGTTGGAAGGAAGCACAGCGCTTTCTCTTCTATCCACACATTGTAAAGAAGATACCCTAGTTAAAAATTCTTCAGATCCTGGAGGGATGGCAGCCCAAATCAGAAAAGCAAGTGGGCTTCCCAACAGCTGATACTGGGAAACAAGGATGGGGAAGGAAGTTTGTCCCCTTGGAGAAGTGGAAAACTGTCCCTTTGGATATTAGCATCAGGAAGAGAGACCTGGTTGCCCTGAACTAATTCTATCTCTTGAGGCTATCTCAGATGTCTTTTAAGACTGTAGAATTGGGGGGCAGTTATGTGGCTTGGTGGATAGAGCCAGGCTTACAGGTGGGAGGTCCTGGGTTCAAATTTGGCCTCAGACACTTCCCAGATGTGTGATCCTTGGCAAGTCACTTAAGCCCAGTTGCCTGGCCCTTTCTTCTCTTTTATCTTGGAACAAATACACAGTATCAATTATAAGATGGAAGGTAAGGGTTTAAAAATATAGAAGAGAAGGCAGAAGAGGTAGGGACATGAGACATCTGTCACAGAGCCTCCATCTATAATTCTAATTTTCTAATTCATTTGTCTTTGTAATGAGCCCCTCAGCCTTGTCTACAACTGACACTGATGAGGGTATGCAAAGGTGCTCACCTACATGACCTTCCTATAGCATGGCTGATTATATTGATATTCATTCCCCTTTCAGAATGTGAGCTCCCTAAACACAGTGGCTGAGTCTTAGCTAAGCCTGGTTTCTCCAGGATTCAATGAAGTATCATGACAATGGCAATGGAGGGATGGATGTTCTTGAATATTATTCCCTTTCTTGACTTCAGTAGCACCACTGTCTCCTAGTTCCCTTGCTTTCTGGTCCTTGTT
The DNA here is from genome assembly GCF_027887165.1 of Monodelphis domestica. Lineage (NCBI taxonomy): Eukaryota > Metazoa > Chordata > Mammalia > Didelphimorphia > Didelphidae > Monodelphis > Monodelphis domestica. The sequence continues at coordinate 754,971,818 of NC_077227.1, read as the reverse complement.
TGATTTCTTTCACTGATGCTTCATTCATCCCCCATCTCCTATGGATTTGTGGTTCACATCCCCAAAGCTATGTACTGGAACTTTTCTCTTATAGTTACACATTCTCAGTAATTTCATCAGCTACCACGGCCTTATTAATTACTTCTACAAAAAATCCAATTTAACAAATATTTGTTAAGAACCTACAAGGTGTCAGGCGTCATGCTAAGGACTAAGGTTCAAAAAGAGGCTCAAGAGAGTCAACATACATGACTCTTGAATCTCTAGAACCAGCCCCCAGTCTTTCTCTAGAGCTCCAATCCCAAATATCCTGCAGCCTGCTAGAAATATTCTCCTTGTCTCCTAGATGCCTTAGACTCAACATTTCCAGAAAAGAATTTTCTTTTCTTTCCAACCAAACCATTATCGCTACCTTCCCTATTTCTGTTGAGAACATCACCACTATTGCAGTCACCAAGCCATCATCCTCAACTCCTTGCTCTCCCTCATTCCTTCTCCTTCCTAATACCAATCATGTTTTATCCACTCTACCCCCATAGCGCCTCTTGGTACTCCTCCTTTTCTTCACTCATACATACCCTATCCTAGTTATGCCTTTATCACTTCACATCTGAATTATACCTCCTTAAATAATCTCTCTCCTCTGGATTCTCTGTCCACAGTGCAGCCTTTATCCAACTGCCAAAACAACTGATTCAATGTCCAACCCAACTTCACTATATCATTCTCTTGCTTAAAAATGATCAGCCTGACATAATCTACTCTAATTTATCCACAATCTACTCTCACTTATTTATTCCATTACTCATCTTCATGTATTTAACTCAAAGGGGCCCAATAGCTAGCTGTTTCCTCACCTTGACAGGCCATCTCCTGCCTCTTGATAGAGGATGCCCTTCCAACTCTCCATGCCTGGAATGCATTTTCCTAATCTGTACCTTCCAGAGCCTTGTCTTCCATCCCACCCCTTCTTCCCCAAGTTCTCCCTGACTTCCGATTCCCATAAAGCTCACTCCTCTCTCTAGAAGAATTTATGGTTGCCATCACTCCTTACCTTGTATTTACTTATCTCTGCACAGAAATATTTAAATATGCTGTCAGCTCTAAACATTGATTTAAAAGGATTGCTCTCTCTCTCTCTCTCTCTCTCTCTTTCTCTCTCTCTCTCTCTCTCTTTCTCTCTCTCCCTCCCTCCCTCCCTCTCTCTCTCTGTCTCTCTCTCTGTCTCTCTCTGTCTGTCTGTCTCTGTCTCTCTGTCTCTGTCTCTCTCTCTCTCTGTCTCTCTGTCTGTCTCTGTCTCTGTCTCTGTCTCTTGCCTTTTAAAGGCTCTGCTTTTTAGGGTGTTTTCTAGGTATATGAAAGACGCTTAAGATTTTGTTCTGATCTGACCAGAGAGGTAGGTGCTTCCCCCATGATGATTGGGCTGGTTGATGGATTTATTATTGTTTCCCCAGTCCCTGACATAGGGATTAATATTAGACATTCTTATTAAATCTGATATTTGTGGAGGAAAATGCATGTGCAGAACCCAAGGGAAATAGAGCTGCCCATTAGCATGGTAGAAGGGCATAATCCCTAGGGAAAATGGCTGTGGTGGCTGGGGACCAGAGGACTTAAATGTAAATTAGCACTCTTTCTAGTCACTGCTATTTGGGTACTCCAGGGTGAATAGCTTCAGTTTTTGAGGCCTCAGTTTCCTCTTCTGTAAAGTGAGGTGACATGGTGAGATGATCTCTAAAGCCCATTCCAGGTACAAATTTTATTACTCAACCCAAATCTTCGTGGCTTTAGAGCACTGAATTCCAATTGCACGCGTACTTACTCACAATTTTCTTGACTGTCATACAATTCCCATGCAGGTGTAGAGGGGAACTACGAATGTGTTGTTCTTCATTGGTTTTGTGGATGGCCACACTTGGTCTGACCATAGTAGACTCTATTTACTTAACATCCCAAATTCTTCTCTTTTTGTTGTGGTTCAGTCATTTCAGTTATGTCTGACTGTGATCCCATTTGGGGTTTTCTTGGGAAAAGTCCTCGAGTGGCTACTATTTCCTTCTCCAGCTCATTTTATAGATGAGGAAACTGAGGCAAACAGGGTTAAATGACTTTCCTCAGGCCACCAAGCTAAGAAGTGTGTGAGGCCAGATTTGAACTCAAGAAGAGGAGTCTTCCTGACTTCAGGCCCATCATGGTGCCCTCTAACTGCCCCTTCTCTAAGATTTATGCCAGGCCTGTCATTCTGGGTTCTCGTTGCTCCTTCTCCCTAAAGGGCCCATCTACTCTATCCCCTTGTGTAGGGTGCCCTTTGTCTCCCCGCACCCCCTTTCTTTTTGGCTCCCTTTTTATGTGGTCTTCTCATAGAAGAGAAGCTCCTTGAGGACGATTCTGTATTTTCTTCTGAGTTGATTACAGTTCTATTCTCAGGTCTTCCCTTAGTGCCTGAGACACCACGAGGGCTCAATCAATGCTTATTGACTGACTGACCGATTGCCTGAAATTTACCTGATGTTTTAAAGTTCTAAAGAAGAGCTTTACGAAGTTATCTTATTGGAGCCTCCTAGGAACTCCTGAGTGCCTGTGCCTGGAGGTCCGGTGGAGGGAACTGGGGAGGGTCCGACAGATGAGAAAAGTCAGTGTAGCAGGACCACTGTTTGCCCCCACCTGGAGGGCTGCCTTGAAAGAAGGGCTGGAGTAGATTTTCCCTGTTTGCTCCTAGAGGGAGCAATGGGGAACGTTGCAATGATGCCGATTTAAGTTTGATATCAGGGCCAAAGGAAGCTTTAATGATTTGCACTTTCAGGGGCAGCTGGGTTGCTCAGGGGATGGAGAGCCAGGCCTAGAGATGGGAGGTCTTAGGTTAAAATCTGGCCTCAGACACTTCCCAGTTGGGTGACCCTGGGCAAGTCACTGAACCCCCATTGTCTAACTCTCACCACTCTTCTGCCTTGGAGCCAATATGCAGTGAGAGTTTTCAAAATAATCATAAATAAGCTGCACTCTCCCAAAGTGTGGTTGGTCCCTCCAGGAGCTTGTGAGTCCTCCCTCATTGGAGACTTGCAAGAAAAGGCTATCTGCCCACTGGTGGGGATGTTGGAGCGTGGGCTATGCGTCAGGCACTGTGCTAAGTGCTCGGGATACAAAGGTAAAAAGGATCCCTGATCTCCAGGCGCTCACCGCTCCCTGGGGAAGTGTGAATCTTAAAACTGCTCAGACTCTACTTCAGAAGATTTGATTAAGCTATTCCCCATTCTCTACAATGGAGGTACTTGGTCAGGAATGTATTGAGAACTTTAAAATTACTCCACCCTGCTCAGACAGTGCCTTAGGGGAAGATAAAGTTGTAAACTCCTGATTGAACAATGAAAGTCCCCAACTCTTATTTAAAGTGAAGCAAAAACTCTAAGCTAGGTGGTCTATTTTTAGGTCTAATACAAAAGGATGCTAAGTGCCTATAAAGGTTAAATTAGTACCTAAAAGGTCAAGCAACTTACAAAAGGCAAGCTTAACAAAAGAGGTGTGAAGTACTCAGAAGATATAATCTAATCAGAGAAGGGGTGAACTAAAGAGTGGTGAGAACTAAGAATGGGCAGTCCTGGGAAAAAGCATCTACTGTGATTGGTAGATGTGAAATTTAGGGGAGGTGACATAAGAGAAAATTCTCTTTAAAAGGAGCTCTCTGAACTCGGTTCAGGGTTCAGGAGTTCAGAGGAGGGTCTCTGAACTCAGTTCAGGAATTGAGAATTTCAGTGAAGGACTGGAGCTTGCTTGGGACGATCTTGTGGTGAGTGATAAAGACTTACTAGTCTTCCTTAAGGCTCAGGCTTAGGCCATTTGGCTTAGGCCCTTTCTACTATTTTCTTTTTTTCTCTCTCTCTTCCTTTAATTCCTTCATTTATATTAATTAAAATCTCCACAAAACCCAGCTGACTTGGGTATTTTTATATTTGGGAATTTTCCCATGGCGACCACTTATTTTTGATTTAAATCAAGACACTAAAAATTATTTTTACAGTTTGGCCGAAACCTTTATAGTTTTGGCAATTCACAGTCTTGGAAAACCACATTTTTGTGGTCACAGAAGATAGCAGGCAAACAGCTCTGTGCAAATAAGATATTTGCAGGATAAATTGGAGACAGTCACCAAAGGGAAGTGCTCAGAACACAGGGGTTCAGGAAAGGCTTAGTGCAGAAGGTGAGGATGTATTTGGGACTTGAAGGAAGTCAGGGAAAACAAGAGGCAGAAATAAAGGCGATTCCAAGTCTAAAGTGTAGCCAGTGAAAGTGTCCACAGTCTGGAGATGGACCATCTTGGGTGGGAAACAACAAAGTGCATTGTGGAATAGAGATGGGAATAGTAGGAAGGCCATTTTAACAGCTGAGTGGAGGGTAGACTGTTGTGAGGAGACCCTTGTGGCAGCCAGACCAACTGTGAAGTTGTTACAATAGTCCGGGTATAAGGAGATGAGGACCTGCACCCTGGTAGAGGCTGTGGCAGAGGAGAGAAGGGGACATGGGCAGGAGATGGTACGAGTCTTGGCAATTAATTGCATACAGGGATGGAGGAGAGAGAGTTTTTGAAGACAACACCCGGTTGTGAGTTTGGGAGACTGAGAGGATGGAGGTACACTATGGAGGGAAGCTAGGAAGAGGGGACGTGCTAAGAGGAAAAGAGTGAGTTTAGTTGTAGGCATGTTGAGTCTAAGCTTATTTAGTCATTGAAGAAGCCTCCATTGGAGCCCTCTAGGGATAGATCCTGTGTGGTCTAAATATTTTAAGTATGTTTTATTGATATCTTATTGTTACCCTGCCATAGTTGACCCCACTTTTGCTCCTTTCTCCCTCTCAGAGACAGCTATAGACAAATGTTTTTTTATGTCATTTATTTGTTTTAAAAAAGATATTCTATTTTCTTAGTTACATGTAGTAATAATTTTTGACATACTTTTCCCAAAATTATAAGATCCAAACCATCTCCCTCTCTCTCTTCCTTCCCCCACCCAGAAGTAGTGGGACATTTGATCTGGGCCATACATGTTTCATCCTGCAAAACATACTTTCATGTTGGTCATTGTGGTAAGAGCACACTCATACAAAACGACCCCCCCCAACAAAGCTATAAATATGCCCATGAGGAAGACAGCCTGCCCTGATCCACGTCCATCTGACTCCAACAGTTCTTTCTCTGGAGGTGGAGAGCCTTCCCCATCGTGAATCCTTCAGGAATGTCCCAGATCATTGCATTGCTGAGGATAGCTAAGTTTTCACAGTTGATCATCCTACAATGTTGCCATTGCCAGGTACAATGTTCTCCCAGTTCAGCTTATTTCACTCTGCATCAGTTCACGTAGATCTTCCCAGTTTTTCTGAAATCATCTTGCTTATCTAATAGCACAATAATATTCCATTACTATCATATACCACTATTTGTTCAGCCATTCCCCAGTGGATGGACAATCCCTCAGTTCCCAATTCTTTGCCACTACCTAAGAGCTGCTCTAAGTATTTTTTGTACAAGTAGGTCCTTTCCTTTTCCCCTTTAAATTATGTATTTGGGATACAGACCCAAGAGTGGTATTACAGGATCAAAGGATTTGCTCAATTTTGTGGTCCCCTTAGGCATACTTCCAAATTGCCTTCCCGAATGGTTGCATCAGTTCACAAATCCACCAGCAATGCAATAGTGGCATGATTTTGTCATGTTCTCTCCAATATTTGTGGTCAGTGTCAGGTGGTACCTCAGCATTATTTTAATGTGCATTTCTCTAATAAAGAATGATTTAGAACTTTTTTTCATATGATTGTTGATAACTTTGATTTCTTCATCTGAAAATTGCTTGTTCATATCATTTGACCAGGCAAATGGTATTTTTTTAAAAGAAAAAAAGCAAAAGGAAAAATCAGTATACCAATCAATTATTTTTTAAAAAATACTTACTTTCTGTCTTGGAATTAATACTGGATATTGGTTCCAAGGTAGAAGAGAGGTAAGGAGGAGGCAATTGAGGTTAAGTGACTTGCTTAGGATCACACAGCTGGGAGGTATTTGAGACTGTATTTTAACCCAGGACCTCCCATCTATATAGGCTTGGTTCTCTCTAATGAGCTGCCTCACCAATTAATTAATTTTAAAATTATATAAACATATGGAAATTCCAACTCTTGTTGCCCTCCAACCTCTGCAAAAGGTTAGGGTGAGATTGCATTTTATTATCTCTTTTTTCAAAGTCCTACTTATTCTCAATTTTCTAAGATTTCACTTTTTATTTTTTGCTGTGTAATGGTTTTTATTTTAGCATCTCTGATATAAATCTAACTTGATAAGAAAGAACAATTTATTGAGTGAATAATTGTAGCTTGATAAGATTTTATTTCAAATTTTAAAATTGAAATTCATCAACAATAATGACCTATAGTTCTTCCTCTGGTTTAGATATTAAAACTATATTTGACTCAAAAGGAATCTTGTAGTGAGCTTTCATAACTTTTAAGAACAATTTGTGTAGTATAGGTACTAATTACTCTTTGGAAAGAGTTGATAGAATTATCTTGTGAGCCAGTCAGGACCAAGAGTCTTTTTCCTTTGATTATTCCTTTACACATAATTGTGTTTCCTTTTCTGGGATTGCATTATTTAATATCTACATTTAGTCTTCTGTTAGTTTGAGTATTTTATATTTTTGAATTATTCTTCTATTTTTGTGTCCAATTTTGTTTGTTATACTCAATTTGTGAATAGGTTCTGATAATTCTTTCTATTTCTTCTGTTTTTATTGTGATATCACCTTGTTTGGTTGTATTTTGTTGATTTGATTTTCTGCATTCTTTTTGTAAAATTAGATTGACTAAAGGCTTATGAATTATTATATGAATTTCTGCTTTTATGGATTCATGATACATAATACATTTTCCAGTTCCTCAATTTATTCTGTATATGTTTATTTAAAGATTTTTATATTTTATTTATAATTTTTAAACTAGTATCCAGTTTCTTGATTTTTCCTCTATCTTTGAAATATTTACTTTTTTGATATAGTTTCTTTTATATTTGTTGGTTTTTCTAATGAAAAAAATTAATATTGCTCATTAATCCTTTCTTTTATTATTTTTTTTATCCATTTTTGGGGGTTGATCCAGAAATATCCCAGATATTTTGTTATGCTTTTTAAATAATAATTTTTCTTTCACATAATTATTATTTCTCCTAATTTTTCCTCTGATCAACTTATTGTTTTTATTTCATTTTTAAGTCTCTATTTTGGTTGTTGTTTTCTGGATCACCATTTTTTTATATTAACATTACTATTACTAACTAACAGAATTAATGACACCATTTTCTGTAATGGTCTGTAAAAGATATTTTTACTATTATTACTTTTTAATATTTGTTTGCAACATCTCTGATCTCTAAAACATGGTTAATTTTCATAAAAGTTCTAAGTAGTGCTAAGAAATATGGATATTCTTTAGCTGGTCCATTTAGAAGACATCTTAAGTAGTTTAGCTCTAGTTTCTCCAACAATTTTTTTCAATTCTATATCTTCTATTTTATTTATCTTTTCATTAGACTTGTCTGAAGTCAGGAAAGGTATATTGAAATCTTTTAGCACAATGTATTGCTTTTTTTGTACTCATTAATTATTATGAATTTAAATACTGAGGGATTTGGAACACTCAAGCTTATTCTGGATATTGGTTTGGTGCCTATGAGCCTTTTCTCCTTTTTATCCCTTTTTATGTCTTCAACACTCATTTTTGCTTTGTTAGTTAGCATGATGACAATTTCTGCTTTTACAGATTCATATGATGCATAGTACATTTTGTTCCAGTTCTTCAATTTATTCTGTCTCTGTCTTGATTTTCAAGTTGATTTCTTGTACACAACAGATAGTGGCATTTTGTTTTCTTCTAGAATATGCCACTCTTTTAAATTTTTATTGGATTGTTTAACCATTCAAATTTAAAACTATAAGAATTTGGTTTACATTTTCCTTCATTTGCTTCCAATACTTTTTCTGAATGACAAATTTTCTCCTCTTCCTCTGTAAACAAAATACTCTTTCTCTTAGTTATTTTTAGTTTCATTTATTTAAAGCCCACCTTATTCTGACTGTCTCTTACCCTCATTCTCAATCTACCTCTTCTAATGTTGCCCTTTTCATTATTCTGAGGCTTTGCTTAAGTTATTAGTGCCCCCCCAACCATTCAGAACTGACCTGCTTAGCCTTTTAGATATCTTGAAAATCATTACCTGCAAAATTGCCATTTATTCCTTCAATAAGCATCCATTAAATCTCTCCTATCTGCTAGGTCCTGGGCTCATGAAGGCCAAAGCTGGGACCAAACCTCTACTCTGTATATGGGTATTTGTGTGTTTCTGTGGGTGGGGGGAGAGGGGAGGATGGCATGTAAACAGTTGAGTAGCAATAACATTTATGAAAAGCTGATGCAAAATAATTTCCAGGGAGGGGTGTTAGTGATTAAGGGGTCATAGAAGGCTCTTGTGACCCCAGAGCTAAACCTTGAGGGTAGTTTCATATATAAAAAGAGATAAATGGGGAGTGAGCACATTCCAGGCACAGGAAGCATCATGAACCAAGATCCAGAGATGGGAAGATGGAGGGACAGTCAGGAGGCAAGTAGCTTGGAGTCATCTCCATCATGGACACCCCTCCTTATCCCCACAAACATTCAATCTAGTCCCAGAATCAGAATCACAGCTACAGAATTTGGACTGGAAGAGAGCTCAGGCACCACTGAGTCCAAACCACACCTCAAAGGAATTCTCATTATCTTCCTTCTCTGAGGAGTCATTCAGTGTCTGCTTGGAGCCCTCCAGTGAGGGGAGCCCATTCCCTTTCGAGGCAGCCCTTTCTACTTTAACACCACTGTCCTTGGCTTGGGTTTTTGCCCTGGTGGCCATTTCCATTCGCCAGCCCAGGATGCTGGGGCTGTTCAAGTGAGAGTCCAACTGTGACATCTGCATAGAGGAGACTAAAAGACAGCTAAGGCACTCTCTGGGTAGGATGGATGGGGAAGCATCTGATGCAGAGATCAACAGCAGGTCCAAGTCTAGAGGGGGGGCCAGGAATCTGGGCTGGTGCAGAGCTTGGAGTGGGCATGGGGGCAGCCAAGAGATCAGCCAGGCTTTGTGAACAGGCAACAAAGGAAAATTCCTTCCCCTTGGAATCTGAACCAAAGTGATGCTCAGGATGACTTCTCTCTCTCTGGGTCTCTGGCTGTCAGCCCTGGAGCTGCAGTGGGAGGAAGGACTCATTCTATCTTTCATAAGGGATGAAAAATGATGCTTCCTATTGGGAAGGGGAAGGCACTGGGATAAACAGGCGCATATGTCCGAAGCAGAGCAAATGAAAGATTTCTAGCCAGATCCTGTGGGCTGGCATGGTGAGGCGTGGCGTGACTGCCAGGGAATGAGGAAAGGAGGTTTGGTTCTGGTCATGATTTTCTCTTCAAAGCCCAGAATACTGCCTTTTTTCCTAGTTTATTTTGCTTCCCACTGTGTTTTCCAATAATGACATTTTGTGGGAGAAATGATGAAAAAGATATGCATGAGAGGACCAGAGGGGGAACCAGTCATGTAAGAAACACGAGAGGCAAAGGAAGGACAGGCTCAGTGATGCCTGTTTACTTTCTCACTTGGTCTTTGATGAGGCTACGGTGGACCAGGAAGCCCTTCCTCTCGGTCCCCCAAGGCTTCTCTGCTCCCCTAAATCACTTTTGATCAATTCTGTATTCACAGACACACGCAGACCTGCTCTCTCCCTGCTAGAATGTAGGCTCCTGAAGGACAGGGACCCCTTCATTTGTCTCCTTTTGTCTTTCTTTCCCCAGAGCCCATCTTTCACTGACCACCACAGAGTTGGGGCTTAATACATGCTTTCCAGACCATTGATTCCATTGAGCTCTAGGCCAGGCACTGTGGATGCAAAGAGAAAAAATGGAAGCAGCTCAAGGAGTTTATATTCTATGTGAAAACCAGTGGAAAAAGCACAGTGGATGCAGAGTAGACGCCAGGTAGGGGGAAAGAAGAGAAGCTGCTGGGAGCTGGAGAAGGGCAGGGAGCAGATGTTTTGGGAGCTGGCACTGGGGGGTATGTCGAGGGAACATAGTGCCTGTCTAAGACAGATGAGGTAGCCTGAGCAAATGCGTGGCCGCGGGGATGCTCGCTCCTCCTAGGGGACTCCCAACGGCATTCCCAACATGGTGGGGACCTCCTTCTTGACCTCTTGTAGGTTAGTGCTAAGCGGTGGAGAACGTGGCTCATCTCTCGTGTTGGCCAGCACTCTCCCCTCCTGTACTGCCTTTCTCCGTTTCTGGCCAGGCTTCTGTCCTGAAATACGTCTTGGGCCCTGCTTTCCTCTCTCTGGTCTGTGCGTGATCTCTAGGAAGGGGGGAGGGCTACGCTGGCAGCCCCCGAACATGAGGGGGCACCAAAGGAGGCCTCTTCATGGCAGAGATCCTGCATGGGGGCGTCGGGCAGGCGTCTGAACGAGAATCGCCCAGGGCGAGAAGGCGAGGACTTCCAGCGGGCACACACGGAGGAGACATCTGACTTCAGGCGGAGGCTGGACAGACCCTCTTGAGGGCTGCTCCATTGGGAGTCCTTTTACGTTTGAGCTGGACTTGATGCTGCTGAAGCCACGATCGTCTCTGGAATTCCGTCAGACAGACGGCGGATCCACCGACGATGTCGCAAAGGCTGTTTGGTTCCCAGCTCGCACCGCTTTCACCCAGTCTGGAGGAATGAAGGCTTTCCGGAAAGGAAGGGATCAAACGGGAAGGACACGAGCCTTTGTTCATTGATTAGAATCCCTGCGCTGAGAGCTTTACAGCCTCCAGGTCTGCGATGGGCTCCATTCTTGACTCGTCCTCCGGGGAGCTGCCGTAAGTGAATGGCAGGCGCTTCTCTCTACTCCGTTCACAGCAGCTGGCAGCTTGCTGTTGTTCGATTGTGCTCAGTCGTGTTCAGCTCTTCGTGACTCCTTTCAGGGCTTTCTTGGCCGCCATGCTGGATCGTTGACCATTCTCTTCTCTAGCTTATTTTATAGATGAGGACATGGAGGCAGAGTGAAGTGACTTGCCCAGGGTCGTATAGTTGGCAAATTTAAACTCAAAAAGATGAGCCTCGGGGCGTGGCACTCTCTCCACTGTGCTGCCACCTGGTTTCCAGCTCACTCCTGTCTCCCTCCCATCCCTGCTCCTAGGTGGGCAGGCCATGGGGAGAGCAAGGGACTGGGCAGAGCTTTCCTTTCCGTTCTTCCTATTAACTACACAAAATGTTTCATTTTATTGGATTACAGAGTCTTAAGGGGAAGGACTTCAGAAGCCACATAGGCTACTCCCCGCATTTTATCAATGAGGAAGACGGAGGCCCAGACCTGAGAAGGGACTTGCCCAGAGACACTGCAGTCAGCGTGCTTGGGACTGTCATGTAGTAGTGGTGGTCGTCTCTCGGTAACCGAGGATGATGCTTGTCTTTGTGCGCTTTCATCTATGGTGTATAGATGAGTGTGCACAAAGACACTTGTGCGGGAAGGAGATTTGAGTGGAAAAGCCGATGCACAGAGACAGTCCCAAGCCTGGGTCCAGTGGTATGGAAAGTCGTTACACCTGGAGACTTCCTCAGCTGCATTGGATGGCCATGTTGTCTTTGGTGCTCCAACACGCCCTGAGCACTCCACAGTGCCTTGCTGCGTCGCCCTCTCAGCCGTTGAACCTCCTTGTTGGTTTCTTCCGCCTGTTCAGCCGAAGCAGTCTTCACATGCTGGGTGAGCAAAGCCCTGGTTCACCAGGGGTCGACGTTGACCCGATGGCTATCCTCACAAGGTTTAGCCGGCCTGTCGAAGCCGTTGCCTGGGGTGTGGCCGCTGCCGCATGCTAGCAGCTACTAGGAGCCACCAGTGAGAGCTGGGTATCAGGTGAGGGTCAGTGGCTGGAGAGCTGCCCTAGAAGGGCATGACAAGCCCTCCATACCAGAGATACTACCCCTCCCTGAGCACCCCATATACCCCGGGACTGTCATGACAGCAGAACATTAGACAGACGAGCTGGAATTGCCTGAGAGCCAATATCCAAGCTATGCTAAGGCTAGGACTCGAACCCAGGCCTTCTGACTCCTGAGTGAGCGCTTTAACCCTGCACTGCCCTACCTCGGAGCCTCGGATCCCACACTTTCCAAAGGTTTTGCCATTTGCGGCAGAGCACCCTCTTTCCTGAAATCAGCCCCTCACTCAGGCCGACAATGCGAGAGCGGTTCTTAAGCTCTTCCGATGAGCCGGGCCATGGCAAGGGCTGCAGATGCAAAGAAAGTTCGTGATCCAAGTTCAAAAGCCGCTTCCTTCATTTCTAGTCCTGATTATGCCATTTTACCAACCTGGAGTATCGGAGAGGCAGCACAGGCCATTTTAGGAAGGCTGTCTGGTAGAGAATGGAAAAACAAAGCACGTTTGTCGAGGACCTCCAGCATTCTAGCGCCTGCCCTCTTCTATGGAGGATCCCAAAGGAGGGAGATAAAATGGCAGCTGGCAGGCTGGCTGTGGAGGGGAGGAGGCCTTAGTTCAAATCCCCACTCAGATACCCTTTGTGTTACCAGGAAGGATACCTTCCCTGCTCTGACCATCCTTCTACTGGGAGACGGAGCGTTATTTCTGGGGAGTTTCCTGGACCAGGGAACCCTAAATTCAGTCCATCTTCATCCCTACCGTGTGTGCTGTGGGTGAGGTTCTCCGGGAAAGAAAGGGGACATGGCATGCCGGTCCCCTCCCCGGGCTTAGCCCAGTGCCAGGCACCCAGAGCAGGTGTTTCATAACCGTTTGTGCCCTGCATCCCCCTCCCACTGCTTGGCTGCTTATCAGGAGAAATAACAGCTGGGCTCTGTCTCAGCCCCAGAGAGGGGTTCCCGGCTCTCCATCATCACCAGAGAGCACCGAAGGTTTCCCCACGGCCGTTAGTTGTTGCCAGCAGAACGTCCCATTCTCCTTCCTCCTTGAATCTCACCATGGATGACTGGCACCTAGATTTGGTGCCACGCAGCGGAGCTGGCCACAGCTCCTCCCTGAGCCCCAGCTTCTCCATGGTCCCTGGCATGGGTGGCAGAGGAGTCCGTTGAATCACACTAGCATGTCCGTTAGTCTGTTAAGAGACTCTTTTCCCTCTCTTTGTACCCCTGGCGCCTGGCACAGTGCCTGGCACATCGCAGACAATCGGCGTTTATTACTGACTGCTCCCTGCACGCAGGGGGACAACCAAGTTTCATGTTGACTGTCTGGGAGAAGAGCCCTCGCCTGGAGCCCTGTCCAGGCTCCCCTCCAGACCATGAAGGGAATGCCCAACTGTGCCCTTCGGATGCTTCCCGATGCTAAGGCGGAGGAGCAGCCCAGGTGGAGCGGCCACCCGACAGGAGTCTCCAGTTCATCCCGTCTGCTTTCGGGGCTTTGTTGGGCGCCCTCAGAGCCAGGACGGCACTGAGTGGACCATTTTGTAATCCTTGTGGCTGTCTGCCTCTGGCAGGAGCTTGCTGGATGGGTCTGAGCTGAGTCCAATGTGATTGGAGACGCCCAAAGCGCCAAAGTGCGATGGAGAAAGTTGGATGGAGGCTTTGGTCTAAGATGATGAAAGCTGGAAGAAATGTGGTAAGTGGTGGGGCTGCCCTCCCACAGCCTTTTATAAAGGAAGAGGATGCTGAGGTTCAGAGAAGTCCAGTGACCTGCCTGAGGTCGCCCAGAAGTGGCCCAGGATGAACTCTGGCTCTCTGGCTCTCATGGGGCTCCTTCCGTGGCGTCGTGCTGAGTTTCTCTTCCTGACCCTGCCCCAGCCAGCAAACAGGATGTCCAGGATGCTCCATCTGGGGCTTGCTGGCCTCGCCATCTAGTGAGTCCCAGGTGGCTGCTGCTGGCTCGCTCTTACTCACCGCTCAGGATCTGGGGGAGTCTTGATGACGACAAGAGGAATAGCTCTCCCTTGGGTAGCCCGTGATGACTCACAAAGAGCTTCTCGAATAGCACCCTTTTGGTACCTCCACTGGACACTTGCCTTGGGAGAGAGATGCCTTCTAATTCCCATTTTATAGAAGAGGAAACCGAGGCACAGAGAGGCTAAATGACTTGCCCAGGGTCACACAGCTAGCAGGTATCGGAGGCAGGATCAGGTCTTCATGACTCCAAGGACCAGCCTTTATCAGTGGTGCCACATGGCACCACTACGTGAGGCCGGCGAGCTTCGGAATCTGCTACTCCGTGTGAATGGCGCCGGGATAATGGAAGGAAGCAGGAGCCATTTATACCCGGGTTCGTAAACTATTTACCCGGCTCTCCTGTCATTTGTTCATCACAAACAGATCTTGGCTGACTTTGGGGTGGTGAGCAATTCTGTCGGCAGATGGGCCAAGGAAGAAAGGCAGGAGCCGCGTCCTGAGCAGACGGGCTCCGGGGGACGCCGGCTGTGTCTGGGGCCAGAGCCCAGCCTCAGGCCTTGACTGACTGACTGAACATAACTGGACCCCGAGCGCTCTCGCCTGGTCTGGGAGCAAAAAGGCCTGTGAGGCCGCCTTCGGACAACGGCGGTCTTGTGGGGTCTCTGGGCCAGTCAGGGCATCCCAGGAAACGCAGGATGAAGTCCGGAGCCGCCAGACCTGCTCATCTTTCCTGCAAAGTCCTTCATTCATTTAATGAGCAGTTTTTAAAGTGCCGACAGCATTCCAGGCCCAGAACATAGAAACCCCCCAAGCAGGCTCTCCCTGCCCTCAAGAGGTCGCATTTTATCAAGGCCGTTTGAAGGGTTCCATGAGACAGTCTCCAGCTCTGGGTTTCTCTGGCTTGCATCCAACATTCAGCTGTAATCCCACCTTCAGCTCCCTTTAGATGCTGGTGCTAAACCTCGGAGGCTTTATTTCATATATACAGATTTGGGCATCTCTCTGTCTCTCTGTCTCTCTGTCTGTCTCTCTCTCTCTCTCTCTGTCTCTCCCTCTCTCTGTCTCTCTCTCTCTCTCTGTCTCTGTCTGTCTCTCTCTCTCTGTCTCTCTGTCTGTCTCTGTCTCTCTGTCTCTGTCTGTCTCTGTCTGTCTGTCTCTCTGTCTGTCTCTGTCTGTCTGTCTCTGTCTGTCTCTCTCTCTCTGTCTCTCTGTCTCTGTCTCTCTGTCTCTGTCTGTCTCTGTCTGTCTCTGTCTGTCTGTCTCTCTGTCTGTCTCTGTCTGTCTGTCTGTCTGTCTCTGTCTCTGTCTCTCTCCCTCTCTGTCTCTCTCTCTCTCTCTCTCTCTCTCTCTTTGTGTTCCATCACAGTAACTGGATGCTGAATAAATGCTCGCTGACCATTTGGCTTATTGCCCTGCTGCACTTTTTCCTGAATCTGGAGTCTTTCACAAGCTGAACCGAACTCCCCTCAAAAAACAATGAAGCCTCCGGTGGGTGGAGAGGGAGAAGGGTTGGAAATTAGGGGTAGTCGAGCCCTCATTTTGACTCAAACTAATGGTTTTCATGAGTTTAAAGACATGCGCTTGGACCAACAGAGCCATCAATTCTCTGCCTGGTAACTACAAAATCCACATAAAGCACATTCAGGGTCATTTGTCATTCTGCACGGCAGGGAGCAGGTGATAAGGAAGTGCCTCCTGTTAGAGATGATCCTTGGTGTGAATGTTGAAGGAGGTTTGAGTTTCCAAGAGATGGGAATGCAAAGGCCTGGCGATGGGAGGTGATGTAGCTTGGCTGGGGAACGTCGGGGTTCGTTGGTGCTCTCCCTCACTGGGGTTTCTCTTTCAGCTGTCCTGGCTTGGAGAACCCAAGGACTCTGGTTTCCCATCTCCCAGTCCTCAAGGATCTCAGTCAGCTCATAAAGGATTTAGAGCAGAACTTCCAATAGTTCATATTCTGAGACTGGAATGAGTGGACGGGGCTGACTCAGACCACTCCCTCGACATCCCTCTCTTGATGGCCTCAGTAGGTCCTGGAGGCTTAATTACTGTCTCTCTTCAGAGATCTCCCATTTCTATAGCCTGAACCTCTGTCCGGAGTTCAGTCCTGTATCACCTGCTCTCTATTACACTCTAGGCTAGGCGTCCTATATTACAACTAGATGCATCCCAGACAAAACTAATGATCTTTCCTGACAAACTCATGCATGTCTGGCCTCTTTTCTGTCTAGTGGTGCCTGGGGTCAGGAAGACTCATATTCCTGAGTTCAAATCTGGCCTCAGACACCTACTAGTTGTGTGACCCTGGACAAGTCACTTTTCCAATGGTTTGCCTCAGTTTCCTCAACTATAAAATGAGATGAAGAAGGAAATGACCAACCACTCTAGTATCTTTGCGAAGAAAACCCCAAATGGGGTCAACAAGGAAACAGGACGGAAAAACAACTGAGCAACATTTCTTTCTGCTCCCTTGGCCATCACTGCCATCCATCCATCCATCCATCCATCCAGCAATCATTTTTCAAGTATCTGCTGCTTGCGCTGGGGACGCTGCCCTTTGGGCCACTGTGTGTCCCATTGTAGGTGCCCCTGTTGCCAGGAGAGCTTGAGTTCCCTGGAAGAGAGCATGTGACAAAGTCGGGCAGCCACCAGAGAAATGCCCAGTAGATGGGAGGCATGGAAGGAGGATGGCGCCTGAGAGGGGTTAAGGAGGACCCTAATGGTTGTCAGTCACTCAGCACAGCCCTGGCCCACAGCAGGCCCTTTGCTTGCTCCTCATGTTTCCTCTCCCGCTGCTAGTGTGAGTCGGTACTTCAGAGAGATGAGTTCAAGGACTTGCTCAGAAGGCGTCAGACACAGATCTCCCTGGCTCCGAGGCTCCCTCTGTTCAGTGTGTCTCCAATAGCCTCGGAAGGCATTTCTGCTCAAGGCTACCCGCAGCCATGCAAAGGATGCTCCTGAAGGGAGCCTCTGGACAGTACCCTGGGGTGCCTCCCTGCTGCTCCCACTATTACAGAAAGCTCTTCTCCTGGGCATTTCCAGCCCTCCGCATTTGCCGCCAGGCTCCCCCTGCAGCCTCACCGTAGGCTCTGCTGCCCTTCCTCCCCTTCGGGTCCATCCAAATGAAGCTTCTGCCTTCTTGTGTCTCAGCGCTGCCTCCTGCCGGCCTCCCCATTGCCTGTCTGTCCTCCACTGCTCGGCTCCCAGGCTGCCGTGGACATGCTCTCTGCCAGCCCCGAGCTGGGAGCGTCTCTCCCTCGGACGTGGCCGCACGTCCTCCAGCCATTCCTCGGTGTGCCAGCCCCTCATCGCCATCTACAAGATAAGCGTTCCGACGCCCGGGAGAGTCCAGCTCTTGTGGGTTCCTCCTCGGCTCCCAGCAGAGCGCCTGGCACACAGCAGGTGCTTAATAAAGGCTCTTCAGTGGGTCACATCATCTTTATGAGGTACCGTCAGGCTACAGGAGCCGGAGGATTCGCATCCTGTTTCTCTCCTTCTCCACAACTCACAACGATGCTCAGAAACACCAGAAAGCCTGGCTGGCAGAGGGGGCCAGGGAAGGATGGTGATGGAGTTAGAGGGACCCATACTTCCCTGTGATGTCTCCCTGCTTGTGCATTGGCGGCAGCTGTCCAGGGGCTGGCGGCTCGGAGCTTTGAGTTCAAATCCTACCTCTGCATTCAGCCCCCTTGGGACCACAGGCACGGCCCACTTTCTCTCTGAATCCTGGCTTCCTTGGTTATGAACTGATCTCTATCCAATAACCCAGCCCTGTATTCATTTCATAGGCAGCCTGAGGGGGTAAATAGTGTGTGGATTCGGTGTCCCCCCCTCCTGGGCCTCTAGAGCCCCCCAGGGCTGAAGCTCTTGCCAATGCTGCCCCTTGGGCACTCAGGGCAGGGCAGGAGGCAAGTCCCTGGCAGCTCTGGGGCGCTTTTCCTTTGGTTAACGGGGGCTGGATGTTTTCCTCCTCTTTGGGAAGTTTTGGTGTCTCAGCAGCCCAGGCTCTCCCTAGATCCTGTTTGCATGACTGGGCATTTCTGTAGCAGAAGCAAGAAGGTTACATAAGCTCTCTGTAGTGGGCTCTGCCTGGTGCAGTTGACTGCAGCACAACAGGAGGGTCTGGGCTGGCTCCCTTCTCTTCACTGGACATTTTTGGGGTGAGTAGGACCCTCTATGGCCTCTCAGAGGGGGATGGGCCACCACACCCCTGCTGCTCCCCATTTGTAAGGCTTCATCACAGGGGAGATGACCCAAAGCCTGGTATTGTGGGAAGAGTACCATCTTGGGAGTTGAGAGATCTGAGTTCAAGTCCTCGGTCTGCCATCGTTTTGCCCTGTGACATTCCATCTAATATAAATGGACTTAAAATACTCCTTACTAGTGTCTTCTGGGTGCAGCATGCTTGGGGCTGGGAGAGGAAGCACCGCTCAGAGCAGCACAGGTCAGAGACTAGGATCTTTCCCAGCACTGATAGAGAAGCCTGTGGCAGAGGCAGGCATGTGCAGGCTCGCCTGAGCTAGTATGGCACGCTCACATTGCTTGTGGCAAACCCGATGATGGACAGAGCAGAAGGAGGAGCCCCGGGGAAGGACTCTGGAAAGGCTGGCTGGAGCCAGATTAAGGAAGGCTGGAAGTGATGAAAGAGTTGAGTTTGCACCTTCCATTAAAGACAGAGCAGATGAGAGCCACAGGCAGGTCCCACGTTACTTTGGGAATGATGCTGGCTGTTGGGTTTGTGTGGGATGGACCAGAGTGGGAATAGGAGAGCCAGAGGGACCAGGAAGTTGGAAAGTCCCAGGGAGAGGAAGGCACGCTTGGACTGGAAGAGCTATCAGAACAGACCCTCTATTTGCCTTGGGGACCTCTTCTATATGAGAGGCTGCATGCATGGCAGAGGTAGGAAGAACTGGCCTCCACTCAAATCCTCCCTCTGGTGCAAACAATGGCTGTGCCAGCCCAAGTGGTCACTGGAACTCTCAGGACCCGAAGGGTGACTCTCCAAAATTATTCACTGGAGGGCAGGTGCTGATGGGTCACTGGGAGCTCCCCCAGCCAATGAGATCCCATTTCCAGTCCAAATCCAAAGCTGAGACACAAATAGGAATAGGATTTAAACGGCTAATGAAACACCAATCCAAGTCATTATATCCTTTAGACTGGCTTTGGGTTATAATCCAGGATGGACCAGAGGGATGATTCACATCCAAGTCATTTTGGCCTGCTCTATCCATTTGACCATAACTGCCTCTTAGATATGGGTATAGTGTTTAGTTAGTCAGCAAACATCTATTTAGTGCTACCGTGTGCCAAGCACTGAGCTAATCCGCAGGGATGCAAAGAAAGGCAAAGCCGTGAAGGAACAAACAGATGCTATTTTATTCAAGCTTTGGGGGGGGGGGACATCACACAGACAACCCAGAGCCTACAAGGTACATCCAGGGCAGAGGAAGGCATGAGGAGCTGTGTAGTGTGTAATTAGACATATGCACGTCTTTCCTCCAATGGAATGTGAGCTCCTTTCAGGCAGGCTCTGTTGTACTTTTGTCTTTTTCTTTAGGACCCAGCATTATCCCTGGAGCACAGTAAATGTTAGTTATTACTAGTTTCTCAGCTATGTCTGAGTCTTGGTGATCCCACTGAGGGATTTCTTGGCCAAGATTCTGGAGTGATTTGCCTTTTTTGCTTCAGCTCATTTTACAGATGAAGAAACGGAGGCAAACAGGGTTAAGAGACTTGACAGGGTCTGAGGCTAGATTTGAACTCAGGAAGATGAGTCTTCCTTGATTCCAGGTCTGACACTTTTCACTGAATAATCCAGATGCCTGATAGTAAATGTTTAATGCTTAATTGGAATCCACAAGACCTAACAACGGATTGAGTATGAGGGGTGAAGTAGAGTGAAGAGTTGAGGATGACCCTGGGTGGCTGGAAGGATGATGGTTTCCTTAACAGAAATAAAGGAGTAAGAAGGAGGGCAGGTTTCAAGGGAAAGAATTCCATTTTGGTCATGTTGGGTTTGAGATACAAATGGGACATTAATGTGGAGATGCCAAGCTGGCCATTGGAAATATAAGACCAGGGTTTGCTCAGGGGAGAAATGAGGGCCAGATTCATAGTTTGGGGAATCTTTTTATAAGAGTTGAGAGCTGGCCCAGTAAGTCAACAAGATCACTCATCGATAGTGTAGAAGGAGACGAGCAGTGAACCAAGGCAGAGACCCTGGGCTACCTCCACAGTTAGGAAGTGAGACATCAGTGTTGAAGGACCTGCAAAGGACAGCAAGAAGGATCAGTTCACTAGGTAGGAAAGGTACCAAGACAGAACAGTATCGCAGAAAATCCAAGGAGGAGACTAAACTTGGCAAAGGGGGATGGTTGGCCATGCCAAAGGCTAGAAGAGAAGTCAAGAGTGAGGACTGGGAAAACACCAAAGGATAAAGTTAGGAGGACATTTTGGGGACTTTAGAAGGATCCACTTCTTTCCACTTGTGGGAATGGAAGCCAGATTGCAAGGGATTGACAAATGAATGGGAAATACGAAAGGAGAAGCAGTAAGTGTAGAAGGATTTTTTAAAAAGAAGGTTTTGCCTGTAAAAAATAGAGGATGACTCAAAGGCAGCCTTCAGAGTAGCTGTGAGAGGATAGAATCAGGGACAAAAGGAAGTGGGCCACCTCTTCTTCAGGGACCAGAACAAATGAAAATAAAATGGGGGATGATCCTCAGGAAATTTGAAGTCTGGAGTTGGGAAGAAAATATTGCCTGTTATGGATAGAACCCGACTCTTCAATGAATTGGCCATAAATTTCACCCACAAAAACAATGGAGAAAGGTATATTTTAGGTGTGAACAGGTAGAGACATGTAAGAAATAAAGTTTAAAGAAGAAGAGGAGTCAAGGGAGTCATGAGGGAAATGTGGGCTAGGAAGACAAGTTGGTCTGGCTGGCCAAGTGGTAAGGATGAGTATATGCTGGTGTCCCCATGTCCATCAGAGAAAGTGAGGAAGACTTCCTATAGGTTGGGTGGAAACCTTATTGCCATTTCCCCTTTGTTTTGAAAGGAACATTGACATCACAAGGGATGTCTTGACTCGAGCATGAATTGGATTTAAGTGAGACAGAGTTGCACAAAGTCATCAGTTACTCTTCCCCAGAGTTATTGAAGTCCGGTGGCCGGGCCCAGGATGCACTAAATGACCTGGGCACCTTGGATGGCTGACCAAGCTTTAAACCTCCATCAGCACCTGCTTCCACAGATCTCCTGGCTGTTGGAATGAATTGTTTGCATGTGCCCCTTTGGCCAAGGGAAATCTTCACAGGTTTGGGGGAAACATTCCCTTAACTAATCAATAGTTTGAGGCCTATTGATTATCCTCAACATGGGTTAGCCCATCTGCCAAACTGGCCAATGTTCATGCCACCTTGCAGTGAACTTATGAGAAGACATATTCAAGATTCACAAAGAATGGGCGATTGGGGATAGACTGTGATCTGTATAATTGGGAGAGTAAATCCAAGTTGAGGAAATTGCAGGTCCATTTGAGGACTTGAGTCACCCAATGGTTAGTACAAGGCAGGTGGTTGAGAAATGTTGGTTGAATTGAATCTATTCATTAAACAGGTCACTGCTGTGCCTGGTAAGCCAAGCCTTTGGGAGCTACTCTCTTCCACGGCTGTATTTCTGCGAAGGGGAAACAAGTGTAATTCTTTAACAAATCTCCTCTCATTTTGTCCTGTATCTTTAAAGGAACTCAGCCTGGGATTTAGTCCAGAGCAGTTAGGTTTGATGATAATTGACATTGGAAGACATTCTTCCAGAAGTGGGTATTTGATGAGAGCTGGTGTTTAGACAGTGTGCTCAGGTGTGCAAAACCTCCTCTGGCTGTGGATTTGTCTGGGGGGTATCAGAAATGTGCATTCCTCGAGTTACCTGGGAATTTCCGACGTTTAGCAGCTCCAAACCTCCGAGCAATAATGAACAACATCAGTCAGGCAGTTCAGCTCTCAGCAGAGCAGGAACACCTTCACAACATTTCTCAGCCATGGCTAGGTTGAGTCTGTTCAAAGACAGAACTTCGGTTATGATAACACTTTACATTTCTATGTAAGTCTTTAAGGTTTACAACACATTTTGCATAGATTATGTCATATGATCCTCAGAAGTACCCAGAGAAGTAAATGGCCCATTATCCCTATTTTACAGATGAGAAGATGAAGGCCAAGAGCTTAAGAGACTTACTTGCTCCAGGTCACACAGCCAGGATGTGTCTGAGACCATATTTGAATTCAGGTCTTTCCTACTCCAAGTCCAGCACTCTATCCAGTATACCATTTAGCTGGCTTGTACGGAATTCAGGACACACTAGTCCCCCTTTGACAGCTCTCATTGTTAAGAAATGTCTTCCTGACTCAGACCTCAATTTCCTTTTTTGGTGATTTCCACCCGTTGGTGTTGGTTCTACCCTCTGGGGTTAAGCAGAAGAAATCTGGTCTCTCTTCCACTTCGAATACATCACCGAATTCCAGATCTAACTCTTGTTTTCTCCCACTCTCTAGAGAGCTTGACATCCCGAGAAAAGAGGCAGGAGGGCTGCAGGCAGCCAGTCTTGCTGACCCTCTATTTCTGTTCTCTTCTGGATGGGAGAATATTTTGCAAGGGACCATGCCAGGCAGACTATAAATGGGACTTGGCACAATATAGAATCAGGGATCATAAGAATTACTCGAAAGTCATTTGATTGCTTTGCTGGCTCTTAGTCAGACCTCTGACTTTTTAGGCACATGCAGAGCCTTGCCATCACTCACTATTACTCATGAAGTACTTTCCGTGTACCAGGTGCCATGGAGCCTCTTATCGATGCATAGCACCAGCTATTATATGGAAATACTTTCTTCAGTGCTCTAAAGAACTCTGCCTCCATCAGTGGGCACTCTCTTTCCACCGGTGAAGATAGCCACTCCTTTAGGATGAGCTCCATCATTTTAGGGTAACATTCCACACCATATCAGTGACATTCATTCTCTAGTGGCCAGGCTTTGGGAGGTGCTTTCTCTATACTTGGAGAAAGAGGCCCTCAGATAAGAAATAGTCTATCCCTCAGGGTTGCTCCCCAAAGCCTCTTTCACCTGGTCCAACCTGCTAGAGCTTCAGCAACATAGAGGCAACATTTGAGGATGCAGGGGCATATTGACACATTGAGGTGGCTTCGCCCATGTGGCTCTCAGTAGGTCTATAGACAAGAGAGGCAGTGGGGTTTGGCAGGTAGAGAGTCAGTCTCCAAGTCAGTAAGTCCTGAGTTAAAGTTCTTTCACTGACATTTTGACCATGTAATCCTGGGTAAGTCATGAACCTCTGAGCACTACAGAAACCCTCTAAGGCTCTAAGTGGCAGAATGGGTGCCTGAGACACAAGAAATGCTTCATCATGGAGGAGGATAGTGACTCATAGATGGTGACAGAGGGGTGACCTCAGAACCAGGAGGTGGTACACATTATGCTTTTGTGTACTGTGTACGGTGTACATACTGACTGGCAAGTCACAAACTTCTTCATGTTCCAGAAAACATCTGGAAACTAAAAAAAAAGCTGCCAAGTTGTATGACTAAATCAACTTTTATCACCAGGGAACTTTTCCCACATGACTCCAGAGCTGAGATAATACAGAGTTGGGGCTTTTCAGAGACCTTCAAGTGCTTTGTTGGTGACACACACATGTGTGTGTGTGTGTGTACATATATGGCAGGTATACATATATCCATGGTACATACCATGAGCCTATATCACTATTACAATAGCAGTGGTGTGTGTAATATTTCTATTACATAAACATCTGGGTTTTAGGTCCCGTCTCTGATGTATACTGACCATGTCTCTAGGCAACCCTAGAGGAAGGTTTCTTAGTCAGTTGGGTATCCAATCAGTGGATAAACACTTACTGAGCATCTACTCTGTGTCAGGCACTGTGCTAAGCACTAGGGATACAAGGTAAAGCAAATGCCAGTCCCAGCCCTGGAGTAGTGCACGATGTACTGGGGGAGGCAATGTTCAAGTCACCACCTATAAAGAAAATGTAGGTACAGAATATTTCTGAATAGTGGGAGTTTGAGGCAAACACAATATAATCTTTTTTGGAGGACTTGCCTAAAATGAGAACACCCTGAGCCCTGGGTAGGAAAGACTTCATAGAGAATTTGGAGCTTGGAGGATAAAGAGAGATGGAGGTGAAGAGATCATGTGTTCCAGGCATGGAATGGCTAGCTTCAAGTCATGGAGAGATGCCCTCTTGGGCATAGGCTGACTGAGACAGAGAGTGGAAGGAGGGGAGTGATATATAAGGACATTGGAGAGGGATCTTGGGATGAGGGTGTGGAAAGGACTCTTTAAGATAAACAGAGGAATTAATATTTGATCTTAGAGGAATGGGAGCCCCATTGGAGCTGATGGCACGTTACAGTGGAAAGAGCCCTGGCTTTGAAATTGGAGGTCCTGGCTTCAAATTCCACCTCAGAGGCTTATCTATTCTATGACTTTATGGAAGTCACTTGATCCCCCTGGGTATCAGTTTCCTTGGCTGTAAAATAAAGTGTTTGGACTAGATGTCCTAATGAGTTCTCATCAAAGTTTGGTTCTGTGATCTCATAATTGAATAGCAGAATAACATGGTTAGGCACATACTTACAGATGATGAATTCTACAGGTAAGGTAGATAAGTGGATTGGCATGAGGCCAACATTGAGCTAGGGAGACCAATTATAATATCCTAGAGGAGATGTGATGAGGGTCTGAAATGGGGTTGGAGGGTGTGTGGCTATGCAAATAAAGACAAAGGGAAGAGGTTTAGGCTATATTTTAGAGACAGAAACAACAAGATTTTGTTACTGGTTGGATATGTGGGGTGAGTGAGAAATTGAGGATGACATTGAGGTTTTAAACTTGGGAGATGGGAAGGATAGTGGCTCCCCTAAGAGTAATGAGGAAGTTTAGCTGAAGCAGAGAATGAGAAGGAAAGATAATGAGTTCTATTTTGGACATGTTGAGTTTGAGATGCCTATGGAATATCCCAGAGTCAGTTAGGGACTGGCTGGTCACATGGCTCGACTATGTCAGAGGCATAAATTAAAATTTCCAATAGGCAGCAAATGAGGTGAGATTAGAGCCCAGGAGACTGGGACTGGATATGGAGATTTAAGAGTCATCTATATAGAGATGATAATTAAATCATAGGAACAGATGAAATCAGTGAGAAAGTGAAAAGAGTCCAGGACAGAACTTTGGGGGAACATCCATGGTTAAGGAACATGATCTAGGTGATAATACCAGCTTTCTTTCATAGAGCACTTTACGTTTGCAAAATGCTTGCGAAATATGGTTTCATTTAATCCAACAACCCTGTGAGGTAGGCGCTATTATTCTCATATTACAAATGAGGAAATTGAAGCAAAGAGACATTGAGGGACATGAACAGGTCATGTAGCTAGTGTAAGTGTTTGAGGCAAGATTGTTATTAAGATCTTCTTCATCCTCAAGTCTTGGCTACTGGCCACCTAGCTGTCCCAGGTGATGAGCCAGCAACAGATACTGAGAAGGAATGGTCAGGTATGTAGGAAGAGAATCTAGAGAAAGAACAGTGACAAAAGAACCCTAGGGAAGACATAGTATTCAGTAAAAGGGAGTGGTCAGTATTTAAAGGTTTCAGGAAGGTAAAGAAGGATGAAGACAGGAAAAATCAAGGCAATGTAGAAATGGTTGGGAACTTTGGGGCAAAACAGTTTCATATGAATGATAATTGGAAGCTATACTCTTGGGGTTAATGTAACAACTACTGGTGCTGGTCCTGGGGGAACCTCTCCTCTTGAAGATATTAAAACTCCAGATTCAGACACAGATTTGGTTCAATCCTCAGAGAGCCTGCCCTTGAGAAAGCAAGAAGTCAATTTTTCCCTTTTCTTTTAAAAATTATCTTTATTTTATTCCAATAACAAATTTACACATGTTTTCCAAAGGTACATAATTAATGTTGTCTCCTTCCCCTCTTCCCTCCCAAATCCCAGAGGTGACAAGCAATTCCACAGGGTTATACATGTATTATCACTCAAAACATAATTTCATATTATTCATTTTTGTAAGAGAATAATCTTATAAAGTCAAAACTCCAAACCATATACCCAAATAAACAAAGTGATAAATCATATGTTTTCATTTGTATTTCTACTCCCACAGTTCTTTCTTTGGATGCAGATAGCGTTCTTTTCATAAATCCTTCAGAATCATCCTGGTATTACTGTTATACAATCATATACACTACATATACATACACATACATATACCATACAATACAATCATCATCATTGCATTGTTGTTAGTAGCAAAGTCTATTACATTTGATCATTCCATAATATTTCAGTTACGGGGTATAATGTTCTCCTGGTTCTGTTTATTTCACTCTGCATCAGTTCACATAGGTTTTTTTAGTTCTTTCTGAAATCATCCTGTTTATCATTCCTTTTAGCACAATAGTCACCATTGCCATCATAGACCCCAATTCATTCAACCATTCCCCATTTGAGAGACATCCCTTTAGTTTCCAATTGTTGCCACCACAAAAAGCACAGCTATAAATATTTTTGTACAAACAAGTCCTTTCCCACTTTTAAAGAATCTCTTTGGGATACAAACCTAGTAGTGATATTGCTGAATCAAAATGTATGGATTCTTTTAAAGCCCTTTGGGCACATTCCAAATTACTTTCCAAAATGGTTGGATTAATTTGCAAGGCCACTAGCAATGCATTAATATTCCAATTTTGCCACATCCCTCCAACATTTATTACTTTTCTTTACTGTCATATTGGCCAGTCTGCTAAGTGTAAGGTGGTACATCAGAGTTGATTTAATTTGGTTTCCCCTAATCAAGAGGGACTCAGAACACTTTTTCATGTGAGTATTGATAGCTTTGATTTCTTCATCTGAAAACTGCCTATTCATTTCCTTTGACCATTTATCAACTGGGGGAATGACAGGAAGTCAACTTTTTAAACCTCATTTTTTTGTAGCACTTCATTATCCCTCTCTCTATCAGCTGAGAATATCATGTCTAGCATCTCTTATAAAAAGGAGAAAAAAAGGTATTCAATGTATAATGTGGGTAACATGTATAATAGCTAGCTATTTTCCCCACACAAAAACATGCTTAAGGACTAAGAAGAACTCATTGTTAAATACTTAAAACATGCTACTCTAATGTATGATGCATACTATACTGTTCTGGTAAGTCATTGCTTAGGGCATTAATACTTGGAACACTTAGTGGGTCTGTCAAAGAGCTATTTCACCTTCACCTCAGCTCTGCACTGTCCAAACAACTTGCTCAGGGTCCATGTCTTCTGGCAAATCAGACTGGTGTTTCTATTCATCCTCCTTTCAGCAGCTGTATCCTCTGATAAATGTAGCTGTAGGGGCACTTTCTGTAGTGCTGCCAGCACTGACTGAGGGCTTTGCAACATCTAAATTTCCAAAGCAGCCATTTCTGAGAATTTCAGGTCTCATGACTGATGGTCAAAGACCTGTGCTTATAGAAAGGATCCTCAAATACAGAAGGGATCCAGGGACGGAAAGCAGGATTACTTAAGCATCACCTGCTCTAACTGCCAGGTGAAAGAAGAAGCCATAATTGTCAAGGAGCATTCCCTTCCCCTTATCCAATTCATGAGAAATCTCAAAGAGAGATTTTTAGATCTCACATGTTTGGCAGATGGGAAGAGAGAAGAAGATGAAAGTAAGGTTATTCCTTTTTTCATTTAAAATAAAATGGATAGATCTTCTTCCTCGGTGGCCAATAAGAGGATGGCTTTGTTCATCCCAAAGCTCACATCCTTTACCATCTATTCTCATAGGTTGCCAGGGCAGTTCAGCTAAGCTCCAGGCTTACTCAATAATCCATGGGGTAGACTCCAGCTGGAGCAGATGAGAGGAGACTCAGCTGATTACTCCTATTATATTAATAATTGAATGAGAGCAGAGGAAGGTTAGTTTTTTTCCTAAGAGTGCACCAAAGAGAGTAATATGTAATCAGCCTGGAGAGATTGGGTGGGGGTTTTGAATGGTGCTAAATGCTAAACAGAAGAGACTGTTTTATCCTAAGGGCGATAGGCAGCCCCTGAAGTATTTTGATCAGAACATTATGTTCAGACTTGTACTTTGGAAATATTAATTTGGCAGTTGTGCATATTACGGGGAGGTAAGACTGATTAAAGGGGGACCTATTGGGAGGCTTTCTCAATAGGTAAAATGAGAAGAGCCCTCACTTGATCAACACCTGGACTATGGTCTTGGTTATTTGATTAAAGAGAGTAGGACTAGCAGGAGATACTGTAGACAGATATTTAGGCTTGGCAACCAATTGGATGCTTGGAGTGAAGGTCAAGCATAATGGAGGGAGTATGAACCTGGGTGACTGGAAGAAAGATGGTGCCCTTGAGAGACATAGGGAATTTAGTGGGAGGTTAAGGGGAAAGATAATGATATGTTCAGTGCAAGGTACCCATGGAGTATCCAAGGGGATAACTGGAAATATGGGACTAGACTCCAAAGCTGGATATGTAGAGTATGAATCCACAGCAGCTTACAAAGCAACCAAGATTGTATATAGAAAGAAGAGCGCTCAGGACAAAGCCTTGGGAGACATACTGTTAGGAGGTAGACATAGTTGATTAACTCACAAAAGAGTCTGGGAAGGAATGGTCATCCAAAAATGAGGAGAACCAAGGGAGAATAGTAACATAGAAATGCAGGAAAGACAGAATATATCTCTACATTGTAGAGAAGAGAGGTTGAAAAGGATGAGTGAGAACACAATTTTAGGTTTTAACAACAAAGGCATCATATTTAAATTGGACGTGGTAGCTTCATTCGTGTATTGAGACTGGAAGCCTAAATGAAGGCATGTGAGAAATGAGAAGTAGAGATGAGTACAGACAAATTTTTAGAAGCTTTGTTATAAAAGGAAGATGGTGATCTGGCAGTAAACTTTAGGAACTATAGGGATTTTTAAGGATCACTAAAAAATGAGCCTGAGAAAGAGCCAATTGATAGGGATAGACAGTCAGGCAATACACTTTTATTAAGCACCTTCTATGTGTCAGGCACCATGCTAAGCACTAGGGGGTACAACACAGTGTGATCAGGGAAAGTAAGATGAAAGGAATGAGCATTTCTATAGCATTCATTGTCTGTAGACAAGTACTGTCTAAGGTGAGAAATGAGTGCATTAGAGAGACAAGTATGAACAAAATGCTGAGCCCTCTGGCCAGCACAAAGGACTTGGAGATTTAGAATGACTGGCAATCCTCTGGCTATTTTGGTGACAGCAGATGGTGAGGGATTGGTTGCTGGCCAGGAGATAGACTTTAAAGGGAGAGAGAATTCCATTCTTGTTTTCTTCTTTGCTCTTTCAGAAGATGGGGCAATGGGCCTCCCATCCTTCATGGGCCCTTGAAGTCCTTATTTTAAAAAGAAAAATGGATACATTTGTGATACGCGAGTTTCCACATTGTTCATAAAATGGCACAGTGCCACTTTCCAACCCTGATCTTTTATAAATAGTCATAGCTTGAAGTTGAAAAAGCTTTAGAACTGATGTGAGTAACAAGATCGTGAACTAGACATTTTCTCCCATCCCCATGACCTCTCCAAAGCAGACATGATGCATGGATAATAAGGCAACTTCATCTATTTCCATGGTTTAGGATGCTCAGAATAACAAAAAATTCCCCAAACCAGAAACTGATGCTCACTGACCATAAGCTCATTCAGCAGCTCTTCTCCACCTCCCACACTATCATCAGTGAGGTTCTAATAGTAGACCCAAGGATAGACACAGGCTTATGACAAAACCATCTTTCTAATGCTATAGAGTTCCTGGCTCTGGCTGAGGAAGTTTTCTTGGTCCTTAATAGCCAGCTTGGCCGAAAGTCCTTCTGGATGAAAAGTCTGCCAGTGGCTGAAACCTGAAAGTACCAGTGCTGGAGAAAGTGGCCTCCGAGCTTCAGTTCTGGCCCCAAAGTCACTTACTGCAGAGACTCAGGCTGGTGAACCAGGAAATGATCATTGTGGGAGGAGGATGAGACACTGAGATTCTTCTCTGTAAAACGAGCTACTTTGACTTGATGATACCTAAGTTCTTAGGATGCTTATTCCATGTTCCTCCACTCAGAGGCTTCACATGTTTTCCAATCCAGTTTTCTAGATACTGAAATGGAGGAAAAAAATGAGAAGAAGCAGAAAGAAAACTTACCTAAGGAACCATGAAACTTGGACTCCTGGGTCTCAGTTTTGGTCCTGCCTTGTGGGCTGCCTTAGGTCAACCCCTTCCTCTCTCTAGGCCTTCCTTTTCTCCTCTATAACAAGAAGGGATGGTACTGATACTACTACTACTACTACTACTACTACTACTACTACTACTACTACTACTACTACTACTACTACTACTACTACCAACAACAACAAATGTATAATAGTTGCTATTTGTTTAGTGCTTGAAAGTTTGTCAAGTCCTTATAGGCATTCTGGCATTTGAGATTCACAGACACCCTGTGAAGTGGGAATGATAGATATTGGACTCATTTTATGGATGAGGAAACAGACACAGAGATGTCAAGTGATTTCCCATGGTTACAGTAAGTGTTGGTGGCAGGAATCAGACTCAGGTGGCCTGACTCTCAATTTACTTTTCTATTTCCTAAGTGATGGAGTTAGAAAGACAATCTCATAAATACCAACATTCTCTGGTGAGCTCAACACTGATTTTTCTTTCATTTACATTATCAGGGACCATCTGGTAACTGGGAGCCTCCTAAAGGCCTGAAAGGCAGATTAGTGATGGAGTAGAGAGAGGAGAGAGTTGGGATCAAGGTGGGCATTAATTAGGGATGTTTGCAAGGTTGTGGTTTTCCTTTGGAAGATATGCTTGAGAGGATTCAAGTAGAATGATAAATAGACACAGAATGACAACACTGCAGAATCTCAGAATGGGGCATCCAGAGGCATCCAAACCAACACCAAGCTGAAGAAGGATCCCCTCACCCATCTCTGACAAGTGGTCCTCCATACACCTAATGACAGCATGAGTGAGCTCTCTTAGCAGGAGAGGCTGAGGCTGCTTCCTCCTAATCTGTTACCCGAGACACCAGCTCCCCTCCTAAGAAGCCTAATCTCCAAGGAAGACTAAAAAGATTATTGTTGCCTTGACAACCAAAGTATCTGAAACTCGCTTCTCTGAATTTCCTCTTTGTAGGTATCTTTACTGCATCTGACTTCCAATGGATGGAAAGGATGGGAGTGGGTGCAAATGGAGAAGATTCTCCAGACAAAAATGGGGCCAGGGAAGATTCAATGTCACCCCCAGGCTCTTCTTTTTTTCTTAGGCCTGTTCTCCTTTTATTAGTCCCCTACCACCAAAGTGTCAAAGGAAGCCCCTGGATCTCACTCTAGAACTGCGACCACTCTGTGCCTGACTTGACTCAGAGGGATCCCTGAAAAACACAAGGACAACTCTAACAGGATTTTTTCATGGAGCTCCCAGTAGAGACATGGGATGAGGCACTAACATTTGAACACTTTAACTACTCCAATAGGTTTGGGAAACCCATTCATGTTGACCTCTTCCTACAGTGCAACTTGTTCCTCATAAATACCTGTATGCATAGTATACTTATATTCTCAGGGTTTAGCATTATATAAGTGCTTATTAAATGTTCTCTCTCTCTCTTTCTCTCTCTTCCTCCCTCTCTTTCTCCCTCCCGCCCTCTCTGTCTGTCTGCTTGTCTCTCCCTTATTCTCTCTCTTTTTATTCATCTCCTTGACTTGACCAGGCTAGGAGTATGGTGGCCATCCATGGTCTGATCTCCTGGAGGCTCTCTTCCTCTTTCCCTCTCTTCTCTGTCCCTCCCTCCCTCTCTCTCTTTCTCTATCCCTCCTTCCCTCTCTCTCTCTCTCCCCCCCCCCTCTTCCCCTGCATGTGTGTGCACACAAATATGGTATATATTGCACATGTTCTTATGTATTTCTATATCTTTATATCTTCATCAGAGAGCAATTGGACCAATAACCTAAGAGAAACTATGTCTCCTCTCTGTCTCTTTTTCCCCTGTCAGATGAGGGGTTTGGTTAGATGATCTCTAACATTTTTTGTTCTAAAGTCTCTCTGAGCTCTAACACTTTCTGTTTTAAAGTCTTTTCACTTGAATCTCTTCTGTTCCTGTTCTGGCTTCCTCCCAAGTCTTGGGTGTTTTAGGTCCCTTCTAGCTGTGCCATTCTGTTCCATATTCTAAGGTTGAATATGAGTAGTGCTTTGTGAGGTCAAAGAGCAGAGATCTTAGGAGATCACAGCCTTGTTAGGGATCCTGGACTCTTTTCTTTCTAGCTTTCTTTACTGTTTTATCCTTCACATACTCTAAGCTAGACTGTACTCCATGTTCCCTTGGGTGCATCCAGTATATTTCTTTCTATGAGCTTTTGCTTACATTATATCTTGTGCTTAGATACTAATCTTTTTTGAAGACCCAGCTGGCATCTCTGAATCTTTGTTTTTCCTCTTTCCCTAACCAGACCATAAACTCCTTGAAGGAAGGGCCCATTATTTATTTGTATGGACCTCCCACCTGCACATAGTAGGTACTCAAGGCCTATTGGTTCAGGCAATGAATAAATGAAGACATTTAATTCAGTAAGCCAGTAAATATATATTAAACACTTTTGTTTAAACTGCTGTCCAAGGTAGAAAGAAACAACAAGATAGTTTGTTTAATCAGGGAGTTTACATTCCACTCTGGGTGGGGATAGAGGACACAACAGGTAGACAGAGGATTTAATACAAAACATAGAAAGTAAGTGTGAAATAATTTCAGGAAGGGGAACATGTTAACAATGGGGGCAGGAATTCTGGAAGGGGAAGGTCTCAGCTAGGAAGGGGTACCTGAACTCCCTGACCTTCAAAGGAAGCTCAGGATCTTATGAGGCAGAGATGAAGAGGAAGACCATTCTATGGTGTACAGGGAACAAAGGGAAGGATTAAAGAACTAGAAGATACAGAAGACACTGGAAGAAGTCAAGGATGCTATGGCCTGCTTTCCCAACTCCCAAACCTAGATATTTAATGAGATGTTTGATTAAACTAGACCAGGAGATTTGCCTCTCTAGCACCTGTTTAAGCATGATTCAGCTGTTCTTATTTATACACTAGTGTTGCCTTGGCCAAGTTAATTAACTTCCATTAGCATCATTCTTCTCATCATCCTCATTGACTAATAGGTGCACAGTGGATAGATTGAATCAGTAAGACCTGATTGTGAATCCTGCCTCAGTCATTTAACAGCTGTGTAAACTTAGGCAAGTCCCTTAACCTCTCTCAGTCTCAGTTTCTTCACATGTAAAATGGAATTAAGAATAGTTCCCACCATATAGGTTGTATAGGATCAAATGCAGTAATATATGTAAAGTACTTTGCAAACCTTAAAATATTATGTAAATGCTAATTATTATTTAATTTAAAATGGTGGGTTTGTCTCAATGGTCTTGAAGGTCCTTGCTACTCTGAAATCCTATGGAGTTCTTTTCTCATCTCTGTGGTTTTGTTTCTGCTGTCTTTTTCCTTCTACCTCCAGACTCAAGTCAAGCCAATAGGTTAGCAAGCATTTAATAAGCACTTATTATATACCAGGCACTGTGTTAAGTGCTCCCTCATAGCCCTTTCTGTTTTCTTGTCCTCCCACTTTTTTTCTGGGTCCAACTTAGGTGCTGTGTCTCCCATGAAGACTTCTGGGATATCAAACCACCTTGTGAGATTTCTCCTGGCCTTCCCCTTGGCTCCAGTGGCTCGCTCTCTTTTCTATTTAATGGAATGCTTCTCCTATTCAACTGGAAATTCCTTGAGAGCAGGGTCTGGGCCCTGTCTATCTTTCTATCCATTGAGCCAAGCTCAGTACCTTGTACATAGTGGGCACTCGATAACATGCTTGATGACTCGAATGGAATGGGGGATCCCTGAGTGTCTTGTCTTTAAAGCCCTAATGGTCCAGGAAGCCCCAGCTCCCATCCCCAGCCTGCTCTGAAATGAGTGGCCTCTGCTCATCTCCAGCCTCTGTACCTTTTGGGTAGAGAGTTGACTCAAGCATGTTTAAACGAGCCCTTTTTGGGGGTGGGAGTGGAGGGCCAGAGGGCTGCTCTTTGGAAGGGTTTACATAAGCCAGTCTAATGACTGCAGAGCAGCCTGGATGCGGCTTCCCAGATCTATATTAAGACATCAGCAATGCAGCTCCAGGTCCAGGACTGCAGTACAGGCAGGCTGCTCACAGTCACCTGATGGAGGTGCCCTGCATTATTCATGAGCAGCAGCTTTAGTGATGCAGCCCAGGAAATGCCAGCCTCCTCCCCAGGCTTCCTCGGCTGTAGAGATTTACTCCTGCATCACATCTAGGGAAAAGGGAACAGAGGAAAGCAGGGAACACCCTCTGGGTCAGAACTCTGGAGAGCTCTTTTCATTAGAGGGAATACCTTCTGGGAGCACTCACCTGGATTCATTTAACTGTTGTGAAAATACCTCAAGTCAGGTGAACGGTTTATCTTCCAGGAACTCCTCTCTTCGCCTCATCTGACTAGATCCAAAGAATCACTGTACTGGCCAAGATTCCATGAGCAGATGACCCTGAAAGATCTCCTGGGGGAGCCCGTGGGTTGTCTCTCTGCCCAAAAGCTCCAGGTCCCCTCATTGGTGGTGGTGAACAGCACCCAAGCACACACACACACACACACACACACACACACACACACACACTGCTATTCCATTACATAGTAGATAGGATCCTGGACCTGGAGTCAGGAAGACTCTTCTTTCTGAGTTTAAATGCAGCCTCAGATACTCCCTTGCTGGGCAAGTCACTTCACCCTGTTTGCCTCAGTTTCCTCCCCTGTCAGTGAGCTGAAGAAGGCAGAAAGAAGGTGAACCACTCCAGTATCTCCGCCAAGAAAACCCTAAATGGGGTCACAGAGTCAGACATGACTGAAATGACTGAACAAACAGATATTGTCAGGGTAGGAGAGGGACACACACAAGCACACTTTTCAGAACTATTGTCAGTAGTTGCTCCTTTCCTGTTCCCATAGCCTAACTTCCTTGCCTCTCTGAGGGACGTTTTAAAAAATCTTAAAACTTGAAGGGACCCCAGTGTAGAGCAGGAACTTGGGGAGAAGATATATGCAATGGAGAAGGGTGGCACACACTGAAGGACTCAGGATTCCTATAAAACACATTTTTGAATGCCAGAAAATCTACCTTTTTTCTAGGTTGGGGGATGGATTTTGTGAGAAGTTGAATAGTATGTGTTGAAATGAAAGCTCAAAAATCTTCAACAGCAACACATAGAGAGCTAAACTGTCCAACTTGTATAGGGCTAATGGACCAAGGCTTTGGCACATCAGCCTGGAGGTCACCAAGGATATCCACTTTGGAATCATTCTCTCTGTTAGAAAGTTTCATCTTACATGAGCCAAAAATCAATCTCTTTGCAGAACCATCCATCTTTGCAGAATCATCCTTTGCAGAACCAGAGGATTCTGCCCTCTGGGGACAAGTAGAACAAGTCAAATCCTTCTTCCAGAAGATAGCCTTTCAATTGCTGAAGACAGAACAAATGGTCCTAAGTCCCCTTTTTAGACTAGCTTCCTTTTCAGTCCATTGACAGGTCCTTTAAAGGTTCTCATTAGGGAAACAGATTCTCCATTGCAAACGTGAATGAATGGAAGGATGCTGCTATGCCCTCAACACACAGAGATAACTTAGGAGGAAGGAGAGGTTTAACAATGAGCTTTGTTTGGTTATGTTGTATTTGAGGTACTCATAGGATGTCCAGCTAAGGTGGGACAGGAGCTCAGGAGGGTGATTAAGTCAGAGCAAAGCAATCTAGAAATTATCCACAGAGAAGTCATTGAAGTCCTGGGAGCTGAGGAGTTCATCAGTATAGAAGTTGTAGAGAAAGATGATAAAAGGTTAAATAGCAGAGAGTCAAAGTTCCAGATCCTTGGAGTGCTCCTTCCATGTTCATAGGATTGCAAATTTAATGATGCAAGGGACTCTTATGGCCATCTAGTCCAATTCCCTTATCTGGCAATTTTGTAAACCATGCAGAATGGGGCCAGCATGCTATTCAGTAGCTAACCTAGGATTTGAACACAGGACTATTGACTCTAAATCCATCATTTTCCCCCACTGTACCAGAAATTGAATTATGAACTCTACTTCTAGGGTCTAGTTATTCAATCAGTATTAAAACTGCCTTAGTCGAAGCCTCATCTTATCCACAAGAACAGCCTGAGAGACTATTTGGTTCAAGTCCAGGTAAATGATCTTCACATCTTTCCTCTCATCTACCACCTTGTTGAAAAAGGAAATGAGGTCAGTGATTGTTTTCATTTTCCAGAGGGGGAGACTGAAAGATGAATTTATGTGGGTCTGGATCATGCCGCTAAGTAGTGGCAGAACAGTGAGCCCGGAACCCACATCTCAGGCTGCTAGTTCTATGTTCTTTCTCTTACACTGAGCAGCCAGTGTGTCCTCTGTGCTGTTTGTGGCTAGTGAGGGTAACTTAGGTAACTCGCACGTGCATTTGCCAAGCCCTGAGAAGTGTCCGAGGGACATCCACAGTCTTGTACTTCTGTGATCTGCTCATGCTGCCCTCCAGAAGACAAACCAAGCCGAGCAATGCCCTTTTCCAGATGTAAACCACAATGAGAAGTGGCAAAAGCCGCCCCGGTGTTTATGGCCTGTGAGAGCCAAGGACCCATGCTGGCCGTCCCACCCGCTGTAGTATCATTTTAAAGTTTGTATTCTTGGTCACAAGTATGAGGCTCCTTCTAGTTCCATTCTGTTTTACTCTCCCATCCAGCGAGGTGCCACAGGAATTAGAATTTGGAGGGTTCAACCACTTCATCGCTGTATGACTTCGGGCAAGTTGCTTAACCTCTGCCTGCCACAGTTTCCCCATTCATGAAGATGATAGAACAGTAGCACAAACCCTCCAGAGCTCTTGTGAGGATACAAGTCAATGAGGTTTGCAAACCTTCAGGTGCTGTATAAATGCCCGCCATCACCGTCCTCATCATTGTCTAGTCTAGCCCAGGCTAGACAGATTTGGTCAGCCCATCTCATATCGTGATGAATACGTGTTTGCCTTTCTTGGGGCTTTCAGGTTCACAAGACACAAGCCAAATGCTTCATGTGTTTTTGTTGAACTGAATTGAAGTTTACTGACTTGGAGTCAGTAGAACTCAAAAAGGACCCCGGCATGTTGGGTGAACCCAATATGGAAGCTTATGGCAGCCATGGGGAGGAGTCGTGTAGTTTAGGAGAGGCTGGGGTGGAGTGATCTCTTCACAAATGCATTGTTGGAGTGCTGGAGACATCAAGTTCAGCTGGAAGCATGTGGCCTCTTGAGTTGGATAACGAGCTCAGAGAATGACTGATGAACACTGTGTTTGGTGAAATTGGTCCAGGTATGTCTGGGAACTGCTGTTCCTTGTCAAGACTTTAACTTGGTATAGTGGATAGACTATTCTGCTTGCTCTCCAAAAGACATGGGTTCAGATCTTGCCCTTGACTCTGGATCCTGGGGAAGTCATGGTAGCTCATGGAGGCTCCATTTCTCCACACGTAGAACAGGAAGAAGCGTGTAGGATGAAGTTGGAGCAATCACTTCACATGATGAATTTGGAGCTGATCTTTGTCGAGACAACAGTGATGATCCCCAAAGTGTGGGGACACCAAGGGCAGCTCTGAAGGCAGATCCCGTGACTGAAACATCCTTATTATGTAGCTGATGTGCCGGGATGCAGGTTCTGGAGGGTCAGAGACAGAAATGAAGCTGTGCCCGTCCTCAAGAATGACAGTCTACTAGGGAGGATATACAGTACACACAGAATAAAGGAAGAGCGAGGTGGCAGCGACATCAAGAACGAGAGCAACCAAGAGGGGCTCTTGAAGAAGGAGAACTTCAGAGGAGCCTTGAAGGGAACACACAGAAAAGTGAGATCTTTTATTGTGGAATGAGATGGAATAGACAGTGCTCTAAGGAGGGGGAACGTTCCTGGCATGAGGTACAGCCTATGCAAAGGTAGAGAGGTGGCAGGTGGAAGGCCATGTCCTGGGAATAGAAATTAGGGCTGCTTGGCCAGAGCCCACACTGTGGTTGGGAAGCATGTGGGGCCCCCAGCTCAGCCACAGCCAGGGCAGCTTGGCAAGGTCAAGGCTTCTTTGCATCACTCGGGGAAAACTGGCAGGCAAGAGCTGAGGTCCTTGTGCCACCCTGCCTGGCTGTTTTTAGGATGGGCCAGCAACAAAGTGAGAGCAGGACCTAGAAAGAGGAGTGTGGCAACAGGCATTCATTTCTATAGGTGCATAGGCTATTTTTATGCCCATCACCCAGGGAGGACTGCCGAGTGGATTCTCAGAGGAGCAATTAGGTAACATGCAGGGGGTTGTTTCAGGCCCCTCTTCCTCCTTTGATTAGTGGAAGCCCCTTTGGGCCCCTTCTCAGAACAGTGCTTTTAAATACATAAGATTAACTTCAGGGACCACAAGGGAACCACATTAGATTTATATACAACTATCAATGCTTTAAGAGGTCACAGATTCCAGCTGAAGAAACCCTGAATATAGATATTTATATTTGCCTCAGTTACCAGTCATCACTGTGTCGTTTAAGGGTATAGCATTGAGGAGGCAAGAGTCTTCTCCTGCCCTCCCCTCCTCTCCCCTCTCCCCTTCCCTCTCCTTTCATCCCCTCCTCCCATCCCATCTGTTTAATGATCCTACCCTCACACCATGACTAGGCTTCTCATTCTCTCCCCTGCCTTCACTCCCATCCCCAGCTTCACATGAATCCTGTCATATCTGGTACCATTTTATTCCTTCCTTTATTCCTTGGTGACAACTCACTGGCGTTATAAAGCTCAAATGGTGATAACCCTGGGCTCTCAGTGTGTTTGTATTCTTTTGGCCTGTGTCCTGAGGTTCTGTGGCCACGAGCCCTCCTCCCCAGCTGCCCAGCAGACTGGCTATTCTGTCTCCATCATACATTTTGTTCATCAAATGAAAAAAAATTCCATTATGTGGAACCATTTGTTCTCCCTCCATTTGCCCTTCAGTGCTCAGACTCTTAACATCTCAGAAGTAAGAACTGAAGGAAAATGTGTTATTTGGTGATCTAATCCAAACAACCAGGGCACAACTCTTCCTGACGGTTTGAATTTTCTATTGTTTTTGCAGTCTGCTTTTAAACATGTTAGAAAATCTCACCCCTTCCCTCTGGAGGCTCCTTCTATTGAGAGCAGGTCGGAATTAGCCAGTTAGAATTGACCTTGGCATGGAGTGCCCTCAGTCAAGTGGCAATTGTTCATAGAATCCATGGTGGAAGAGAGGCTCCTGAAGATGTAGAACCTAGATTATCAGAGCCAGGGGAGACCATACAATTGCAGAACTGGTAGGGACATTGCAGAATAGAAAATGCCACGAGGAGCTTGGGAATTTGGACAGTAAATCATTAAATATTTCCCACTGACATGTAAAAAAAGCCTGGCATTCCTTTTGGAATTTAGTGTTTCAAATTCTCCCCCTCCTTTCACTCTACCCCCTCCTTGAGAAGGCAAGTGATTGAATAACTATTATAGATGTTGGCCATTCGCATGCAGCCCTTTGAGGCCATTTGTTGGGTTGTTGGCTTCCTTTCTTAGATTTTGTCACCTGTGAATTTCTTGCTGCTTCAGCTATTTTTTTTTACTTTTATATGTAGCTCAATGGCTGCATAGCTACTCTATGGTACCTAGCTCAGTGGAGAAATATGCCTGTTTATTCTTCTTCCTTCCTTCCTTCCTTCCTTCCTTCCTTCCTTCCTTCCTTCCTTCCTTCCTTCCTTCCTTCCTTCCTTCCTTCCTTCCTTCCTTCCTTCCTTCCTTCCTTCCTTCCTTCCTTCCTTCCTTCCTTCCTTCCTTCCTTCCTTCCTTCCTTCCTTCCTTCCTTCCTTCCTTCCTTCCTTCCTTCCTTCCTTCCTTCCTTCCTCCCTTCCTTCCTTCCTTCCTTCCTTCCTTCCTTCCTTCCTTCCTCCCTCCCTCCCTCCCTCCCTCCCTCCCTCCCTCCCTCCCTTCCTTCCTTCCTTCCTTCCTTCCTTCCTTCCTTCCTTCCTTCCTTCCTCCCTGCCTCCCTCCCTCCCTCCCTGCCTCCCTCCCTCCCTCCCTTCCTCCCTTCCTTCCTTCCTTCCTTCCTTCCTTCCTTCCCTTTTCAAGTCTTTATAAAATATTTGTAAGACACCTGGTACATGCATTCTTATCAGTCCTTGGTAGGTGTACTCCTTCCTTGTTGTGAAGTCTATCATCCTATATTTTAAAGCAAGGTCTAGGAATCCTAATCCTGTTCTTAGACACCACCTCCTTGGCCAGATATTTACTTCAAAATCAAAATTTCTCTTCTGCAAACATTGCCTTCCATGCATTGAATAAAAGACCTCCCAGGACCCCCTGATCTTCATCTTCTTGCCGCAAATTTAAAAATCTCTGGCAACACATCTGAGGGTTCTTTTTAAAAAGATCATTTCTGTGTACATGAATCAAATAGAGGGAGCTTGACTTCAGTTCCTGGAAAATTGTCAAATGGATTATTAAGGAGCCAGTTGCATAACATCTAGAAAAAAGAGAGTGTTGTTAGGACTGTTGTTAGGAACTGACTGTGTCAAGAATGTCAGGCCAGACTAACATCCTCTTTCTTTGGAGAGGGTGGTAGAGAAGGAAAGGAATAATACAGACATAGTTTATCTAGATTTTAGTAATTCTTTTCATTAAATGTTTCATCCTTTTCTGTGGTAGAATATTGGGTGATGTGGATTAGATAATAACATAATTAGATGGATTTGTGTTTGGATGATTGGATTCTTTTTTTTAAACCCTTACCCTCTGTTTTGGAATCAATACTGTGTATTGATATTGGTTCCAAGGCAGAAGAGTGGTAAGGGCTAGCATCCGGGGACCCAACTCTCATATCCCAGCTCTTCTGTTTACTACTCACATGATTTTAGGCAAGTCATTTAGTCTCATTTTCCTCACCTATAAAACGTGGGAAATAATTGCACCTACCTTTCAGAGTTATTGTGAGGATCAAGTGAGATAATATTTGTAAATCACTCAGTGTAATGCCTGGATCACAGTAGATGTTTAATAAAGGCTTGTTTCCTTCCTACTTGATTTCCTGATTTTTCCTTCCTTCCTTCCTTCCTTCCTTCCTTCCTTCCTTCCTTCCTTCCTTCCTTCCTTCCTTCCTTCCTTCCTTCCTTCCTTCCTTCCTTCCTTCCTTCCTTCCTTCCTTCCTTCCTTCCTTCTTTTTTTTAAACCCTTACCTTCTGTCTTGGAATCAATACTGCCTATTGGTTCCAAGGCAGTAGAATGGTAAAGGTTAGGCAATGGGAGTGAAGTGACTTGCCCAGGCTTACACAGTTGGGAAGTGTCTGAGGCCAGGTTTGAAGTTAGGACCTCCCGTCTCTAGGTCTGGCTCTCCATCCACAGAGCTACCCAACTGCCCCCAATGGTTAGATTGTAACATCCCTGGATGTGAGAACTTTGAGGTCCCCAAGAACAGAGGACATAAAATATCAGAGATGGGCAATGAACTGTGTCTATATCATCCAAGAACCAGTTAGCTAAGTATAGACGAATGTTCACCCCTTGTGCTCTTCAAATAATTGAGCAATTCATAAAGGCATCTACTGAGACATGAAGGGGTTAAATTAATCATAATTATAAACACACATTTATACACAATGCAAAGAATACAAAACACTCTCCTCATAACAAAAGTAGTATATATATTTTGTATATAGTGAAATAATTATCCCCAGTTTATAAAGGAAGACATTGAGGCCTGGAAAAAGGGGTGGTGATGACTTGAGTGCTCCTCAAGTAGAATTTAAGCTCATTGAGGGCAGGAATTGTTATTTTTTCCCTTTATATCCTCAGAAGCTAGCACAGTATAGCCAAACATAGTAGAACTTTAATCAATGTTTTTTGAACCAATTTGAATTGAAGGGTTGGCATTGGGATTCCAACTCTGGCTTGAAGTCACCATCCTACTTCTCATGTAGTTTGCTTTGAAGAAATTGAAACCTCAAGGACATTATAGACCCTTGTAGTGTTGAATTGCTGAATTAAGGAGAGACAATGATCATTCTCTTTGATTGCCTGTGCCTCCAAAGTCATGAGCTGAGTGACAATGCCTTTAAAAAATGGAATTGGTACAGATCTGGTACTAAAAGATCTATAAATGAATCTATCTTTGATGTGCTCAGGGAAGAGTGAGTTGTCCCCAGAGTCAGAGAGAGTGACCTCTAGAGCCCTCATTAACTGCAAGCAAGCTACCCATTTCTCTATGTGGCTATTTCAGCCACCTCCCTATTTATTATCATTTGGGAATGTGATGAAATTATTATTTGTGCTCTTATTTGACATCTTTCATGAAAATGAGAAATTAGCCTTGAGCTAATACTGGCCCTGTTCTCATCCCTCAAAATACATCCCAGGGGAACCCATTCAATCCCTATTCATCCTGAGCCTTTCTTGCCTTTGATGCCTTCAACTGAACCAATTTAAATGAATGCATCAATGAGTTTTCATTAGACTATATGAAGACAATGCATGAAAATCATGTCCTAATACAGTGTCTGGCTGTGTGAACACCTAGAAATCTTAGTTTGGCCCAAATGGCCTCATTCACCCTGTACTTTTCAGAGTTCAGCCCTTCAAGATATGAGTTCTTTAAAGTATCATCATTGTGGGGATTAACCATCAGGGAATGACTACAAAGCATTGTATTTTTTATTTTCTTTATCTGCTCCTCCAGGACTCATTCATTAATTTCTCCTACAAGTATTTATTAAGTACCTATTATGTACCATGGGTCAGGACTAGGAACTGGACTACAGAGACAAAATGAAGCCATTCAGAGAATGCAGAGAATTTTAGAACCTCTAAGAATATTGACAACATATTGACTCTTCCTCAAACACCATAACCACTCAGTTCATTAACTCTTCCACTCCACCTCAACTTTAGGAAAAGATCTGGCCATCACCATAAATGTGCCACATCCATGTTCAAGAATTCTGAAATCTCCTTATCTGACAATAATCTATTGACATTTTACCTCTCTCTGTCCTCCCTTACCAAATGCTACTCTTTTCCACACTGTGACCTCAAATTGCTTGATCTCTCAATTCTCTCCTTGGCCATCTTCCAGGCATTAGTCACTCTTTCCTAGTTTACTTATCTCTATCTTATGTTGAACCAATTGTACTCCACGCTGCCCTATTGAGTCTCTAGCCTCATCTTTTTGCTGATTGCTTCTTGCCAAGCCTCAGCCTTGAACCACTCCCACTATCCATCTACTTCATTTCTACCCATCATTTACTGAACAAACTGGAGAAGACCAGGCAGCGATTCTTATTGAGTCCACTACAATTCATGTCACATAACCTACTGGGTCCTCACTGCTACTAGGCAATCCTAGTATACATCCTTTATCAACTCAATATCTTTTTCTCCCCAACAGCTTTTGCAAATATTTTCAACTTTATCAAATCTTCTGTGGTTCCCCTTCCCTTACCCTTCCAAATGAGAACATTGCCTCATACTTTACAGAAAAAATTCCTTCTTCTTTCCTCTTCCTTTTCTCCTACAACTCAGATGACTTTTGGCACTATCTCTTTTTATCCTTGTCTCACCTGATAAGATGACTTTGCTCCTTGCCAATTTCTCTACTTTTTCAAGTGATCTCATTCCATTCTCTTC
This sequence comes from Monodelphis domestica, assembly GCF_027887165.1. Classification (NCBI taxonomy): domain Eukaryota; kingdom Metazoa; phylum Chordata; class Mammalia; order Didelphimorphia; family Didelphidae; genus Monodelphis; species Monodelphis domestica. The sequence continues at coordinate 754,928,018 of NC_077227.1, read as the reverse complement.
CACACCATCTCCAAATGATTGCCTCCTTTATCATTCCACTACATCATTTATTTTTAACCTCTCTTTTCCTATTAGTTCTTCCCCCACTATGTACAAATATGTCCCCAGATACCCCATTCTTAAAAAATTCTCACTTGATAATTCCATCCCTGACCATTGTCATCTTATATCTCTTCATCCATCTGTAGCTAAACTCCTTAAGAAGTCATGTATAATAGGTTCCTCAACTTTCCTCTTGCTCTCTTAACTCATTACAATCCAACTTCTGACATCATTCCACTGCAATTGCTCTTCAAAATTACTCATCATCTCTTAATTGCTTTATCTAGTGGCATTTTTTCAATTCTTTTTCTTCTCAATATCTCTGCAAACTTTGTTGTTAATGGGCACTGTTGATCCATCTCTTTTCCTTAATATTCTCTTCTCTCTAGTTTGTTCAGGACACCACTCTTTCTTGGTTCTCCTTCCTTTCTAACTGTTATCTTCTAAGCATCTTTTACTGGTTTCTCCTCCAAATCCTGCCCTCTTAGCAATACCTTTAGGACCCGATTCTGGGCTTTCTTCTTTTCTTCCTGTGTGGTATTTCGTTTTGTGATCTCTTCAGCTCCCATGGATACAATTAGGATTTTTATGCTGATGATTTTCAAATCTACTTTTCCTGCTCTAACCTCTCTGCTTATCTCCAATCTTTCATCTCAAATTGCCTTTCCTTTCAGACATTCTGAGGTAGATATCTAGTACAAATCTTAAACTCACTAGGTCCAAGACATAATTCATTCTCTGTACACCTAATCCCTTCTTACCTCCTGAATTTCCTTTTATTGCATAGGGCAACAACATTCTCCCAGTTCCTCAGGGTTGCAATGGAAGATTAATCCTGGACTTCTCTATCTTTCCCTCTCCATGTCAAATCTGTTGCTAGAATCTGCTTGTGCCATCTCCATGAGGCCTTTCCTAATTTCTCCCCAAACCCACAGATGCTCATACCTCCCTCCCTCCTTCCCTTCTCCCTTCTTCCCCTTCCCATTACTTTAGCTTTCCTTTGTAAATCTTGTGTACTTACCTACCTTTGCAATACAATATTTCCACAGGTGAATGGAAGCTTCAGGAGGGCAAAGACTTTAATTTTTGATAATTGTCTATAGTTCCTAGTACAGTGTCCCTATGTGCTTAATATATGCACAATAGGTTCAGTTAAATTGAATACTGCAGATGTGTTGAGGGCAAAGTACAGTGGCTCTGTCTTCTCATTATTCCTAAACTCTATATCTTTCAATGAGAAATCATTGTGAAGAAGTGGTCCATCTTCAAGCACCACCAGCAACAACAACTACTGACCAAATGCCACCAATCGGCAGATGGGTATGGGAGCCCTGAGAGTGGCAATAAGAGTATCATATGCCACAGTTCGCTGTCCTGCTTCCAGATCAGCTCTAACAGACATAATCTGGAAATTTCTCTCCTATGGAGAAATGGCAGCCATTCCCAGCTGCCAACTGATACCATTCACAGGGCAGGAAAATGACCCAGATGAAGCATCAAGGCACCTTGAGGGAAAAATAAGAGGCAGCTTTCACCAGACTAGTGCTACCATCTTTAGCTACTATTTCCTTCCCATCAAATCCTGATTGAGACAGCTCAGGATTCTAAACCCCAAAGTCTTGGGAATAGCAATGCCTCTAGCTCAGTGCCCTCAGCCATACACTTCAGAAGCCAATGATGTGAAGAAGCAACCTGCTCTGGGGACTGCTGCTGCTTTTGCTACCCAGCTCCTGATAAAGAGGTGAAAGATTCCGAATGCAGAATAAGACTTTTTTTAATTGACATGGTCAAAGTCAACATTTTTTTTGTGATCAAATTCATATGTTTATACTTTTTTCCCCTCTAATCTTCACAATTGAGAGTGAGGTTGGAATGGAAGAATGAGAAGACAGATCTTGGCTGATTAAAACAAATAAAAAATATGATCCTAGAGAAAATTGAAGGAGTTGACTTGGCAAGGTAAATAAATGGGCATCTTTCAGAGACTGCAACAAAGAATGCATTTGGAATATAAAGGGAGTTGTAAGATGTAAGACTTTACATTTTCCCTAATAAATTCCATCCTATTAGATGTGATCTAATGTCCTAGAGTGTCAATATCTCTTTGAATCCTGACTGTCATCCAATATGTCAACTATTGCTTCCAATTTTTGTCAACTGCAAATGTAATGAAGAAGCCATCAGTGTCTTTGTCTAAGTAATTAATGAATGTGTTAACAGCCCAGGTCTGGGCACATTCCCTGGCAAACCCCACTGGAGACTTCTTCCTAACTTGATGTGGAGCCATTAATGATTTCTCTGAGATCATTTTTACAACCATTTCCCAATTCTTCCAATGCAATTAATTATCCACTTTATGCCCTTCCATCTTTTCTGCAAGAATCTCTTGAGGGATTTTTAAGTAAATACTTTACTGAAAACTAGGTAAGTCTTCTCTATAGCAATCTGTTGACTTATCTGTCATCTTATGGATTGAGTACATGCTAGACTGAATGTTATAGGGCTACCCTTGGGGAATCTAGGAAATCAGATTTGGGGTGACCCAAAGATCTGAGGTATGAACTAATTGAAGAGCCTTTGTTTATCTAGAACTGGCCAAGATGACTTAAGAAAACAACATTGCTCTGTGAAATATGACAGCTTTATTTTCAGTGTTGTTGTTTTTACTCTGAGAATAAAGGGAGGGAGGAAAAGAATAAGGAGGTGAGGACGATAATAAGGAAAAGATTACACAGACACTGAGCAGCAAGTGATAGACTACTTGATACCTGGAGGGTTTTGATTGGTTGGTTTACTTTTTTGCAGGTTCCTCACCCCCCCCCCCATTTTGATTTGCAATCCTGTGACTGGAGAAAAGTCTTTTCCTTGGAGACTAATTTCTACTCAGATGTGTGGACAACAATGAGAACAAATAACATTTCTAGAGATTTTCTTTTTGTAAAATGATTTACATATACCATCTCTTGATTTTCATAATAACTCTGCAAGGAAGGGGTCATTAATCTCTTCACTTTACAGATGAGGACACTGACTTGGAGAAATTTCAAGGCTTATCCAGTGTCCCAAAGCTGATGTGTCTGAGGTGGGATTTGAACCCGGATTTTCCTTGACCTGAAATATCAAGTAGGTCAATTTTAGATAAATACAAGGAAAGTGTTATATGAAACCACCACATTCAAAATCTGAAATCCAAGTTTCTAATACAAGGAACTAAGTGGTGCAGTGGACAGACTTTGGGCTTAGAGTCAGGAAGAACTCAGTCCAATTGTTATCTTAGACATTTACTTACTGTGTGATCCTGGGTAAATCATGATAGATAGAGAGATAAGTAGATAATAAATTAGTTCCAGGAACTAAAGTGCCATAGATTAAAGAACAAAAATATAAGATTTATTCTTTTAAAAAACATAAATTTGGATGGGGGTAGTCAAAACATAAAGAGGAAGCTGGAAAAGGAGTGGGATAGCTGATATGGAAGTGGAGGTAGCCAGAGGATACGCTACAAATGGAGAATGAGTGCCATGGCTAGGCTTTCTCATGATATGGTGGTTACAGGAAAAGGATTTGGCAATCATTGAGTTGATCTCAGAGTGGAGTCATCCCTTGGGGTCTAAGAATACCAGGTGTGGATGTGGAACAAGGAAACATCTGTCAGTTGAAGATGGAAAGTTAAGCACTCTTAGGGTCTCTGTTTCTTCATCTGTAAATGAAAGGTTGAACTCTTATTGTGAAGGCCTTTTCTGGCTCTAAATATTTGATCCCACAGTCCTGAGTTGTGCAATGAAGGGAAAATGACATGAAAAAAAAAAACATGGAGAAGAACAATTGAAGTAGACCAATCATGAATAGAGGAGGTCCATGTTGTAACTTACTTCATTTTTTAGGACATTGACAGATTGATTCTCATTGTATCTTGAAGAAGGCAGGAAGCCACTGAGTTTCAAAATGTCATGGAAAATTTTTTAGAGAAAAATAATTGAGAAAATACAAGTGCTGACCCATATACTTAGCATCCTACCTTAATGAATACTTTATGAGAATAATACCAAGACACATTGAGGACATCCTTGATAAAACACAGCCAAGCTTTCAGAAATGATATTCTGGAGTACAGCATATCTTTGCCATTACACAGTTGACTGAAAGGTGCAGAGTACAAAATTCCAATATGCTTATTAATTTTGTATTTGAAAAAAATCCATTGATTTTTGTGCAGCAAAACATCATTTCAAATACTATCCTCCAACCAGGTGACTGCCATGCATTTGAAAACGTCACAAGTTTCCTTCAGAGATGTAATAATCGTTATAATTTTAGTCAATGACTCTCTGGTAATTAATATCAAATGAGAAAAGAAGCAGAAAAGGTGTTTGAAACCTTCATGGGAGATGTCTTGCATAGAGTCCAACCAAAAGAAAGTTATTTTAGTTGAGAAGGCTCTCTACATACTCTTGATTATGGACAACATTGTACTGATTGTGTCAAGTGTCAGAGCACTGAAGTGACTCCTGAATGAAGTCCTAAATTATTTGACTGACAATTGTCCAATTATGATAGGGGTTTGGGTGAACAATCCATAGTATCTATATCTCAAATTTGTGAATGGACAGAAAGCCAAGAATAAAACCGAATAAGTGGAGGAAGAAAGGGAGATGGTTTGCCTTTAGACAACTATATTTGACTTTTGGTGGCACCAAGCTTCTGTCTGATATTAAGTCCCACCTTTGGGGACTTTGGGGTAAGGCTATGCCTATTGGTCAAGAAATACCAAAATTCTTGAAGAATTAAAGTTGAATGTCCCTTAGTTTGTGCATAACTCAGAGATTCTCTTTTCTAGTAGAATATCAGCTCCCTGAAGGGGAGAACTATTTTTTTTTCTTTTCATATCCCCATTGTGTTTCTCTAGATCCTGGTTAGAATATTATTACTTATTGATTGTTGATTGAATAGAGTGATGTGTAATTTTGATAAGCATGCTATAACATATTGCAATGAGGAATTGTATATAAGTTGAATAAAGATTTAATACTTTATGTATATATGCTTAATATAGTTATAATGGTATATAAAATAAATAAGCAGTGAGCAAATAACTACTATATGTTACATACTGTGCTTAATGTTTATCTCATTTGATTCTCACAAAAACCCTGGGAGGTAGGTATAGCTATTATCCTCACTTTATATACTGAGAGGGGTTAAGTTACTTATGTAGGGTCACTCAGCTAATGATATGATCACTAAGGCTAGATATGAGCTCAGATATTTCTGACGCTAAGCCCAGCTCTATCCATTGCACCACTTAGCTGCCATCTTGTTTTCCTTGACAGAATATAAGTTTTTGAGAGTAGAGATTCCTTCTTTGTATTTATATCCTCGGGGCTGAGCAGAGTGCTTGAGGCATAAGAGGTGATGTATTTATTATTTGAATTCATCATATTTTTTGGTTATTATGACACAGAAATAGTCCGTTGCATTCATGAGGCACAATTTGTTGATATTTCCGAAGTTATGGGCACCTACATCGTGCTTAGTTCTTGTTACCACAGAAGGGCTTCTTTGAATATTTTGTAACTTGATGGAGCTTTCTTTCTGCCTTTGACTTCACTGGAATATATGCATAGCAGTTGGATTCTTGGGTTAAACGATATAAACAGTTTAGCCACTTATCTCTCTTATTTCAAGTTATTCTCCATCCATTCTTTCTAACTAACCAAGACATAACGTGACAGCATCTTAGAGAAGGGGGGGAGCCTCAGAGACCATGAAGTTCAATTTGGAAAGTAAATTCTCTCTTCATCACGTCCATAGTTAGGTTTTGAAAGATATGAGAATGAATCTCCAGCTCTGGAAGATCCTAACCAGCCCGACAGCCTTTTAGTATGGGCAAGGCAATAAACTGGGTATCGATCATGTCAGCATTAGACTAGGTAAGTGTGTTTTCCCTTATTGGAGGCCATCAAGTGATTACTAGAGTATCACTTATAGTATGCTGTATGGTGGGCTCATTCAAGTCTTAGTTGGGTTAGATGGCCACTGAGGTCCTGACAATCCAAGGTCTGTGGTTCTGGCTTTCTACACAATTACAGCAGACTCCTAGAAAGCTGTCCATAAGGTAGGATGGATTTTTTTTTTGGTGTGGAGTGGGGTTCACAGTCATTCATGAAGACTGACTTTGAAAGCATACAGATCTGGTTATCAGTATGGAAAGGAATACCTTTCAAATGAAATCATATTCATAAATCTCTTAGCACATAGTAGGTTTGGACAGGGTTCTTGCAATAACCTTCAAAGATTTGGTCAGAGCCAGAACATCTAGCTTCCTCTTGAGTCCAAAATATGTCTCTTGAAAATGGAATGGGAGTCTAAAGAGAGATCCCAAGATGGACTGTGTAGATGGGGCAATGAGGGGTTCTAGGTTGTCATTGAAATCAACCATAGCTCAATCTTGGGAGCCAGAGATTTGACTCCTACTTGAGCTCACCTCCCCTCTCCCATGTATCACCCTCTTGACAGCTATCATGTACTGGACTTATCTCTTATGTGCTTACATCTTTCTCTCAGGGCTGCTGTCAGCTTCTAACTAGAAATGGTAAAGGTTGGAACTTGGTCTCTGAAGTGTCCTCCTGTCACACGTACAGAGGAGCCATCCAATAAGTCTTAGAATTTCAGAACTTACAAGGACCTTGAATCTTGGAAGTCAAAGCGTTTGTCTTGGGAAGGAGCCTAGAACATGGTGCAGGCAGGGTGAAAGGTCTGAGTCTCCTCAGAACACAACAGAAATAGCAGAACTGGGAGAGTATTTAGAGAATAGAACAGGGCATGTTAGAGCTGGAACAGGCTTCAGAACATAGAGTGCTGGATGTCAGAGCTGAGGAGAGTCATATATTGTTCAACATTGAATGCCAGAGTCAGGTTATGGTGTAGAACACTCATCTCTTTTTCCATAGACTGAAAAAGAATTGAGAAGTGACTTGTCAAAGAGAAGACACCCCCCCCCCAATCCTCCTCTCCCTCCTCCCACAACACACATCCCAAGTTAGCAAAGAAGCCAGGATTCTGTCAGGACCTGATTCTTTTGTCTTTTAGTCCAGAGAACTTCCCATATGCAACATGGACCCCAAATATTAGAAGATCATGAGAAACACAGGGCTGAGGAGTAGAGGTGGTCATTGAGGGAAACATTTTAGGAGTTTCTAGTTCCAGATGATAAGTTAAGGTCATGAGTGGTGCTCACCTGGCCATGGAGACTCAGAGACAGCTTCTTTGAAAGCCATCAGATTCCGGCAGTGCCCCCTAATGCCTGTGGGCCTGCTCTCACAACACTTTGTCTTGCAGGTTAAGGAGAGGAATTATTCAATGAGGGGAAATGTGGTTTTCTTAAGTCCAGCTCAGAATAGAAAGACAGATCCATACTGAGCTAAAGATAGCCCATCTTGTCCTTCTCCAGGATTGACTTCTTCATATCCACATATTATTGTTTCAAGGTTAGGGAACTATTTTCTCACAGGAGTTTATTTTTGGAGGGTTTACCAAAGGGACTAGCAGTCTCCACCAAGGGGGCCATTTTACTTCCATTTCCTCTCTCTTTGGAAGCCTCCTTTGCTTTTTCTTTGCTCCTCTTTTTCTCCTTGGTCTCTTCTTTTTCATTTTTCTCTCCCCCATTTCTTCCTTCATACCCTCTCTCTTTACTTTCTTCTTCTCACTTCCTCTTTCTTCTTTATTTCTCTTTCCTAATTCATCACCATCTCTTCCCTATTTTCTTTCTCTCTCTATCTCCTCTCTTGTTCTTTCTTGTCCCATCACAGATCCCTCTTTCTCTTTCCCCTGCTTTCTCAATTTCTTTTTCTCTGAGTTCCCCAGCTTACTCCATTTTGGTCTTCTTGGGTATTTGTCTTTCTCTTTCTTTTTTTATTTTCCATTTTTTTTACCTCTTTCTCTGTGTCTCTATGATTGGTTGTTTTTTTTTTTTGTCTCTGGCTTTTTATTTTCTTCCTGCTCTGTCTTTCTGTCTCTGTCCCTGTGAATAGAACACTTTCTTTTCTTTCAAAGGTGTTTTTGTCTCTGTCTCTATGTGCGTCTCTTCATTTTATTCTTCTTTTATCTTTTCCTCTGTATGTCTCTTTATCCCTCCCTCAAACAGACTCTTCTTACACTATGTCTCTCCATCACAGAGTGAAGCTGCCATGTCACGGGTCAACTGTGTCAGTTGTCAGGTGCTTTCCTGCCTCCGTTGATTGATCTGGAAGAAAGTTTAAAAAATCTAAGATCAGAGAGAGGAGAGACCTGGTCCCCTTCTTCTGCTCTTTGAAGCCAGCTTGGCTCCCAGTTCTGCTGTCTTAGACTTCTGATGAGGTCTCCAAACTTTGGCCAGGGCCTTCTTGTTCCATTTAAGAAGAGCAGCACTGGACAAGGCTTGAAGCTCGGTAGTGTTTCTTCTTTAAAGGGAGCAGTGAAACTCTGGGCAATGTTTGAGAAGAGAAGGATCAGCTTCTTCTGTCTGCCCCCAGGCTGTTGCTAACATTACAGTCCTTCAGCCAGTCAGCTTGGGACTTTTCCTCTTGAATCAGTGTGCCAGTGGCTAAGCCACCAGAAGTCAATGCTGGGAGGGGGACGAGTGCCCCCCTTGCTGGGGAGGGGCTGTCTCTTTGAAGCTGGAGAAGGTTGGAAGCTGAAGGAACCCTGTGAGAACATAGGAAAGCTAGGCTCTGGGGAATGACATTGTTTATAAACAAGGAGAATTGGAATCAAAGGGCAGCTGTAGCATCATGGATAGAGCACCAGGCTGGTGCCAGAAGACCCGGGCTTAAGTGGTGCCTTTGGCCCTCCTATCTGTGTGGTCTTGGGTGAGTTATTTAACCCTTTGTTCCCCAGTACAAAACTTACGGAGAGAGGAAGGAACAGTAAGGGAGTTCCCTTACTGGTGAAATCCTAGTAGAGCAGAGTTTGTGTCCCCTTGGCCACACTGATAATCTTTGAAGCCCCAAATGGAAAGGCCATTTGAGAACAGTCAACATTTGATCCAATCTGATCAGTCCTTTAACCTAGCTGTGGTAGAGAACACACTCTCAGCTTTCCCTTGGGGGTGGGAGTGAAAGTTTGGCCAAGACCAAGCCTGGCTCTCCCAGTGCGGCCAGTCCAGTAGGGGAGGAGGAGGCAGTGACACCCAGAGAGACTATATTATTTTTTTAACCCTCACCTTCCATCTTGGAGTCAATACTGTGTATTGGTTCCAAGGCAGAAGAGTGGTAAGGGCTAGGCAATGGCGGTCAAGTGACTTGCCCAGGGTCACACAGCTGGGAAGTGTCTGAGGCCAGATTTGAACCTTGGAACTCCCGCCTCTAGGCCTGACTATCAATCCACTGAGCAACCCAGCTGCTCCCTAGACTATATTATTTAATGGCACAGGATAAGAGCAGCAGGAACAGGACAACCCAAGCATACTGGGCAGAAGCATCTTTGCATTCTCTTCAAGAGCACAGTGCCTGGCACACAGCCTGGATCTTTTAAAAACTCTTACTTTCTGTCTTAGTATCAGCTTTAAGAAAGAAGGGCAAGGGCTAGGCAAATGGAGTCAAATGGCTTGCCCAGGGTCACCCATCCAGTAATTATCTGAGGGCAGGTTTGAACCCAGCTCCTTCTGACTCCAGGGCTGGCTCCCTAACCACTGTGCTACCTAGCTGCTTGGGGCTGAGGATAGACAACTGCTTCCATTCAAAGACTTCAATGATTTCCCCACAATGCTGTGTTTTTCTTTTTCTTTCTTCTTTTCTGCCTACATCTTTCATTTCTTTCTCCTCCATTCCCTATGAAAGGAGACCCCTTGCTTTATTAACACAGTTCAGAGATGGTTCTAAATCATTTTCTGATCATTTCCCTATCAACCATAACATTGTTCCACAGGCCTTTCTTTCCATCTCTCAGGCTTTGCCATGACTTTGGCTGCCCCTGCCTTCCCATCCTCTGTTCTTCTTTCTTCTTTGTCTTGTTCTTTGGGAGGCACCAGTAGGAGAGGATAGAAGTTGTGTCTTTGAGTCAAGAAGTGGGGTTGTCCATCTCACCTCAGCCTTTCATGAGCTAGAAAACTATGGAAAAGGTGCAAACTCTCAAGCTCTCAGTTTCCTCATTTATAAAATGGGCTTGCTAATACCCGTTGCACCTACTTTATAGGCTTGTTAAACCCAAGGGAAATGCTTGGCACACCTTAGGATGTCACAGAGTTGCCAAACATTACTCCCTCCCTCCACCAAGTTCTTTTTGTAGTTTCAAGTGTTTTTCCTCCTCTTCTTTTCCTCCCTACTATTTTTTTCACCATTAGGGCTTTGGAACTTGTTTAACTCTGGTTTTGTTCACTCATTTCTTCAATCTTCATTTGGGTTTTCCTGTGGGATTTTCCTTGTGAGTTAATTTCTTTTAGTTTGATGTATTTTGTACATTTCTTGGCTTTATGAAGTGATGAAGGGAGTGAGGCCCAGACGTGACTCAATAATCTTGACATAATTCCAGATTTCTTTTTTCTCATAAACATTTTATAGAGATGAGGAAGTAGGCTTATGGGTCAGTAGTTACCAATATGCCTTTGACCGTTTCTTTTTTTATGAGCAGTAATGCCATCTTTAATTCCCCTCCCAATCATTTCGTGCCATCTTTTCTCTTAAAAATCAACTCTTTGTGCTTTCAAAATGGCACACCTCTGGGAAGTATTTATTTTGTAAACACTTGGTCTGGTCCGGCTTGTCTCGCCTCCCTTAATGACATTTTCTTTCTCCATACTGGGGACCAAAGGTTTGGAATCCACATGTCATGTCTCTGCTGTCATTGATGAAAGGAAGAGTTTGTTATAGAAATACTGACAGATAGGGCCCATTTTTTCGCTTGTTGTCCTTCCAATTTCCTCAGTATATTCTTTGGGAAGGTCCCAGTTAGTGAAGTTACATGCCAAACTTTCTCCAGTCTCGTCTTCCCTTCTGCTGTTCTTTTGATGTTTTAGGAGGCAGCACTGCTTGTAACCTTCCACTGGCCTCCCTTGTAGCATTTTGCAGATGAGTTCATCTTCTAAACTGATGTTGACCTTGGCTGCCTTGTCACTGCCCTTGGCAATGAGATCAAGTGTTTGCTGGATGAAACTGCTGCTGGGCTTTGCTTTCATATTCTCCTCATAGCAAAGATTTTTTAAAATTAGTTAAACTTTTGTCAGTAATGATGGCAATTGGCAATAATGGGCTCTTTTATTTGCTTCCCTTTTTTTTGCACAAACATCTGGTTTGGAGAGCTCATTTGATTTGCATGCACTGTCTCCTCAATTTTATCCACCCAATGTTGTGTTGATTTTGATATTTCCTTTGTTGAGTTTCTTGTCTGCATGTAGAGAGAGCAAATCCTGATATGACATGGATTGATGCTTTAATGTTTGCAAAGAGTTTCCAGCTCCTTTTCAATGGTATTCACTTCTGGTCAGTCTACCTGGGCATTCCGGACTCACCTTCTGTGACCACTTCCATGGAAAAGATGATCTCATCTTTCCCTCCAGGTGGAGGTAGAATCCTATTGTATCTCAGTAAGGGAGTCGAATGGGGTCTTATGCTAGGATATAAAGGAGCCACTAACTAGTTGCGCTGACTTGCACCAATGACTCTCATGGTTTGGAAACTGCTCATTGCGAGGCAGGGGTTAGTCTTGCTTCTGTGACTCCAGAATCACTTTTTGCACTCAATGATCTTCATGAATTCCAAGCTGGCCTCATAGAGGGGATGAGGCTTAGCCTGGTTCCAATATTTGATCAGAGAATGGGGCTCCTTTGTACTAACTTTTGGTTACTGGATGGCAATTAAAAAGCCAGATTTGACTTTCCTCCATTGCTATACATCATTGATGGATGCTCTCCCTTGAGAAGTGATTTTCACCATGTTTCACCTGAATCCTAGCATCTGATGATCTCAGACTCACAGAGCATCAGTGAGAGTGGACTTCTGAAGCTTCCTAAGCCAACCCAGAGCTGCACATTTCCCTGTTCAACATCTTCTTTAAGTGGTTATCCAACCTTTGCTTGAATATCTCTAATGAGGGAGGGGACCCCCCTGGCTCCCCAGGTAACCCACTCCACTTGGAGATATCCACAATTATAGGAGTACCTTACACCTATCAGAAATGGCAAATTGGAGGGGATGAAGGAAAAATAAGTACTCTACCTGACTTTTGGAAGAGTGAAGAACTGGCCCAATCATTCTGGGGAGCATTTTGGAACTATGCCCAAAGGGCTACATAACCATGTGTACCCAGTAATACCACTATTAGGTCTGTATCTCAAAGAGAGCAAAGGAAAATAAAATAACCCATTTGTAAGAAATATATTCAGAGCAGCTCTCTTGTGGTGGCAAAAAAATGGAATTTAAGGGGACCCTTGTCAATTGGTGAAATGTCTGAACAAGTTGTGGCATTTGATTGTGTTGGAGTACTATTGTATTATCAGAAATGGGGGGTGCTTTCAGAATAATTATGCCAAAATCTATGTGAATGGGTATAAGGAAAAATGAGAAGGCACAGGAGATCACTGTGCATAGTAACAGCAATATTGTAACGATGATCAGTTGTGAAAGCCTTGGATCCTGTAATCCATACAGTGATCTGAGAGAAACCAAGTGACCCAGGATGAAAAGATGCTCTCCACCTCTGGAGAGAGACTGACAAATATTGACTGAAATGCCAGTCTATTTTTCTTATTTTACTGTTCTTGATTTTGGGGAAATATGCCTAATGTGGAAATATATTTTGCATGATTTCGTATGTATAACTGGTATCATATTTCTTGCCTTCTCAGTGGGCACGGAAGGAGGTGAGAAGGAAGGAGAGAATTTGGAACTCAAAATTTAAAAAATGTTAAAAACAAATTAAAAAATAAAAACAAACTCAGTGATAAGCCTCTAGTTGGAGGCTCTACACTCTGGGCATGACCCTTAAGGATCAGTGATGATGATGAACTGAAGAGTATGGTGATGAGGAGGATGAAAGGCCTTGAGGGGGATCAGTTGATGCAACTTGCAGAGACTTGGGGATGACATGCAAGATATCTTCAAATATTTGCAGACTGTCTTGTAGAAGGGGGGTTGGACTTATCTGGTTGGGAGCAGGCAGAACCAAAAACAGTAGGTGGGAGTTGCCGAGAATTAGATTTGGACTTCATATATAGCAATCCTTCCAATACTTGAGAGGCATGATTAGACATCTCCAGCCTCCTAAACATGGTGTCCAATCTGCTCATTATTCTGGTTGCCCCACCTATATGGCCTTCAACTTGTCTAAATCGTTCCCATAGGACATATTATGAGACATAAGATCTTACTGGGATAGAAGACAGAAGGCTCAGTGCTTTTAGTCCTTGGTCTTGCATTTCTATGATCACAGACCTGATTTTTATGGAGTTATTACTTTGTGCCCACAGACAAAGCAGGTGCTGTGCCTTTGCTCTGAGGTTCCTGTCATTTGAAAGATCTTTTGTCTTTATCAAGGATATCCATGATTTAGATCCTTGATGAAGAGTTGGAAGGAATTTGGCAGGGTGTAGGAGGGAGAGGATGCAAATATGAAAATAAAATTTAATTTAAAAATGCTAGAAGGAGCCACTGAGATGATCTAAAGCAACCTATAAAATAGGAAACAAGCCCAGAGAGGGGATTTACTTGGGGAAGGTCATATAGGTAGAAAGTGACAGTTGCATTGGACCTGGGCCATCTGACTCTAAAGCTATTATTGTTCCTAATTTGGTGCACTGCTCATTTGTCTTCTTGTTTACAAAGGCATCAAATGTGCCATCAGGGGCTCAGACATTTGTGCCTCATAACTAGCTATGTAATGAGAGATCTGAGGAAACACTTACAGTGTCAATGTTAGTAGCATAACAAGAACATTTAAAATGAAAACAAATATCACTCCCTCCTCCCTCTGCACCCTCACCAAAACGTCCCTCTTATATCACTTTGTGGTTTTTTGCCTTCCAGCACCCTTCTCCCACCCAGTGTCTCATGCAAAATCCTGGTGCACTTAAAGAGTCTTTTCTGAACAGCAGACTTCAAAGAACTCAATTTTACCCAGAAATATAACCTTGCTGAGAACTGATTTCCAAATGTGTTAACTTTGATCTCCTCTGAATTTTTCATTTGCCCATTGAAACCTGTTTTCCCTCTAACTCTACCTTCATTTCAGGCCTACCTTTTTTTAAAAGTCTCTGGCAGATATAGCCCCCATGATCCCTGATGAATGGGCTCTCTCTGTCATATGCCAATTCCTCCTCCCTGGTGGTATTTGGAAGTCTTCATAGTTGCTTTGTTTCAAGGGTCATGCCACAGGGGCTAGCCTCTTGGTGCCAAGCCTGTCTGCTAGCCCAATGAGCTGCCAAGCAAGTCCCCTGAACCCTAGGTTTGGTCTCAAAGACCTTACAAGCTTCAAAGGACATTTTGGAGCTGAAGGCCTCCTCTCCAGCTCTCCTAATATATCCTAGATCCCAAAGTCATCTCCATACCTTGGGGAGGCAGAGGAAGGGAACACAAAGGGAAGGGGATGGTTCATAGAGTCTAACTGAATCCAGCTAGCAATTATTAAATTTCTCCTATGTTCTGTGGGCTGGTGATTCAAAGACAAAATGAAAAACAGAAGGAAGCAATACATCAAGAAAGGAAAATGGGATCAGAAAAGCAAAGCAGGCTTGGCTCACTCAGCACCATGGAAAGTAGCCCAATAGGTGAATTCCATCACATTCTAGTACAATGTTTTATGCTTGTCAAGAATGATGGTATTGAATTGCCAAAAGCAAGGTTATGGGATCTGACACAGTGAATAGTCAGATGGATGGGAAAACAAGAAGACCAGGGGTTATGGCTTGCCTCTGACATTTATTTGCTGTTGCTTCTACTCTCTGATCCTCAGTTTCCTGAAAAATTTGAAAATGAGGATAATCATAAATTATATATATGAAATACTTTGCAGTGGTTGTCTCAGGCACACTCAGTAGATAGACCTTTTCGTGTTGTTTTCCCCACTAAAATATAAGCTTCTTGAAGGCAGGGACCACCTCACTTTTATTTTGTATCAACAGCACTTAGCATAGCCTACCACACAGTAGGAACCTAATAAAGGCTTTATTCATATATGGATTAGTTGCAATCCTTAAAGTGCTATATGAATATTCCTGATTACTTTTATACTGTGTATCATGACTGGGAGATTTGGATTCAATTCCAAGAGATCATGGGGGCATGGGCATACAGGATGGGAAATTGGAAAGACCAGGAGTTGGATGCAAACTCTACTGCTTACTACCCAGATGACTCTGAGTCAGTCGTGTTCCCTTCCTCCAAAGCTCAGGTTATCCCTCTGCAATGGGAGTGCTCATATTTCCTCCTATTTTGGTTCAAGGATGAAAACAAATGATGTGTGGAAAGTCCTCTAGAAACTATAAAATCCTGTACAAATGCAGAACAGAGATTTCATGTCACAAATGTTGAACTGGAAGGATGTGAAGAAGTCATTGAGTTTAAACCCCTCATTTTACAGGTGAGGCATAGTGAGGAAAGTTGTTTGGATTCCAGCTATGCAGAGATTAAATGGTAGAGACAGAATTCTAACCCAGATCATCTGATGTCAAATCCAGTCCTTTGCCCACTGCATCCATTCTGATTGGTTACAGAGGGCAAAATTAGCAATGGTTGGTGGGTTGGAGGGGAGAATTTCGAAGAGGCACATTAAGCTTATGTAAAGAAACCTAATAATCATGGCTTTTCAGAAGTGCAGTGGGCTTCCTCATGAGGTAGTGAGCTTCCCTTACCTGGAGACCTGCACTAAAAATGGTCATCGTGGTCATAGTGACTATTCTTGTTTAGATATGGGTTGGTCAAAAGGGCCACTGAAATCCCTGCAACTTGGGCATCCTGTGTGTCTGAGGTTCTTTAAATGCCAACTTCTTTCAAATAAAGATAGGTATTTGTGTAACAGTTCACCAAGCAGGGCCTTGAGGTCATTTCATATGAGGATCTGAAGAAGGGCATGAACATGTTAGCCAGAAGATGAGAAGAGTTAGAATGCCCATGATGGTTGTCTCTTTATTTGAAGAAATCTCAGGAAGAAAGGAGATGAACCTTCTTATTCCACAGTGGACTATGATGCCCAGGAAGGTGGTAAAGCTCCTTCCTTCAAGGCCTTGAAACTGAAACTGGATGATGACCATGTTGGAGACTCAAAGACCATTTGGAGTATTGGTGAAAGTAAGAGTAACAAGGTTTGCTTGCCTGGAGCAAAATGTTCACATAGGTCAGCAATGAACAAATTTGAAAATGTAGATTGGAGACAAGTATTAAAGAGCTACAGATGCCAAACAAAATAATTTATGTTTTTTTCTTGGACTTTTGAGTGGGAAAACGACATAGCTAGTCTTATATCTTAGAAAATTTAGAATGGCAGCTGTCTAGAAGATATATTGAAGAGAGGAGAAACTTATGTCAGGGAGACCAATTAGGAGGCTATTGAAATAGTCTGGGTCAGAGTTAATGAAGGCTAGAAACCAAGGTGGTGATTGTGTGAGTGTAGAAGAATAGATTTAGTGGAAGATATTGTGATGTATAATTGACATGATTTGGCAACTGACTCAGTCTAAGAGATGAGATTGAGTGAATACTTGAGGATGACGCTGAGGTTATGATGTGGGTAACTCGATGGCTAAGACAGAAACAGAAACATTCATAATTCTTGGGAGGTTTGGGTAGAATTTACCTCTTCTGGGCCACTCCATCACTCTTCCTTAGTCACATAATTTTGATCTTACCATCACCTACAAATGTACACTAATTTCAAAATTCCCTTACCTGCCTCTCTTTTTTCCTTTGCAAAACCCTCCTCTCACTGCCCACCATGACCTCCAATTGCTTGCCTTCTTCAGTTCTCTTCTAAGCTTTCCTCCTGGTCACTCTCTTGTCTTCTTCCTATCTTGACCATTTAGTGAATCAATTCAATTCTATGTTGTCATTCTCTTTTGAACTCCTACCTTCCTCATAATCACTGATTATGCCCAGATAAACATCAGACTTGGATCACTCCCACCATTTATTGCCTTTACTGCTACACACATGTTGCTGAATGAAGACAAAGACAAAGACACAACCATTCTGACTGGGTCCCCTACAAATTTATGTAATGGGACCTCACATCTCAAACTGCTGCTAGGAAATTCATCAATAGCTCCCTTAGTGATTCTCCATAGTAATTCCCATCCTTCCTCAGACTTCCCATGTCTACCCTTTCCCTCTTACTCTCTAAAGAACCTTGCCTCATTCTTCCCCCCCCCAATGTTGCTCTGAACTCTCTCTTTTTATCCTTTCCTCATCTCTTATCACTCAGATGTTTTTTAATTTCCCTCTGTCTCTTTAGGAGGCAGTAATAGACAGATTGGCCCTCTGTCTGTTTAAGAGGCCAACTTTTTAAGGAAAGGTTTCAGTTGGCAGGGAGCTCTTTCTTTCTGATTTCCTATGGAGCAGGAGTTCTGAGGTGTTCTGTGTCGGTCTCTCTGAGTCAAGAGGATATGGCAGTTGACTTCTGACAATTTGGATTCAGATACCAGTTTAAGGAGATTGGAGGAGATAAAGGCTTGTTTTATTAGTTAGGTAGATAGATAGCAAATTTAACCTTAGTTAGACAGTGTAGTTGAGATAGGCCTGCTTTATCAGGCAAGAAGATCCTGCCCTAGAAGGCAGTATGGAAAGGAAAACTGTGAATCAAACTTTTGCATATTTGCCCACTGAGATGGAGCAGACATCAGTTGGAATGCGATGGGAGGGGGATTGATAGTTGGAGTGAGAGAAGAGGATTGTGTGTGGGGGGAATTGCTAACTGAAAGGTCTTTGCCCTCTGAACTCAACTGAGTATGGAGCAAAGACCAGGAGCTCTATATGCCAATCTGTGGAAAACCTTTCCTCCATTTCCCTTACTCAAAAGAAAAATAAAGTTCCTGTATATTTGAGAGCATTCATTAGAGGAAGAGCAAACAACAGCTGCTGAGAAGGGGTGGATCCCTTGACTTCAGGGGTTCACCCTGAAGATCCTTTCTATCCCTTGACCATCCCAAGAAGGATGCTTGCCACTTGTTAAGATAGGATAGAGGCATTGATTAGCTAAGAAGAAGATAAGTTGAAGCTGAGCCATCTTGGCTAAGCTGAAGAAAAACTAGAAACCCAGTAGGGTCTCCTCTTCCCTCTAACCTATCCCCTTTCTTGATTTATTGTAATTATTAAACTACTTGAGAAATAGAAAATCACAGTCAGATTCATATTGAAGGGAGAACAAAGAATGAGAGACTTGTGGCTAAACTAGCCATTAGCGTAGGCAAAACAATGAGAGCCAATAGTAAGAATCTGTTTTCCAGACAAGGGGAACTCCTGGGATCAACTACTAGTCAAGCCTTGCTAAGTAATCTCCTCTAGTCCCCAGAAGTTCTCTCAAGGACACTGGTCCTGTCAAACTTAACCTAACCTTACCCAGGGGTACCTCTCCTGTGGGTTGAGTGTGAGGAAATTTCCAAGACAGCCTCTCGGCCACAGAGTATTCCTCCATTTTACCTCTCCAGCCTTCCAGAGTCTCTCTGTCCTTTCACCTCCTCCATTCCCTGTTACCAACCCTTCCTAATCCCTAGTACCTCTTCAATCCTCATCAATACCTTCATTATTACAGCAGTTAGATTTAGGGTTTCTTAGAATTTTTAGCATAGGGTTTTGGATTTTAGACATAGAATAAGATTTAAGAGCTGTAATCTGAGTTTCCTTCCTCCTATTCCTATCCAAACTTCTCAAAAATAAGTGTTGCTGGTTTACCAAACTACTCTCCCAAATTTCACCAAACTCCTACCCCCAAATTTTAACCCTTAACTAACTGTAGGGGACAACACCATCTTCCTTCCCAGTCCCTCAAACTTACAAAACAGAAGTCATCCTCAACTACTCACTATCTCCCCCTTCCCAGGTTTGTTCTGTTACCAAAGGTTATTGATTTCTCCTTTGCAATCTTTCTCAAATATGCCCCCTTCTCTCTGACACTGCCACCATTATAACTAGAATATAGTCTACTGGCAGGTCCACCTAAGTGTCTTCCCACTCTAATCTATCCTCCACTCAGCGCCCCCGAATGATTTAACTGAAGTGCAGATCTGATCATAACACTGCCTTTCTCAATAACTCCCGTTAGCCTCCTGATCAAATACAAAAGGCATTGTTTGACATTCAGAACCCTTCAGAACCTCACTCTCTTCTACCTTCCCAGTCTGCTTACATGTTGCTTCTTGACTAGTACATTTTAATCCAGTGACATTCCATTGGCCTTCTGGTTGTTCCATGAAGGAGATGCTCCATCTTTTAACCCTGGACATTTTTTCTGTCTGTCTCTGATACCTCACATCTACCTCTTTCACTTGAACTCTTTACTTCTCTGACTTTCTTCTTCTACCATTTATTTTCCCCAACATTCCCACCTTCTACAGAAAGCACACACACACATATATATATATGTATATATATATATGAATAATCAGAGCAAGACTTTTACAGGGAATAATATTTATTATCCCAATATCCAGATGAAGAAATAGAGGCACAGAAAGTACCATGGCCATACTGCTTATGGATGTCAGAGGGTGGCACTCAAACTCATATTTGATACCAACATTCCTTTGTGGTTCCACAGTCTCTCTTATTGATTAATTTATTATTTGTGGCTCTTGTGCTTACAGAAAAGAAATTGAGGAAATAGCTTCTGACCAATCAGAAAGAGATATCTTTCCACACTGTTTTAATGTAACAAACATGTATATATGCACATATTCACACAGACCTACAAACCTTTGTATAAATGTATACACACAGATATCTCCTCCCTCAGTCAAGGGAAGGACTTTGGATCTTGCTCCTTTTGGTGGCTATGTCTCAGAGACACCCATAGTGATTCTTCTTAGCCACATGAAATCCTTTTAAGCTTTGGTCATCAGCCTTAGTGAGACAATTTTTACTTAATCCAGCAAAGACCCTTGGGAGCTAGAGTTGGAGTCAAGAGGACCTGAATTCAAATTCTGCCTCAGATACTTATTGGATGTATGACCCTGGGCAATTCCCTTAAACTTTGTCTTACTTTTCTCCTATATTAAATAAGGGTTTCCAATCAATGACCTCTAAGGTCCTTGCTATTTCCAAACCTCTGAAGTGAGGCCACACAGAGAGAGGCATAGTATGATCAGAGGTGCCAGACCTCTGGCGTCTGCCTGGATTAAATGTCTCATTTTCCCTGCTCTGCATAGCATTTCCCTTTATTAGTAATACTTTATTTTTTCCCAATACATGCACTTTTTAACTTTTTTTCATTTTGATTTCCATATTCTTTCCTTTCCACCTGCCTCTCCCCCAACCCTGATTGGCAAGCCATTTGATGTAGGTTATCCATGCTTTGCACAACATTCTAGGAAGGCTCTTTCACAAGCTACTGAGTGCAGAGAACAGTGGAAGGACAGTGACGGCCCTTAGCCACATTCCTATGAGGATCTGTTGAAGCAACGAGGGTTGTCTAGCCTGGAGAAGAAACTACTGTGGCTACACTGGGGAAGAGGAGGAGTAATAGAAGTCATCGTGTGTATGAAACATCATTATATGGAATAGAGATCAAATTGATTCTGCCAGGCTCCAGAGGGAACAATAGATGGGAATTGGAGAGAGTCTCATTTCAGCTTAATGTAAGTAACTGTCTGAATGGAAGGATAATGGTTAATCCATGGCCCCTGAATCCTCTCATTCCAAATCCATCCTTGATCATGTCTTTCTAGCCACCCAGGATCAATTATGTCTTCAGACTTTAATGAGCAAAAAATGAAATGACGGAAGACACAAAGGCTCTTTCTTGTGCACAAGTCAATTTATTAATCATTGCATGCCAACTGCCTAGTCAATTGGGACCAAAGCCCTTCCTCAGTTTAGATCTGGACTCTGAGTATGGGGGGAGACAGACTTTTTATACAGTAAAACAGTTAATCAATAAGACCAATGAATTAAAGGGAAATAATGCAACATTAGGCAATCTTATTTCTAATTGGATGAAAGACTAGGGACTTGCCAAAGGAACCCGGAAATGATATCTGACTGATCCATTTGGGGCTAATTTTCAGATAAGACACGATTGTTTGAGATTTATAGTTATACAAAAATTCCCTCCATCCGTCTTTGGATCAGACTGCATTTCTGGTCAACATAAGCTAGGTCCATGGTTAAAGGTCTCTACGCTGAAGGTCCAAAGGTCTAGTTTCCCAGCCAGCCACTCAGGGTTAGGTTCCAAAAATGCAATACAATTTTCTCCTAATTTCCACAATTGAGTGAACTTTTTATCACAAGACAGAATTTGGATTAGGTCCATAACTGAATCAAAAGGGCACTAAGCTAGCTCCAGAACTAAGTCACAAGATGGAGTCAGTGGTTTGCTCAATTCTCACAATTAACCACTTGCTATCCTAATCCCCTCTGCAGTTTCCTGGCAAGGCTGTCTTTCAAGCCAAGATCTCTGTCCCTCAGCCCAAACACATACTCTCACTGCTATTGGTCAGCTCCTCTCTCCCAAATACACCTGGGAAAGAGCAAGTGCATGCTTATCCAGCTGACCTATGGCTTGTGCATTTTTCCATTGTGCTTACACATCTTTGAAAATTGACACATATCACAAGAACTTCATGGGATTTGAACTTCTACAGATTTTGCTTGTCCCTGTGAACTCTGGCTTGTTTCAATGGGCCATTCTACTCATTTTCTGAATTCAGGACTTGCTTCCCACCCTCTTTCTCCAGGAGCAACCTCCAAGTTTGCTCTTCATCTTGCCAAGCTTCCAGTTCTGACCCACCTTCCACTTCTGCCAAAGAGGGTGGAGATCTGGTGGTACAAAAGAGTATTCTGTCTATGCGAGATTCAGCCACTCCATGGTGAGAGGAGTTGGATGAGGCTTAGAGCAGGGCCATGTATGCCCTTGAAGGCATTCTCTGGCTGGGAACTTTTGTTATGGGCTGAATACATAAATATACTCAGTTTAATGAGCAGAAGAAACATATTCAATAAGGGGCTATAATTTTCCCAAGGATGTAAGTGGGCAGCTAGAAATAATTTCCTAGCAAAATCTCCAGAAATATGTAATCTTAACAAAGGCAAAGTTATAGAATGACTCACCTAGAAATGATGTAATTATTTCCACTATTAAACATGTCATGTGGAGAAATGTATATTTTGAGACATGCAGAGTTAAAAAGAAACTTTCCAGTGCACAGTGGAGAAGATATAGAAGTCCTATAATTTCAATACATTGAGCCCAGAATGGAAAGGGGTGTGGAAGATAGAAGAATAAGTGCCTTTAAAAACCTCACCATATTTTTACTCCTTTATATTTTCCCTTTTGCAAAGTCAATTTTAGAATCAAAGTTAGTAGCCCACTGTGAAAGTAGTTAGTAGGTATGAGGAAACTGATGATCACAGCAACTTGCAATAGGAGGTTCTATGAACTCTAAATCCAGAGTGGGTTAGAGTGGGATGGGACCTTATAAGGTGGAGCAAAACATGCTCAAGCTGGAAGTGTCTTTAGAATGCAGGACAAGGAATATTAAAACTGGCGATGACCTCAGAAGAGAGAAAATAGTGTCTGGTAGCCAGAAGTGACCTCAGATTGTAAGGCATAAAACATAAAAATGGGAGAGAGCTTAAAGTAGAATATAGAATTTCATATATTCAATTTAATAAACATTTATTAAATACATACTATGTGCCAAGCATTGTGTTAAGTGCCAGAGATACAAATAAGAAAAAAGATACAATCTCTGCCTTCAGGGAGCTTACAATCTAACAAGGGAAGACAATACACTAAAAGAAGTTTTAATCAGGGGGAGGGAGGTGCCATGGGATACCCACAGGTTCCCAGGGGCATGCCAGGCAAAGCAGCTGATGGAAAATGGAATTACTTGGACGTTTGTGAGTCCTCTATAAAAGAAGGCTTTGGGAGGAGTTTAGTGATCTTCTCTCCAGCCCTCCAGTCCGAGGAGAGCCAATTGAGAATGAAGTGTCAAGACATTCTTTATAATGATAAAATTTCAGGTCAAATTCATCTTGAGGGTCCTGAGGTTTAGGGAGAGAGGAAAGGGCATGCATTTGATGGAGCCAAAGCGAAGCCAACTCAACTAATGAAAAATAGAGATGAGCAGGATCTTAGAGACAGTCTAGCTCTGTTCTCTCATGAGGTAAAAGGATCTCAGAGATTGAATCACTTGCTCAAGGCCACATATCTAATTAGTGGCAGAATAAATTGTAACTGGCTCTCAGCCTATTTATTCTCCTTTGTCTCAATTGACATTTCCCCTTGAAATGCAACATAAACTGACCAGTGCTGGGGAACTGGACATAATATTTTATTTAAGCAAGAGAATTTAATTTACTCTGAATAGAATAAACATGGATCCTCAGATCCTGAATGTGGATGAGTTAGTTGAATGTGTTTCTGGGGCATCAGTGGATGGCTATTTTATGACTCAGTTCAATTCTAGTTGTCCATGAAAGTTTTCCCAACTTGTCTATGTCCAAGGCCTCTTGGAGAAAGAGGGAAGGTGATCCCAGGAGTCTTACCCATACAGTATACAGGATACCTTTCTGTTCTTTGGCTGTTCCTGTATGATTGTACCTCCTGGTCTCTCTATTTCTGTTCCTCCAGGCAAGAGCCCTGTGAGAATTTTGAAGACTATAGAGAACACAGTTTTGGGGTTTCCAGGTGAATTGGCCATACTCTACAGAAAGCTAAGGAAAGCAAGCTAGAAACCTCTGAGGCCACATTGACTACATTGACTTAGCACATCAATGATGTTTCTTCATTGTACTTCGCATAGAGTGCTTTCTTCATCATTTTGCCCCTGAAAAAGGGTGCAGACCAATTTAAATCCCTAGAAGCCTAATGCCTCTGGAGTCTGGGTGATGTACTGGGTGAATGCCCAGGTTTTGAAGGCTGATTGAACCAAAGTCAGAGCCCTTCTTCTTTTCTTCTGCTGTGTGGATCTGATAAGTCTGGATCTGACCCTGGTGCTCATGGCTTTGAAGAAAAGCCAAGAGACAGAAACACTGAATGGCTTTGCTGTGTTCACTTCTCAACACTTCAAAAGAAAAAGAACCTGATAAGAGCAGCAACCAGCAGCTTGGTTAGTCAAGGATGATGTAACACCATCATCATCACCACCACCACCATCATCACCATCATCATCATGATCAGATAGATTCACGATTTCAATGATTTTGGAATGTCCTCCAATAATGATGATCTCACCCATCCATGCTTTCTCATTCTGGGCTCTCATCAGGCAGCCAGGTAGCTCAGTGGACAGAATGCTGGGTTTGATAGATCACTTGATTTGTAGACTTCTGAGTAGCAGGTAGACTCATTGCCAGTGAAGATGAACATTTTGAAATACACTTAATCCCAGCTCTGTCATTCTCTTCTCTAGGTTCGGACTTCTGTGTCTTGGCACTGATTGTCTCCTATAATTAGAATATCCTCCTCACCTCTACCTTTTTGCTTTCCTGGCTTCCTTTAATGGAAGAGGAAGGAGGGATGGGATGGAAGGAGTTGATTATTTTTATATAACAAATAAGTTTAAAAAAGACTCAGTTCAAATCCTAACGTCTACAGGTGGCTTTTCATGTACTCTACTCACAGTAAGAACCTTCTGTCTACTCTATCTGTGACTTGTAAATGAATAGTAAATGCTTATTGCCCAAGTGTTTCACATAGGTCTGATATTCTATGGTCTGAGGTCCCTCTCAGCTCAGGTTCTTTCCAGCTTGGGTATTCTATTCTCTATGTTTTAAATCCCACCATATTCTGACATTTTAGGTTGGATATGTTTAGGTTTCTTTGATGCTACTGTTCTATGTTCCAAGTTCTTTCCAACCTTGACATTCTCTGGCCATGCTCTGGACCTGGGCAAGTCACTTAACCTCTGTCTGCCCCAGTTTCTTCATCTGTAAAATGTTGGGAATAATTGCACTTGCCTCACAGAACTGTTGGAAGAATTAAGTAGATAATATAGAGAAAGCACTTTGCAAACTTTAAAGCACTATACAAATGCCAGTTGTTTTTATTGTAATTGTTATTATTTTAGCTATTATGTTCTAAGGCCCCTCTGCGTTCAGCTAGTCTATGCATCCATATCCATGGTAATGGAAAAATGCATACTTTGGAAGCTAATATCTAGTTATGCCATCATATTTCCCCCTCCCCCACATTTTCTGTCACACCCACACAAGTATAGGTTCCCAGTGAATGGGAGGTTGGCAAAATGCTTTAATAGCCACCATGCTGCCTTTGAAACCCTTTTCTTTCTCAGTATTCACTGGGGCTCATTCAGAGGTTAAAAAAAAGCAGTATGCCAGAAACCTCTACATCTCACTCTCCCAGGGAGAGAGTTTTATTTCATTTCTTCTTCCAGGAATCACTGAGGGCCACACTGCTGAAGAGCCCCTCCAAGAATGGAGGTTTTAAGACCACTTGGATTTTTCTTTGAACTTGCAAACACTCTTAATTGATCCCTAAAATCTTTTTAAAAGAAGGACAAACCTCCTCAAAATTCTTCTCTTAGATGAAGTGCAGCCAGTAACAAGTTCTACTCTCTAATAAGGTTTTTAATATGCAATTCAAATGCTTGGGGGCCATCCTATAGGCTAGAACTAGGATCCCAGAAAACTCATATTGCTAGCTCATCTGCACATGTAAGCAATTAGGCAGGTCAGTGCACTGTAGTTCAGTGCTAAGGTTAGAACCTTAAACTTTGTCCTCATCTGCTCCCCATCTCTTCTCCTCTTCCCTACTCTCCTCTCCTCTCCCCTCCCCTGTGTGAACCTGAAAAAATTCCCAGACCTACTTCATAAGGTTGGGTTAAGACCATTCCCCATTTGGGCAGTGAAGGTACTTGATCAGGAATGTGAGACCTCTACTCCACCCCTACCTAAGCATGCCTTAGGGGAAGATAAAGTTGTAAACTCTTTGCTGAACAATGAAAGATACTTAAACCCATACTTACAGTAAGACAAAAAGTCCTTAAGCTGTGCCTATTTTTAGATCTAATACAAAGGGGGTGCTAAGTACCTGTAAAGGCCAGGCAACTTGTGAACTTACAAGGAGCAAAGAGGTGAGAACTTACTCAGAGATTCTAGTCTACTCAGGTGTGGATTACTCAAAAGATTAGTCTACTCAGGTGTGGATTCAGAATGGTCTGTCCTTTGGAAAACGTCTATTGTGATTGGTAGATGGGAGAACTTGGGGGGGGGTGACATAGGAGAAAATTCTCTTTATAAGGAGATGAGAAATCTGAGAGAAAAAACAGTCTCTAAGGAGTCTCTTGGGAGAGGCTCTTGAGGACAGTCTCTTGAAGACAGTCTGAGGGAGGCTGACTCTGGCTGGAACTCCCTCTGAGGAGACTCTGTCCCTCTGAATCCTTGCTTGAACAGATCTTATGGTGAGTGATAAAAGACTTACTGATCTTTCTCTTAAGGCTTAGGCCTGGGTTGACCAGGGCTGCCCTGGGCCGGCCTATCCTTTTCTCATTATTTCCTTTTTCTCTCTTTCTCTCTTTCTTTAATTCCTCATTTGTATTAATTAAAATCTTTATAAAACCCAGCTGATTTGGGTATATATTTAATAATTGGGAATATTTCTCTGGCAACCACCTTATATATTGATTTAAAAACAAGACACTGTAGTGAAAACATATTTCCTGCAGTCACAACTTACTCATCCACTCTTTTATCTACTACAATTTATATCCTCCACTATTTTAATTATTATACCTGTCCTCACCTCCCCTTCCCTCCTCTCCTCTCCTCTCCTCTCCTCTCCTCTCCTCTCCTCTCCTCTCCTCTCCTCTTCTTTCCTCTCCTCTCCTCTCCTCTTCTCTCCTCTCCTCTCCTCTCACCCTCTTTTCATTAGTTCCCACCATCTATATACAGGTGACTATATATCCTGCCCTGATCTCTCTTTCAAGCGTCCACATATCCAATACATTTCCAAATCTGTTGCTTTTACTTCCTACACATATCTATCTTCCATCCCCTTTTCTTTGCTTAGGGGTCACCAGCAAATTTTGAATCCTCATCTACTCTCTCCTAGACTGCCACAAAGATCTCTTACTTTGTCTCTTTGCTTCATTTCTAGCAACACTCCAACACTGGCCAAATGCAAATTCACTAAGGATTTATCTGACAGAATCACCTTCCCCTCAAGAAGCTCCAAAATCTTATTGCCTCTCAGACAAAATCCAACTCTGCTTGGCATTTAAAGACTCTTGTGGTCAAGCTTTCATCTGGCTCTCCAGGGGACTTTACATTGCATCATGTCAACATTACATGAAGTCATGTCAACGAATATTTATTAAACTCTTATTATTTTTGTACCAAGCAGTGGGACTATGAAGAAAGGGAAAATTGGTCTTACTCTCAAGAGGGACACAGTGTAATGGGGAGGGAGGACAAAATTCAACAATCAAGAACTAAAAGATTATGTAAATATAAATATGTTATATCCATGTGTATGTGGACACACACAATGATCTCAGAAAGAAAATACTGACCTTAAAGAGGACCAGGAAAGGTTTTCTGTAGAAGGTGGGGATTTAGCTGAAATTTAAACAGAGAAGCCAGGAGATAAAGTTGAAGAGGGAGAGAATTTCAGGTAGGTGGGTCAGCCAGTGACAAGGCATGAAGTAGGGAGTTGACATGTCCTTTCCAAGGAAGAACAAGGGGATCAGTGTCACTAGATCCCAAAGGTTAATAAACAATGATGATGGAATAGTAATAATGAGAAGTGATGTAACATCTATCATTTATCAGGAATTGTGCTAAAGACACTCAAATGATCCTCCCAACAATCCTATGAGGGTTATTTTTTATTCCAGGTTTTCTAAGGAAGATACTAAGGCAAACAAGTGATTTCCCCAAAGTCACAGATCTTGTTAGTGTTGAAAACTGTATTTGGACTCCAATTTTCCTGATGCCAGTCTTAGTACTTTATCTGTACACCAGCTGCCCCTAGTATGGAGTGGATAGTAGGCTGAGGAGCAAGGTTTTAAGCTGTAAGAAGTTTTGAAAACCAGGAAGGAGTCAAGTCTTTAAAGGTCTTTCTGTTTCCATATATATTTATGCCACACTCCAATATACACTCAGTACTCTAGCCAAATTGATCTCCTTGATCATCACTAATACTACCAATGGTCTCACTTCTGTGTCCAGCATCCCACTCCCTATGCACAAGTGCTGTGGGGTTGCCCTGGGAATTGCTGCTGCAGAGGATCAGATTCACCTCTTCCTTGATGTTTTCATCAGTTTGCTGCCTGCCTGGAATGAAGACCTAGGTAGCAGTATTTTGGATATGTGAAAGACTTACCCCTTGCCACTTTTGAGTCCATTGCTTTCTTTTGCTGGGTATTGGGGGCTTATTTTTAAGCCTCCTAATCCCATATTCTGAGAGATTCAGGGCATTTGACTTATTCCTAGACACCTATCCTTTACTATTTGAAGTTCTGAATTCTCAGATGAGACAAGGACCTTAGAAACCCTCTATTCTAGTTTTCCCAGATTGCAATCATAACTGTTATCTCCCTATTGCAAATTTATATGAAAAAACTTCAACTACCAATGATGATGGGACATGGGAGGTCTCCAAAGGGCTTATATGACATAAAACTCATATACGGGCACAGAGAAAGTTATGCAGGAGCCCATGACCTCCACAGACATGGAATGATGCCACAAAAGGTTCTTACCTAGACCTGAGGACCCCATCTTTCCAACACACTTCACCATGCCACTTCAGCATGGTTGGTAAGACTCAACAACAACAGAATTTCAGAGCCTGCTCCTTCTAGAGTCAGGGTGTGAGAGCAGAGAGTGGCTGGTGCCTTCATTGGGGAAATGGAGACCCAACAGGAATTATGAAGTTCTCTGCTCTTACTTCCAAAGGTCATTTTGTTATACCATATATCTTGCCTCTGTGACCTCCAAACCCCCCAGTCATTGTCATCTGACTTACTGACTGAATCAAAGGACCCCTGGAGCTCTCCATATGTTCTTTGGGAGCGTTACCCTTAGGACTGCTGGAACACTCCTCATGCCCTGTAGTAGAACTTTCTTTTATGGGTTGTTTCCTCCTCTTTGAGTGTGTGCTTCATGGAAGTAGGGGCTATCTAGTTTTGCTATCTGTCTCCCCAAGGCTTAGTACTGTGCTTGGCCCATCATGAGGGATTATTAAATGAATTTCCTCCATCCGTTCACTTATTCTAAGGTTCTACTGCCTTGGCCTTTGAGATTGAGATAAGGTTGGACCTCTTCACCCCTTGATCACTATGCAGACAGACATCCCTTCCAAATATCCCATCACCTAATACCTCCAACAGAGTGGTCAGGACTCCCCTTGCTTCCTAAGCAGTCCATTCTACTTCTGGATCATTGCAATTTAAGGAAGTTTTTTTTTTCTTCCTCCCAACATCACATATACATCTTTCTCTATAACTCTACCCCACTCCCAGCCATCATACTAGGGAGCAAGTCTAATTCTTCTTCCCCATAACAGCTCTGCAAATGAATGAAGACAGCTAACACTTCCTGACCCTGAGTTCTTATCTTCTCCATTCTGAACATTGATTAATCAGGCAATAAGTATTTACTGAGCACTTACTATGTACCTTGGACTAAGCAAAATTCTGAGGATTTTAAGGTAAAAATGGAATAGTTCTTTCCCTCCAAGAGCAAGGGAAACAACAGGTACAAATATAAATAGACAACATCTGTGTCTTCTAAATTGCTTCACCTAAGCCTCAGGGGAAGCTTCCCTATCTACAGCCATTCTCCTTTTCATGGGCTCCACCTTAGCTGTACCTCCAGAGTGGGTCTTTGTACCTCCAGGCCTAACATAGACCTTGTTGACTCAATTCAGACACTCTGGTACCTAGAGTAAGTACCCATCTGCAGGGATCTGTTTATTCCATTATGCCATTGACCCTAATTGTCTTAGAGTGCATGTATGATACTCTGCAAACAGGACATTGTAGGATTAATCAGTCGTGATTGTGGGGAATCAGCAATGACACAGTATCAGTCCTGGCTTGTGTTCACCTACAAAAAGGGTTCCAGGTAGACGAAGAAGCAGAAATGTCTTGCCCCTAGTAGTCTTGCAGCACCTGGAAAATTCACTGGATCAGCTTAGGCCCCCTCCAACCTCTGTTCTGAGCCACAGGTGGGCACCCATTAGGAGACCTGCCAACCTTTCTTCTTGGGTTGAAAGCTGATATCGGGGGCTACAAATGACCATCCCTGGGCATTTCCAGAGAGATAACTAACTGATTTGATGAACTCACAAAACAGACCATGTGACTAATCTAGGACCCATAATCTTCCTGGCTTCCCAGTGGAAAAGGTCCTCTGCATATTAGAAGGAAATGAAGCTCAGAGTGTGTAGAGATTGACAAAGAAAGATAAGGTTTTTTTTTAAAGTCATACTGGAGGAAAGAGAGAATAGGAACCCTGATCAAGGTGACAGGAAGATGATAATTGAGAAGAAGAACAAGTTAGAGAATTCACTTCTGCTTTTATTTCTCTTTTCTCTATCATGGAAAAGGACCTTTGGTTTAGATTAAATAGTAACTAGTAAGGATATGATAAGGATAATAACTAAGATTATTAATAAAAAATCTCCTAGCTTCCTGTATGAGTTCAAGTCACCTAGCTCAGAGAATAATATATTTTTCTTCTGAAAGAATTGCCAAACCACTGGCCTTGATATTGGAAAAACTGTGGAGATCTACTCAATGACTAGAGAAGAGCAAATGATCTCATTGTAAAAAGAGGGGTGAGAATATAGGTCAGTGATTTCAGTTCCTGGCAAAATTACAGATCATTGTGATTGCTGCTTGCCCTTTATTTTCTAAGATGACCAATGACATCATGGGGGGATGTCTTGACTTGCATGTGGATTGCATTCCTATGAGCCAGAGTTGCATAGAGTCATTAGCCTCACTCTCTCTTCCAGTCATTGAAGTCCAGTGTCAAGACAAAAGTCAGGACAACTGGCAATGACCCAGGAGGCAGTGGACAACTTTTTCTTCTTTTATGTCTGATCAAGCTCTGGGTGCTCCATAAAGTCTGATTCAGCTGCCTTCATGATCATTGGAATAAATTGTGTTCATTCCACCAGGGAATGTTTTCACATGCTTTGGGTAGACATCTTCCTAACACTCCAATGGGTTTGTGGCCCATCGGTTACCTTCAACCTCTTTAACCCACAAGTCCAGATGATAGAACATGCTACAGCTTGTTGGAGCCACAGATGAGAGTTGGGTGAAAGGTAAACATCAAACATGGATGAGCCATCCTAAAAAGGGTTTGGCAAGTGCTCACACCAGAGGTGCTAGTTCTCCCTGAACACTCCCCACATCCCTATAGATCATTAAATAGATGGTAAAGGAAAGTTTATAAAAGGAAGCCTTGATCATAGAGAACTAGCATATCTTTTTTTTTTAAATCAAGGGATAGTTCAGAACAAACAAATAAGGCTCCCAAACTAGAAGATCAAAGGAATGCCAATGGATATGGGATATCTAGCATGATTAGATTTTAGCAAGGTGGCTGATAGAGTAGTATCTCATACTATGTTTGTGGAAAAGATGGAGACATGAGCTAGATGACAGAATGATTAGATAGTGAGATGGACTGAATGACAACCCCCCCCCCCACCAAATCATCTTCAATGTTGCCAACGGAGATTGACCTTTTTTGAAGCTCTTCAAACAAAGTCTCAATAACTAGCTATTGAGTATGTTGCATTGGGAATTTTTTTTTGGGGGGGGAAGGGTTTGGCTAAGACTAGATGACTAGATGGTGCCTAATATCACTTCCAATTCTAAAATTATGTGATTCTATAATCTGGTGGCTTAATGGAGGATGATTTGGACAGAGGAGAGACTAGAAAGATGTATAACTAATTTGGAGGTTATTACAATTGCCCAGGTGAAAACCAATAGTCAATAAATATTTATCAAGTACCTACTATATGCCAGACACTATATCAAGTGCTGAATTACAGAAAGGTAAAACAGAGTCCCTGTCCTCAAGGAGATAATCTAATAAGGGAGACAATAGACATAGGAAATTAGGAAGATAAAAGATTTAAAGAGAAAGTGGATGAGTTCTTTTAAGTTTCAAATACCAGTGGGACATCCAAGGGGAGATGTTCAATGTGTAGTTGGTCATGTGGGACTGGCTCCAAGGTCAGTCCACTTTCCATTGTACCCTACTGCTCTAGTTGATATATCAGTTTTGAGAAGCTGAGACCCATGCTAATTATCATGGGAGACTGGGAGTTAGAGGAAACTTTGGAAATCATCTAGCCCAACTCCCAACACAGGGAAAGAAGCTGAGCCCTGGGATAGTGATCTGGTTTTTTCCATGTCACCCAAGATATAAATCACAGAGTAAAGATTCAACCCCAAAGTTCTAGTCCTAAATTCAAGGCTCTGACACTCTGATTTGTATTTCTTTCCCTTCTCAGCAAGCCTCTGGTAGATAGTCCCACTATTGCAGATATGGCTCTCAATGTTTCGGTCTTTCTTGGGCTGCATGTGAAGGGGAGTCAGGGGCAAGGAGAGATGAGATTCTGAGTACTCACTGGGGGGCCTCAACCTGAGACTTGATTTCCCACACAAAATAGCATAAAAGTCTAAGGGGAGGTCGTCAATGACAGATTTCAAAGTGATGTCAAGAGTAGTGAGGGAGAGAGGGAGGATTTTAGTGGAATTCCAAAGATAATCAAAGATTTGAGGGGGAACCACTCAGGCTAAGCCCTTAGGTAGGATTTATGGAAAGCCTTGGATGAGATGAGAATCCCACAAAATCCCTTAGTTGGAAAAAACCAAGAAGTCAACTAATTCAATATGTATCTGTATAATCAGTCTTTCCAACAGGCCTGAGAGCAGGAGCCCACCATAGCCCAAGAAGCTCTTCTCCCCTTGGGATCCACTGATTAATGAGAAGCATTTCTTCTTTTCATTTTAAAAACAAACCCAAATTTGACTTTTTACAACTTCCCTCCATTGCTCCTTACTCTCAGCTCAGGGGCCAAGTAGAACAACTCTAACGCCTCCTTACCATGACAGTCCTTTGTGAGCTCTCTTTACCAGCATTATATCATCAGTCAATTGGACAAGGATGTCATCTCTGCTTTTGTGCAAAGTCATGACTATTAAACAGGTCCAAGGTAAGTGTAGATCCTGGGGGTGTTGCCTCAGAGCCCTGCCTCACCCCTTTTAAGCTGATGTGGAAGTGTTATGACTGCTGTCTGTGTCCAGCAATTTAGACAGTTCAGTACCAGACCTACCTGTTATTTACCAAGGACTGTCCTGGGCCCTGGCCCATTGAGCCAGGCCAGAATCCTTTCATCAACACCTCTTTCTGCCTTTCTTCTCCTTTTCACTCAATGTGTGCTAAAGCTTCCTCACTACCAAGGTTTCCCCAAATAGAATGGATTTTCTTGGAAGAGCTTGAGCTTCCCAATTCTGGAGGTCAAGCACAGTTTGGGTGATCTCTGATGGCAATATTGTAGAAGCTGTTCCAACTATAGATATAGGCTGGTCTAGAGGGGCCCTGATGCCCCTCCCACTTTAGATCATTGCCTTGGTTTAAAAACGACTAAGAGGAATTCTAGTCAGGCTTGTAGTCAGGGAACCCAGAACCCCTTGGTGTGCTACCAAGAAAGAAATACCAGTTTTAATATTTGAGAATACCAAAATGCCCTCATCTGAAAGCACAGGCAGGAAGAGAGGGGTTGGAATGCCTTTGGGAAACCATGTATATGGGGTTTTTAAGGACTCAAAAGGTCAGCCTGAAGCAAAGATCCATCTTTTGAACAATGATTCTCTTCTGGTATCATGATTGTCTGAGCAGCACAGAATCTTACAGCCTTGGAACAATTAGAGACAAGGATTGCCCAAAGGGCAAGGGATTAGTGCTTATTACAATGCAGAGACACTCAAGAATGGGGAATTGCGCAGAGGTGGCCCAAAGAATGTCAGCAGAGACATTTGTAGCTGAAAAACTAGATGGGCTGCTCAAGGATGGAGAACTAAGGAATAAGCAACTATGTGTTCAGTGTAATGCAACATCATGAGATCAGTATGCTGGGTGGCACCTTTGGTACAGTTCATTTACTATCTGCCTCACTAAGGGAAATACCCACTTCAGAGACTGATTTTATTTTTGTCTTTGTAATGCCTCACACAATGCCAGTTTTCTTAACTGAATTGGGTTTTGAACTGAACCCTATAGATTGGTAGATGAGTAAGGGAAATTTATTTTAATCTACAAGAAAGTCTTGGACCATGCTTCTGTTAGTATTCATCCATTGACACTGACCCCAGGGACCACTCACCTTGTGCCTATTGCCATTTTATCTGCTGACATGCCCATCTCCCCTTCCCATTCCCATCTGCTTTTGTTACTAGATTGCCTTGGTCTAGTTTTGCTCACCATCCTTGTGACTTCCAATTAGGAGCTCCTTCTCTTTGCCTCTACTTCCCCATATGTTTTATATTCCACTATTAGAATGTGTGGCATTTAAAAGAGTGGGAGCCATAAACTGTAAGAGTTAAAATGGTTGAAGATATAAATTGTGATAAATATAAGAGTGGGTGAGTAAGTTGTGACCGCAGAAAATATGTTTTCACTACAGTGTCTTGTTTTTAAATCAAATATAAGGTTGTCGCCAGGGAAATATTCCCAATTATGAATATACCTAAGTCAACTGGGTTTTGTAGAGAATTTAATTAATAATACAATGAGCAATCAAAGAAAGAGAGAGAGAGAGAGAAAAAGGGAATAAATGAGAAAAGAATAGGTTGGCTCAGGCAGCCCTGGCCAAACCAGGCCTAAGCCCTAAAAGAAGAGATCAGTCAGTCCTTAATCACTCACCATAAGATCTGTTCAAGCGAGGATTCAGGGGGACAGAGTCTCCCCAGAGGGAGTTCCAGCCAGAGTCAGCCTCCCTTGAGAGACCTCCTTAGAGATTGTCCTTCTCTCAACAACCTCCTTAGAGGCTGTCTCTCAAGAGACTCTCTATATTTCTTTCAACAGCCTATCCTTTTTTTTTATATAGGGGGTTTTCTCCTATGTCACCTCCCCTAAGTTCTTTCATCTACCAATCACAGTAGATGTTTTCCAAAGGACAGACCATTCTGAATTCACACCTGAGTAGACTAATCCTTTTAGTAATCCACACCTGAGTAGGCTAGAATTTCTGAGTAAGTTTTTTCCTCTTTGCTCCTTGTAAGTTCACAAGTTGCCTGACCTTTATAGGTACTTAGCACCCCTTTGTATTAATTCTAAAAATAGGCATGGCTTAAGTATGGGTTTAAATACTTTCATTGTTCAGCAAGGAGTTTTCTCCCCTAAAGCAGTCTTAAGTATGGGTGGAGTAGAGGTCCTCCCATTTCTGATCTAAGTAGAGTTCTCACTGTCCAAATGGGGAGTGGTCCCAATAGGGAATTGTCCCAATGGAGAATTCCCTGATGGGGAATTTTTTTAACATTCACAGGTCTGAGAAATTTCAAGATTCACAAATGTAAGGTCTTTGAAGGCAGGAACTATGTTTGGTATTTTCATCCCTAGGACCCAGGATAGAGTCTGCTACCTAGAAGGCACTTAATATGAGTGTTAACCTATTGAATTCTAATTGGCGTGGCCAAGTGATCCATGACCAAATGGCCATTGCTTTAGTGGTAAACTAGTCTATAGTTAGGTAGAGGCCAGGTCTATGGTTGGGTCCATATTCAAGCTCTTCCCAAAGTCATAGAACCTTGCAGATTTTGTGTTCCAATGAAAGATGGAAGCCCAGGGTACTACCCATTTGATATAAACTTGAATGTCCAAATTGAATTTCCAAAGGAGGATGGTGAGAACTGGCCTCATCAAACATTAGGAGGCAGTGGAGTCAAAAGCTAGGTGGGGTGGAAGTGAATGGGAGAGAACTTAGCTCAGCAACTTCACCTTGAGGGCACTGAAGCATAAAGTGAAAAAAACCAACAAACTGTTGAAAAACAGAAGCAAAGATCTGTAGTTGTTTCTGCGGTGTGAGCCAAATTTATTTTCCCTATCCTAGCTTTCCTCTTTCTGTTGCTCTTCTGATATTGAAGCAATTGTTTCTATCCCTTTAGCTTTATTTAGTTTGACTTTTTCAAGGAGGGTTGATTATCGGAGCAATCTTATTGCTTATTAACTAGTACTTTGTTTGACTGGCTCACAGAATCATAGAAGGTCAGAGTTGGAAGGGACTGTGAAATCCTGGAACTGGAGAATCACCCAGTTAGAAGGGACTTCAGTCAACTCCTATAGCCTGAAATGAGAATTCCCTTCATGGCTCACCAGATGAGTGGCCATCCAGTCTCTAGATGAAACTTCTGTTGAGGAGGAATCTGATACCTTTCCAGGTAACCCCTTCTGCTTTGAAGCAAGTATCATTTGTCATTCTTGACAGTGTAAACCTCAAAATTTCTCAGACTTATGAATGTTAGGGGTTTCCCCCATTGGGGAATCTTCTACTTAAAAAAATTCCCTAGCAGATGGTGAGAACTCTACTTGAGTGTGGGGGCTCCTAGCTATGGGAGTGTCCCTGCTCCACCCTACTTAAGACTGCTTTAGGACAGAAAACTGCTTGCTAAACAATGAAAGTACTTTGATCCATGCTTATGGAAGGGACAGGAAGTTCTTTGAGTCATGACTGTTTTAGAATTGATACAATGGGATACTAAGTACTTATAAAGGTGGGGAAACTTGTAAACTACTTAAACCTAAAAGGGTGATAACTTATTCAGAGGTTTTTTCTAATGAAATTTGTTGACACAGCAGCATTTTTTCCTGACTTACTAAAGAGATTAAAACTACTCAGCTGTGAATTCAAAATGGGCGGTCCTTTAGAAACATCTATAGTGATTGGTAGATGTAAGGACTTAGGGGAGGTGACAGAGGAGATTTTGCCCTTAAAAATAAGAGCTCAGAGAAGAGCAGAGGATCTTGATTTCTGACTCTCATTCTGAAGGAGAGCTCCTTGAGGAGCTCCTCTGAGGGGCTCTGTCCCTCTGGGGTAGGAGCTCTGGAGGCTCTTGAGAGAGGCCCTTTGAAACAATCTCTGGCTGGAAGACGCTTTGAGGAAGGACGCTGGCCTGGTGTTACTAGAATCCTTGTTTAGTCAGACCTTGTGGTGAGTGTTAAAAAAAAAAAACTGACTGATTTCTCTTTTAAGACTCAGGTCTAGGCCATATTGGCTTGAGGCCCTTCATACTTATTCCTTTCTTACTCTCTTTCTCTTTCTTTGATTACTCATTGTAGTGTTAATTAAAAATCTCTATAAAACCCAATTGACTTGGGTATTTGAATAATTGGGAATATTTCCCTGGCGACCACCTTATATTTGATTTTAAACCCAAGACACTGTAGTGAAACATATTTCTGCGGTCAAATTTACTCACCCTCTCTTATATCTATCACAGTTTATATCTTCCACTATTTTAATCACTACAGTTTAAGACCTCAACCATTTTAAATCTCACAACAGCCAACATATGGCAACTTTTACTCACTGCTCAATATGTGGCAGTAGTGCAACTTAAGAGCTAAAAGTACAAGTGTGATGAGGAGTTCCCCTAGAAGAAGCAGAAGAACAAAAGAGGGGCAGTGAGATGGTCTTACTATGCCTTCTCCTGGTCAGATCTTGTGCCATATAGCCTATTTACCTGGAGGTGTGTAATGTGGGATGGCTCAAGATGGTGCTAAAGAGGGAGGCCAGAATTCTGAGAGTTTTAGGGACCCCACCCAATAAGGAACATTTGAAGGCATTGGGGATGCTTAGCCTTTGAGAAGAGAAGAATCAAATATTTTATGAGCTAGAATATTGAAGGGAGATTCAGCATGTTCTCTCCCCACTCTCTTTGGGTTCTAAGAACCAAAGATGACTTTATTCATCCAC
Organism: Monodelphis domestica; assembly: GCF_027887165.1. NCBI lineage: Eukaryota > Metazoa > Chordata > Mammalia > Didelphimorphia > Didelphidae > Monodelphis > Monodelphis domestica. The sequence goes on along the minus strand of NC_077227.1, from coordinate 754,889,897 downwards.
TGATTTTGGCCATATCCCAACAACTATCCTTCTTCCTGTCATTCCTAAACCCCTCTACCAATTGCAAACAAACCTTGCCCCATCACCTATGCCTAAGTAGAGATCTATTCCTCAAGCCCATATCTGAGTATCCAAACTCCTAATGGATGTGTGTGTGTGTGTATGTGTGTGTGTGTGTGTGTGTAGGGGGTTAGAGAGAGGAGAGGGGGGCCAGGCATCAGGGTTTATCCCTACCTAGAGCTGAAGGAAGCTAGCAAATTCCAGGGGTCAATTCAGTCCATTCTCAGTACTGGCCTCGTCACTCTGTTTCCAAACCTGCTGAGTAAGAGAGCAGGCTCTAGGAGGGATGTGGCACATCCCAGTGCCCTGATTAATTTCAAAGATCCCTTTGGTCTGAAATCCCAATTGATAAATCAATTCTGGGAGGGGAGATGAAACCCAGGTTTGGAATACAGCAGGTCCTCAGATATGTTAATTTTTCACAGGAAATAAAGTTGAGATGCAATCTTTCTCTGTGGAGCAAGGCCAAATCACTGCTGCTTCTCTGATGCATACACTGTGGCTATGATTAATATTTCATATGTTTGTGACTTTCTTCAACTTTGCTGAGATGTGTAAGGCCACCCAAAATGTTCCAGTGGGCAGACTTTGCAGTTCTTTTATTAGAGGAAGCATTCCTGAATTTTCATAATTTAGAGATTGGAGGAATCTCATAGACTTTCTATACTAACTCCTTCAATGACGAGGGAACCGATTGACTCTGTGATGACCATGAGAATGATAGGACAGCTCGTGAGATTGTGATTTTGGACTGCATTAAGAGTGCATAGTTTTAAGAAATACAGAAACTACAGTGTCATCTCACTGAGAGTGTCATGTTCGGATCTGGGTATCACTATTTAAAATAGACATGAGCTGGAGAGAATCTGGAGGAAGGCAAGCATGGAGAACAACCATGCTCTACAAGGCTCACTCGAAGGAGCTAGGAATGTTTAACTTGGGGAGGACAGGAGTCAAGGAAACATGATGATTATTTTTAAGTATTCAAAGGAGTGCCACGTGGAGGGAGCAATAGATTGGCTTATTTGACCCCAGAGAACAAGGGAACCAGGAGTGATGGTGAGACGTTTAGAGGAGGAAAATTTAGTTAGAAATCAGAAAAAGGTTCCTGACAGAACTGTCCATGAGTGAAGTAGGCCATCTCAAGGGGAAGGAAGGTTCCCCATTTGGAGAGTTCTTCAAGCAGATATTGGTCAACCATTTGTTAGTTAAATTATGATGAGGTCTCCTTTCATGTATGTGTGGGTTGGACAGGACAGTCATTGAAGTTCCTTTGAACTTTGAATTCCTAAGATTCTGAGCTTTCCTGGAACCTAGAGAGAGGGAATTTGCTTGGCCATGATCCCATCTTTCTTCATCTATGGTTCCTTTTCTGTTGAATGGAGATAACCAAAGTCCTCATTTCTTAAGTGTGAATGAAGGTTTTAAACTCATTTTCTAAGTAGCACCTGCTGTTATTAAAGAAGAGGGGAACAAGGTTTAACTTCCCTCTTCTTCCTACTTGCAGAAGTATCAGAATGTGCTGAAAAGAGCTCTGGAATTTGAGCTAGAATCCTCAGGTTCAGGTCTCAGTTCAAACACTGACTGAGTCATATTATCATTCTTTGTGCCCTGGAATTCTCCCTCTGAAGCAGGAATGCTGCTGCTTAAACTGCCTCTACCTACCACACCATTATGCAGAAAACACTTTGTACAAATTGAAAATGTTCGAAAAATGTGAATTGTCATTGTTACCACATTGCTCTCCATTTGGACCTCCTCCATGTTGGATGTTCGTGAAGCACTTTAAATACATTATCTCATTTGAGTGTCGTATGAGCCCCACGAGTAGGTTCCCCCACTATTGTTATCTCCAGTTCCCATTTTCTGCATAGGTTGCAGTTCTTGTTTTCCCTCTGATGTGGCTGCTGATTTGCCACAAAGGGTACTCATTTGGAGGTCATTTTCTAAGTCCATTCAGTGATCCATGCTGTCCATGGGCTCACTAATTTCCCGGGCTAAGCAGTAGCTATTCGGAGACGGCAATTTTTGTTTGAGAATATAGTTTTCTAAGCATGTTTTCTCAAGGATATGGAGAGATGAGATGAAGGGAGAACAAGGGGTAGTTCCTCCTTGAGACGAACACATGAGATTAGATGTCTTCGATGTGGATGCCAAAGGAAGAAATGGTCATCAGAGGACCAAAGCAAGAGAAAATCATCATAGGTGGCACAGTGAAGAGAGAGCCAGGCCTGACCACTGCATGGGAAGACCATTTCCAGGCTAATAGAAGATATCCCCATGGTGGGGGTTGAAGAAATGGAGCTGAGAAAGATGACTTCGTGTGTGATCTTGGGCAAGTCATTAGTTCTCTGAAGTCTCAGTTTCATTATTTGATGAAAGAGATTGTATTATCTGCATTTCTTCCTTGACAAGACAGTTGTATTATAAGGCAAATGATTTGTAAAGTGTTATATAAACTGAATTATTATTAATAACAATCTCTTTCTCCTAATCTACTGTGAACTTGGAAACCAGAAAACCAATTTTCTTCAATTGGATTAAATTAGACCTGTGTGTACTTTGTGATACAATGATGCCTGCAGGCACTATTGAGGTATTTAGAGCTGTTTGTCCCTGCATTAAATGTCCCCAGACTGCCATGGTTTTTTGTTCTATCTCCTTCCCCACTGACAGCTTTGGGTTGTTTTTGCAGTTGGTTGCCAAGAGAAACAGCAACCAAGTTTGTTAAATAAGTGACCTTCATTTTATACCTAGACCTGCCAGGTTAGGCTTTGTTTTAATGGTGGCTGCAGTTCTTAACTATAGATTAAATTACCTGGACTTGGTGACAGCTGCTGGCCTCACTTGGGGGCATGTTTCACTGGCCTCTCTGTTCTCAGCTCTGTCCCTGTTGGCTGAGCTTGTCCAACTTCTGACCATTCCCTGAGTTGGAAGTTTTCCCCTATGGCACTCAATCTGCTTCTCCGGAACTTCTGCTCATTTATCCTTTTGTTGTTTAGTCATGCCCAACTCTGTGACCCCATTCGGGGTTTTCTTGGCAAAGATGCCAGAGTGGTTTGCCATTTTCTTCTCCATCTCATTTTGCAGATGAGGAAATGAAAGCAAACAGGATTAAGTGATTGGCCTGGGATGACAGCTAGCAAGTGTCTGGGACCAGATTTGAACTCAGGTCTTTCTGAATCCAGAACCACTGCACCACTCAGCTGCCCTTAATTTATCCTAGGCCTTCCCTAAAGTAAAAACCAGAAGTAATCTCCTCCTCTTTCCACAGGATAGGCTTTGTATTTGAAAGAGATTCTCAGGCTTCTCCTTGCTCTTTGTACCATGCCTTCCCGCTCTAGTGATCACCATCTTCACTTTTTTCAGCTGCTCTTCCTCTGACATGGGCTTCTCTTCCCTGAGCACACTGGTTACTCTGTGTCCTGAGTGGAATCTAACATGCCTGTCCTTGCAATGTGGCACCAGTGGAGGGAATTATTCTTTTTTAATCCCCGAGACAACAGTGGCCCACTGGAGCTTTTGGAGTAGGAGATTAACATGGTTAGATTTCTACATTGGGAAAATGATATGACAGTGCATGAAGGATGGATTGGAGAGGGAAGGGCCTGGAGGCAAAGAGTTAAATTAATGTCACAGATGAAGATGGGGATAGAGGTGTGGAAGGACTTTCTTGGTATGGAAAAAGGCATAGTCAGAGATATGGGAAACCATGGACTACTTCAGAGTAATGCTATGGGTTTATGTCACCAGAACATAAATTCTCACAAGTAGAAGGGCAATACAAGCTCTGGTTAGAAAAGATGACTGGGGACAGATTGTGAAAGGCCTTGAATGTCAGCAAAAAGATGAACTTTGTTTGATAGTCTATGTGAAGTCACTGAAAGTACTTGATATGATTCTATGAGATACAGATTATATGCAAGATTACTAGTGTTCCCATCTCCTGCCATAATGAACAATGTTTTCAGTTGGACACAGTGAAAGACAAGATGATGGAGAATGGGCACATCATGTCCAGAGTCTCTGAAGCTGCTCCTCTTGATATAGGGAAGTTCCTTGTTACTTTCCTCAATGGAAGGTTTCCTTCCATTGCCATCCAATCTATGTTTCAGCCTCATCCTTTCCTGAGATCTGGCTGCTTAGCAGTTGTCCAGTAGCCTGTGCCCATGACAACCGAAATAACAACATTCAGAATCCAAGATGTGCTTTTCCTTGGCAGGCTGCTCCAGGAACCTCACTGAGATTAGGGTCTGCCTCAGTGTAGACTCGTGTGTCCATTGTCTGTCACACAGATGGGGATAACTATGAAGTCAAGCATTCTTTGGTTTTTCCATTTTGCCATGGTGTAATCAAGCAATTAAGCAAGCAAGCAATCAAGGAAGCAATTACCATGTGCCAGGCACTGTACTGCATTCTGGGGATACAAAAACAAAAACAAAACAAGACAATTCAATTGATAGGAGACTATGTGAGGACTGAAAATTAAATGTCAAAATAGACACTGAATTAATGGAGTGAGGAAAGGGAAGGGAGGAAAGCTGGGCAGGAATGGACACTTCTCCTTCCCCAGTGATTCTGTTAGGCTATATCAAAAGGAATTGTGGGAGACTCTTCTTAGACCCCAGCTCATCAGGGCAAGGTGGAATTCTGTCCTATTTAAAAACATGGAAAAATGTGTAGCAGAGATGGGATTAGATGGTCTCCAAATGGAGGTTATTGTCTATGAAAGTATGGGGGCAATTGGCCAGTCTAGATCAAGTCACATCCTTACTGTGTTCTTCAAGGAACAGCAAGCAGATGACCACATTTTATCTCCTGCTTATTGATTAAACCTCCAATGTGTTCCAAGGCAAGACATAAAATCTAAGGCATCCAACAATTTCATGGAGAATGATTTTGGGAGAAAGCAAGTAGGATAACACATTCATATGACAGAACAATAACCATTACAAGGATATTATATCATCCCCATTTTTGAAGAATTCTGAAGTAATTGTTTTCAAAGTCACAGAAATATTAACTAGCAGAGCTGGGATCTTGACCAGGTCTTTTGACTTCAAGGGAAGTGTTTTTCAATACTAATTATCAATGGAAAGGGTTTCCAGATGTTCCTGATGACAAATATAAGGTCCCAATTGCATTGTCCTCCAACACTTTAGATCATCTTTAATAATATCGACTTAAACATAGAATCCCCAAATTTCAGAGTGGGAAGGGACTTCAGCTGCCACCTAGCCCAGCCCATACTCCAAAGAAATCCTCATGAAAACATCCCTAACAGATGGTTTTATAGTCTCTGCTTGATTTGTAGTTGTTATTCATACTTAGGACCAAAATGATATCATGATGCTGGGGTCAATGTACAGTGTGTCTGACTGTGGGTGATCAGACCAATACAAACTTGGAAGGCTCTGGCACAAATTGTCCATAGAGTTAAAGGCCTTTGATGAAGGGAGCCTAATCAACCTAAAATAAAGTTAATTTGAAAAGTATCTTAAAAAGACTATAACAGATAGAGAGCTGAGTGGGTGGGTATTTAATTGAATTAATGACATTTGGGGAAGTTGACCTGAAGCTTGAGGGAAGATCAGGGATCTGTGAAGTATAAATGGAATGAGAGGGCATCATAGGGATGGTGTACAGCTTGGGTATAAGAATAGAGCTGGGAAATTGAATTCCAGTATATAAGAAGCAAAGTCCAATTTGGTTAGAATATAAAATTTTTGAATGTGAATAATGTAAAGTAAAACTCAAAAGATCCAATGAAGAGGGATGGTGGAGGGCTTTAAAAGAAGCCCGAGGAGCATCTATTTTTCCTAGAGACCATAGAGAGTTACTGCTTGATTTTTGGCTTGTTCCTTGGGAAGTCTTCATTGAAAGTTGTGTAGAGGATGACTCAGAGAGGGAAAACATCAAAAGCAGAGGAACCAAAACTGAAGCTCTTAAAATATTATTGGTTAAAGGTAATGTTGTGAGTAGATAAAAGGGGATGGATGGGAGAGGTGCTCATGCAATCACTAGATCAGAGACTTAGTGCTAGAAGGAATCACAGAAACCTGTGAGTCCAACTCCCTAATATGATGGAGAAAGAAATTAAGGAAATTAAATGATTTTTCCTCTGTCATACTCTGTCATCTTTAGAGGAGGAATTTGAATTCAAAGCTTCTGACTTGCACCATGTTGAGGAGGTATAATTAAAGATAATTGACCTAATGCTGCATACCCAGTTATTAGTAGTGCCAGCATTGAAGCCATGTCCTTCATTGTCAAATTCAACATTTTTTCATTACTCCACACAACTGAGAACTGTAGTTTCTCAATTCTCAGCTCAAAACTAAGAAGTTTTTGGGGAGATAATGAATTTGATAGTGTATTTAAATGAATGTTTTGCCTGTTATCAATTGTAGATTCCTTTTGAAAAAAAATTACTAAACTCTCCAAAGGTAGATTACTTTTTTTTCCAATGTGAAAAGTCCTGCCCCATGCCAGTTAATGGGGTTGAAAGCATTCATGCTAATAATTCCCCAATCTCTGTGGGCAGGAGACAAAGGAGGGAGGGCTGAGGAGATATCAGACAACTTGCAATATTTCTAGCAGAGTCAGACAATTTGTTGTCTCCAACTGGATGATGGGCAACTCTCTTCTTTTTTTTACTGGCTTTCATTGTTCCAAGTATTTAGTATAGTCTGACATCTAGAAAATGGAGAGAGGATAGGAGGAGAAGTAGTCTGAAAATAACTGATTTGGGAGTCAGAGAAGTACCTGAGCTTTCAGTCCTGGCTCTGCTACTAGAAGATCTCAGCTAAATCATTTCAACTCACTGAGTTCCTCATAAGTCAAATGAAGGACTGGGTTAACTGAACTTTAAAGTCCCTCCCAGTTGTGAAGTCCATGGTTATCAGTGACCTAATCACTGCCCAATCCAATGGCTTTTTCTTCCATCTTCTTGTCATCTTCCTCGATTTTGATAAGATTTTTGTTACTCTTGACCACTTTCTTCTCTTTTATATTCTCTTTCCTTGTTTTCTGTTATTCATCTCTCTCCTGGAGCTTCTCCCACCTGTCTGACCACTCAATCTCCTTTTGAGCAGGATCATTTATACCCTGCTCTCTGAATGTAGAGCATTACCCAGGGCTCTTTCTAGACAATCACTGCTGCTTTCTCTATTCCCTTTCTCTTAGATATCTTGTTAACCATCATGGGTTCAAGTATCATCTCTTCATCAGTAAACAAATGCAAATATCCAGCTCTAATCTCTCTCTTGAACTCTAGTTCTGCTTTGTCAATTGCCTACTGGATAGTTCTCCCTGGCTATTTTGTAGGTACCTTAAACTGAATGTAGAAGTGTGTTTGAAGTAGAACTCCTTGATTTCCCCTCAGCATTTCCCCCTTCCTCTCTAAACCTCTCTGTTTCTTTCAAGGCCATCACCATCCTGGTAGTCACTCAAGTTTGTCATAGCTAAGTCATTCTTTATTCTTCTCACCTCCTCCACATCTAGTCAATCACCAAATCTAGTTCATAGCCCTAGAGTTGGAAGAGACCTCAAAAGACCATTAAGTCCAACCCTTTCCCTATATTAGTGATGTGGAAACTAAGGCCCAGGCAAGACAAGGGACTTGAACAAGTTCACATTAACAGTAAGCATGAGAGCAAGGACTTGAACTCAGTTTCTCTGACTTTTGTTTCAGTGTTCTTTCTTTATTTTCCCTCCACAATATCTCACCACCACCCCATTCTCTTCTTTCAGACAACCATCATTCTATTTCTCCTTATTATTCCTCACTTCTACTACAATTGCCTGCTATTATTCCTCTCACATTTGATCTCCTCTTCTCTAGCAAATCTACCTGCCACACAGCTGCCAAAATAATCTTCCTATGGCACCAATCTCACCACATCACTAAGTTCTCCAAGACACATTGGTGATGTTATATTGTCTCTAGAATAAACACAAATACCTCAGACTGGCCTTTGAAGGTCTCCACAATTTGGCTGCTACTTATGACCTCAGCCTTCTTCCCTATAGCTCATCTCCATTCATTCTATGGACCAGCCAGATCAGATCTGTCTACAGTTTCTCAAAGATAATCTGTCCACTTCAATGAATTTACATCACCTGGAATGCACTCCATCCTCACCTTTACAACCCTGAACCTTTGTCTTCCTTGAAGGTTTGACTTCAGTATCGGCTATCCCCTCTAGGAAAGAAACTTTACCTGACATAGATAGTTCTCCAGTTGGTAGTTCTCTCTTGTTCTTCAGTTTTCATGATACTATATTCCTTTGTGCATTTGCCTCCTCTCATAGAATATAAGCTTCTTAAGGAAAGGTACTACCTGTCCATAGCACAGTGTCTGGCTCAAACACTCAACAAGTGTATGTTGATAATGATGATGACTAGAGATTTGCAATGAAACAAGCAATAGATTTGGTGTCAGAGTAACTAAGATTGAATTTCTCTCCAGCTACTTACTGCCTTTATAACTGGGGACAAGCTATTCCTCCTCTCTGGATCTTAATCTTCTCATCTGTAAAATGATGCAGTAGAACTAGATCATTTCCAAATTACCTTCTATAGTACTCTACAATCTTAGAGTTTCTTCCCTGAATTGATGGCTCCGATTATGTTAACTCTGAAGTCCACCTTGTGCCTTGATAAATAGCTTTATAAAGTAAGGTCCTACAAAGCCCCAGATGATTATTCCCCTGTGTAAGGTATAATCAATGAGCATTTGCCTCAGGTGGTCAAGATGCTCCCCTTTTCTCAGTTTTACAGATGAGATAATAGCCCTCTCTGAAGGCATTTTCACAAACAAGGAGATATAACAGTTGATGTGTGAAATCAGGGTGGTGGGGTAGCATCTCAGTATAGTTATCTTAATGAGGGCATCAGACTTGCTCACACATTAAGGCTGATTGTAGGTAGTAGATAAAAGCAGAGGGGTTCCACCCTTTGATATGCTGGCACTAGTCAGACTGAAACTGAAAAGTGATGTCACTGATCCTAGAAGCATGGGATTTAGGACTGGGAAGGGTCTTAGAGATCATTATAATATTAAGGAGTTGGAGCCAATATTAAAATGTTGGAGGTAATCTGGTTCAACACCCACATATTAAAGGAATTGAGAAGTAGAGAGGAGATACCACTTGCCCAAACTCTTAAGCTTATAAGGCAGAGTCTAGATCCAAGTCCAGATCAATTGATTCTAAGGATCTCTCTTTTTTTGCTGCTCCCTGTTGTCTTAGGTTTGGGCAAGACTGACAGGTTGGATCTCCAAGCCTTGTCACTCTAGTATTCCACTTATCTGGATGGCTTTCCTTGAGTTGATTTCTGTGTTATATATGTTGCTCAGGAAAGTCATATGTTTCCCCTTCTGCTGTCTATTGTTTGAGATCTTAGGCACAGAGTCCATCTAAGGGTTTGGCAGCTCTATAACTCTGGGTCCTAAGGTCAGAGGCAGAGACAGATGAGTCCTTGAGAACTTCCCTGGTACCTCAAAAATACCTGTGTCAGAGATTATGGGACCCTGACAGTTATAAATTACAGCCCTGTGACAAATCTCCTGCTGTGCAAGTCTAGTTGTGGCAGGGATCTAAGGGAGAGTGGGCAGAACGATGTTAGTAAACATTAGATTCTCTGGCTGTCAGTTTCCTCATCTATAAAATGGAAGGGGGTGAATTAGATGGCATATTAGGTCTCTGAGTTCTAGAGCTAAGATTTTACAATTTTCATATATTAGAGAAACTAAGAATGGATAAGGATACAGAATGCTGGTCTCAGATTTAGGACGCTGTGTTCAAATCCTGCCTATGACCCTCCCTAGCTGTTTTGACTGTGGGTTAGTCACTAAACCCTTCTGAATTTCCTCATCAGCAAAGGAGAGATGTCGACAGTACCCAGTTGACAGGGGTCAAATGGGATCACATATGTGAAGGGCTTTGAAAATATGAAAAAATCTTTAAAATTGCATTTTACCTCCTTGCTTGACCTTTTCTGAAGGAGCTCTGGTGGGCAACTGTTCCTTGTGTGCCCATCATCCAGAATGATTGAAATGAAGCCTCCTACTAGAGGGACTGTCTGAGGTTTAACCTACCCTTTTAGAGCCTAGCCTGAATCTTCATACATCCATTTATCCTTTCCAAAGCTTTCAACTTCTCTGGCAAATTAAATTCCCTTCCCTCTTTAAGTAAAACAAGGTGCGTGAATAAAAAGCAGGCAGCTATTTCCTCCCCAGAATGATAAAATACCTGAGGATATAAACACAGAGAGTTTTATGCAAATAGAACTGGGAAAACATTGAAATAGAGGACAAGCTGTAAAAATACCTAAAAATGTAAAAGGTCATATTCTGCTGAAGCAAGGGGAAAGTGGGGGGGGGGTGTCTCAGAGCAGATATATTTTCCAGTCAATCAGAAGTCAAGGACTAGTCAAATCCTGAAAGAGCAAGATAAGAGCTAATAGGAATGGAAAGGAATGCCTTACAGGATCATTTGAAATGTTCTGAACTTATTTTTTAATTCTCTGACATCAGTTGTATGCAAAATGGCCATTCCAGCAAACACCATAGTTCTTAGCGTTAGCCTTCACCTGTGCGGTCTATGATGACTTTTCTGTTTTCATTGCTTTTGATGAGATTGATGAGAGATAGAGCACCGATGGAGTCCCTGAAGCATGGATGGTGCACAGACCCATAACTAAGTCTCAGAAATTCAACGGAATGAATAATTTATTGACTCCTGACACTGGAACATTAGAAGTGATCCAAGACCTTTTTTCTCACTTTGAAAAAGCCTTCCTTCTTTTGGTTTCTTTCCTCTTCTTCCTCCTCCTCCTCTCTTCCTTTTTCTCTTCCTCTTCTTGAAGCATACCTCAAGGAAATGGGCTGCTTCACTTTTAGCACTGTGCCTGGCACATCACAGGTGCTTAATAAAACATTATTGGACTGGATAGTTCTCTACGATGTCCCTTGTAATTTTGGGGGGAAAATCCCAATGTGACCTATTCATGATCACATTTAGTTCTCCAATCACTCATGGGAAACAGGCAGGGAAGGAATTATTACTCAACTGTTCTAGATGTGAAAACTGAGACTACGAGCCACTAAGTGATTTGAAGGCATCTAGTTAATGACAGAACGAATACTCTCAAACTCCAAGGCAATGACGGCTCTTTCCACTACACCAAGCTTTCTTCACAGGAAAAGCAGAGTGAGTTCTTTGCATTCTTTGCTTTTTTTTTTTGGCAAGGGGAGGGAGGGTCTTTTATATGACCTCTACTTGGCTTCTCTGAATGCTATGACCCCCATGCCAATCTCACTTTCCAATCTGAGCTGTTGGATGTTACTAACTCTGCCTGTAAAGGACCCCAGATATGTTTACTTTGGGTTTCACTCATCTCCACAGAATATATTTTGACTGGGGGGATAGCTTCTTTGCTTTGCTCAGACAGTGCCTCCAGACAACTGATGAGCCATTAATTGGAAATGGTATTCTCACATAGGAGGCAAAGACACTTCCTGCCATCATGTTTGTTACAGTGAGGTTTGGGAGGATGGGAAGGAGGGAAGGAGAGAGGGAAGAGGGATGTTCTTGAGCAGGGCTGTTTAACTCCAAGATCTGGTTTCCAGGTATTTACATAGTGGGACTTGAACATACTCCAACTCCATTTTTTTCTTTTTAATTCATTTCTTCATCTATGGATTGAAACATGCTGTAACAAGGATTGAACTATTCATAGAATCACAGAATTTCAGAGTTGGAAGAGCTATAAGTGAACATCTAGTTGAACTACACTTCAGTCTCTCCCCTCCTCTACAACATACTTTCTTAGGTATCTGCCATTTGGTTTTTGCTTGAAGGCCTCCATGACTTAACTTAAAGTACCCTAATGATATTGATTACATCCCCCAGCAAACTCTTCAGTGAGGAGGATTCCATCACCTTCAGAGGCAACCCATTCCATGTTGCAACAACTCCACTTGTCCAAAGTATTTCATTCTTTCTGTGGAAATGGGACTCTGTAGTTTGGTTCCTAGCTCTGCCTTCTGCAGTCACACAGAATAAGTCTACTGTCTTCCATGTGATTACCCTTCAAAGGCTTGAACACTGTGGGTGTGTTCTTCCATGTCTTCCCTTTTCAAGACTAAATACCCTTTAGCTGATCCCACATGACCCTATTCTCCAGTCTTTTCCCACCTAAATTATCCTAGCCTCCTAATTGACAGTGAATTTTGATGCCCAGAAATGAAGATGATACTACACATGTATTCTGCTTAGGGCAGAGTCCAGCAAGAATCTAATATCTTAGTCTTGGAAATGACTTCTCTCTCAATAGAATCCAAGATCTGTATCACTGTGAGAAACTGGCAACATGGTATAGAAGATATATTCTAGTCTTGAGGTGGAACACCTTTGCTTTAGCACTGACCATACATGTGTCCTTGACCAAGTCATTTCCTCTTTAGTTCATTATCCTCATCCCACCAATCTCTGAAGGAGATAAAGCTCAAAATTACTAACAATAACGAATGTTTATAGAGCCCTTTATTTTTGACAAAGTACTTTCCATACATGAACTCATCTGAGTTCTCCCCAAAAGAATATTAGGCAGAAAGCTATTAACTTGTTTTGAAGATGCATAAATAGATGAAATATCTTGTCAATAATCTCACACCTTGTAAATGACCAAAGCAGATTTTGCACCTAGTTTTTTCTGATCCAATGACTAGCACTCTATTCTTTAGGTATCAAAGGATTCTGGGGCTTACGAAGGAATCTCTGTCCAAGCTTTACTGAAATGTCCCAACAAACCAAATTAGCTCACTTTGACTTCTGCCTCAGTTACTTACTTTGCACCTATATTTTAAGGGTATGCCATTGTAGAAGCTGTAAACTCCCTCTACCAGTGCAGATCATGGCCTCTTTCAGACTTTGTTCACAGTCTTAAGGATTTTCCATTACTGATCCTAGTGATCAACCTTCTGATTAAGACCTCTTCACTCATCCAGAATGGTAAAAAGATATAGTGCCCCTCCTTGAATTTATGCTTATTTTGTTATTAGCTCAGTAGCACTTCTCACAGTTTGTTGGAAGATGAATTATTTGAGAGTCTAGGGTTAACTCTAGGCCAAGAATAAACATTGGAAGAGCACCACAGAGGATTTTGATTTGAGATATTCTCTGAATTTTTTTTAAACTCACTGAATCAGTTTCTCTCTGGCCAGAGGAAAAGGTGACTGTTTGTGTGCCACACATCATAAATGGGAATAAGTGTAATATATTTCCCTGGGAAGGCATTTTTAATATAATTATCCACATTCAAAAATATAATTGTTAGTCTGGTACCCAACAAAATGGGAATGCCTTGGATCTTTGTACCAGTTCTCTGGAGTTGGTAATGTTACATATTTCATCTCATCTAATGTTGAGATGCTGTTGTTTTAGATCTACATGACACTTTAGAACAACACAGATCATGGAATGGTAGGACTGGGGTGAGATTTGAGAATAAAAACTATCAGAGCAAAAACAACCCAGAAATCATCTTGCCCTCCCTCTTTATTACACAAAAAAGGAAACTGATGTCCAGAGAAGGTAAAGGGTTTGCCCAAGGTCACCTAGAGAACATGACATCATCTAGGTAGATGGCCAGTGCACATGCCTCTCAGAGATTTGCAAGTTTGGACAGATTTTGACAGGGCTGATTTTATTCTCCTTTGAATTTACAGCCTTTACCATTCATCCCTTCTCATCCCAGCCTGCCACAATTTGTTATAATTTTATGTTTGTTAAGTTTTCATTTGTTTGTCTCCACTAGATTGAGTGGAAGCTGTATCTCATTCATTTCCATATCTTCCCTAGGATCAAACACTAGGCTAGACATGCAGTCTGTGTTTAATCAAGACTTGCTGGATGGCTGATTTTAAACTATCCAAAGCAGAAGATATGGCTGAGGAGATAACGGATACCTCTTCTGATCTATGTGTGTTTGGTGATTGGACAAATGTTTAAAAGGAACTTCACAAGATTTAGGGAAATTTCTTGGTGACCTAAAAGAACATGGCCACACAGCTTCCCAATGGTTCCTGGTGACAGAAAAATATGGCCTGATTGTTATCTATATCTCAGGAAGCACAGTGTAGGACTAATGGAAAACTCCAGTCTGGTCTATTGAGTTCTGATAACATGCCCTTTGTCAGCAAATGACTCCCTAGTTTGTAAAAATGTCTTGGTATTTGCTAGGGAAAAACAAAATGCTTCTGTTTCACTGAGGCAAATCTTGGCTCCTTCTTGCTCCTAATTCTACTCCTTCCTTAAATTATTCCCTCTTGGGATTGATCCAAAAAGGGGATTCTGGGGAAGGCTCACCTAAGGATACTTCTCTTCACTGCCTTCCCTTTTTGATGACTTTCATAGTCATTCAGTTTCAGAGGGGAAAGATCCTTCAGTAGACTGCTGGTCTAGCCCATATTTGACTAGTTTGAGTCTAATCTCGAAATGCTCTCAGCCCCTCACAGATATATGCAGACTAGTTTGATCCCAGAATGAAAGCCTATTATCCCATGGGGCAGTAAATGAACAATGTCTCCTCTGAACCACAAGGGCTCTAGTGAGAAAGATACAAACTCACAACAAAAGGAAGGGAAAAGAAAGCCTGGAAACCAGATACATTTGGGTATGACAAGAGCTTAGCTGTGCTGGTATTAAGATAACCAGCACAAACTAGGACAAAACTGATGGGTAAAGCTAAGGTGAAAAAGGGCTACTCCCACATAGATGAAGTTAAAGAATTTGGGTTATTACTGTCTCACTATCCGAAGAATGGCTTTTTTTCCCAAGCTGTTTCTCCCTCTTGCCCCAGACATATATAGCTCTCTGATGATAGAGACATGTGCATCTACTGAAGATTCAGGACCAGAGACAGCTACCAGCTACTTTTTATTACTTCTGGTGTTGGACACTAAACTTGAGTACTTCAATATTTATCCAATGATAATTCTCACTCATGGCCAACTCTCACTTGCAGTAACAAAAAATGATCCTCAACAACAGAATCTGGAATTTGGTAATAGCTTTTGTTGGGTGATGTTTCTAGTGTAGGGGATCATAGGCTTTACAACTACAAGATCCCTTAGAGATCATAAAATCATAGATTTGAAAATGCAAGTGCCCTCTAAGTTACTAGAATAGCTTCCTCATTTTACATATGAGAACAGTGAGAACTACAGAGGTTTATGATTTGCCTAAGACACACTATATATAGTGATATACAAAGCTAGGGCGTGGTCCCAAGATTCATGATCAAGATACTGCTTCTATTTCCACTACACTACACTTTCTCCTTAGTTTTAATAATAATTTTTGTTTTAATAATAACATACATACAATAACATTTTTTCACTTAGTTTTTGAGTGGATTTAAATCCCATGGTCTATAGTAATGCTACCATGTGTTATATTTAAAATAGTTAAACTGTGGCATTTAAAAGAGTTGAAGACATAAACTATAGTGAGTAAAATAGTGGAAGATATAAATTGTGATAGATATAAGAGTGGGCGAGTAAATTTGACCGCAGAAAATATGTTTTCACTACAGTGTCTTGGGTTTTCAATCAAATATAAGGTGGTCACCAGGGAAATATTCCCAATTATGAATATACCCAAGCCAACTGGGTTTTATAGAGAATTTAATTAATAATACAATGAGGAATTAGAGAAAGAGTAAGAAAGGAATAAGTATGAAGGGCCTTAAGCCAATATGGCCTAGACCTGAGTCTTAAGAGAGAGAGATCAGTCAGTCAGTCTTTTATCACTCACCACAAGGTCTATCTAAGCAAGGATTCTAGTGACAGAGTCTCCTCAGAGAGACTTCCAGCCAGAGTCTTCCTCAAAGAGCCTTCTATCCAGAGACTGTTTCAAAGGGCCTCTCTCAAGAGCCTCCAGAGAGACAGAGTCCCCTCAGAGGAGCTCCAGCGAGACCTCCTTAGAGATTGTCCTCCAAGAGTTTCCCTTCTCCAGAGCCTCTCTCAAGAGATTCTCCTTAAGCGATACTCATCAGAGATTCTCCAAAAGGATTTTCACCTCAAGAGATTCTGCTTTTTCTTATATAGGGGTTTTTCTCCTATGTCACCTCCCCTAAGTCCTTACATCTACCAATCACTGTAGATGTTTTCCAAAGGACAACCCATTCTAAAAACACTGCTGGGTTGACTTAATCCCTTTAGTAAGTTTGAATCAGAAAAAACACTGCTGGGTTGACTAATCCCCTCAAGAGAAAACCTCTGAATAAGTTTTCACCTCTTTGCTCCTGGCAAGTTTACAAGTTGCCCGACCTTTATAGGTACCTAGCATCCCATTGTATCAATTCTAAAAACAGGCATGGCTCAAAGAACTCCTTGCCCCATTATAAGTATGGGTCTAAGTACTTTCATTGTTTAGCAAGGAGTTTTCTCCCCTAAAGCAGTCCTTAAGTATGGGTGGAGTAGAGATCTTCCCATTTCTAATCTAAATAGAGTTCTCACATCCAAATGTGGAATGTTCCCAGTAGGAAATTTGTTCCAATGGAGGATTCCTCAATGTAGAAATTTTTAACATTCACAAGTATGAGAAATTTCAAGACTTACACATGCAACCATTGTGAAATGCTTATACATTAAGGTTTGCATCTTGTGTCTTTATTAGGAGCGTTTCAAACTTTTAGGTGCAGAGGTCTAAACCAAATTTCCTTTTTTCAAGTCATGAATTGAGAATTAGAGTAATTATTTGCATCTGAAATATAGTTCTTTAGTCTGGAAATTTTGATATGTAGCAGAGCCATTGTGATTTGGTAAAATGGAGACAGCAACAGGAGTGGCTCTGCATGTTTCCAGGCTAGGTTCTTCAAGTTAATATGAGTAGGACATACTATCACTGAAAGAGCTCTATATTGAGAACCAAAAATGTTGGTTTCTAGCCTTACTACTTACATTGAGATTCTGTGTGACTTTGTATTTTCCTCTCTGATCTGGACCTTGTGTTCTAATAAAACTACTACTTGCAGCATCAAGAGAGAGATTAGTAAGCACACCCAATCCTTACACTAAGACCATGAGATGCCTATGGCAACTTCATTTCCATTTCTTTCCATTGAATAAGCATTTATTAAGCACCTTTTACATGGAAGCCACTACCCTGTGTGCTGAAGATCCACAGGCAAAAAATACAAAGAACTTCTGCATTCAAGGACTTTACATTTTGCTGTGGCAATCAGTTTATAAACAAATAAAATATATGATCACCCTAGAGCAAATATCAATACTATGGAAATAGGTCTTGACTAATGATACATGTAAAACTCAATGGAATTGTGCATAGGATATGGAGGGGGTGGGACAAGGGAAGGGAAAGAACATGATTTTTGTAATCCTGGAAAATACTCTAAATTGACCAATTAAATAAAATGAACAAAATAAAAGATCACAAGAAGAATATATGTACAAGGTAATGAGAAGAGAAAGAGCACTAAGTAGACCAAAATGTCAGTAGAAGTTCCCTATATGAGTTGACATCTGACAGCTTTGAAGGAACCTAGGGATGCTAGGAAGTGGAGGTAGGAAAGAGGCACACTTCAAGAATGGGAGGAAAGCAAGGAGGCAGGAGGAAATAGAATGGCCAGTCTGGGGAAGAGAGAAGATAAAAGAGAAAAGGGTGCTATGATTAGATTAAAGACCCACCTAATGGAAAGGACATCAAGGATTCTTAGGGGGATTAAAGAGTGAATGGGGGAGAGGGAAGAAAATATCACAGTTGAAAGATGCTTGGTTTGGAGTCAGGAAAACTATGCTTATAATCTGGCTTTGCTACTATTCCCTATGTGACCTTTAGCAAGTCACTTCGTCTGGGCAAAACTCTCCTCCACTTGTCATAGCCAAATGCCTAGCACACAGTAAGCACTCAATGAGTGCTTATTACCTAACTAACTTCATGTTGGCAGCATCTCCCATTCCCATCTGGATTTAAGCTTTCTGACTTCTCTGGTCCAGCCTATGCAAACATTTCATACTCATCTTGAGCCATTTGTCTGGGAACTCATTTGTGGAGACCCCCAAGTGAATTTTATCTTTTCTGCCTCTGCTGCCTTCTGCTCACATGGCTCTCAGATTGAAAGCAATGCATTAACTTTTGTTACATTATTTGCTCACCCATTGTCATGGTTCTTATGTCTAGTTCATAAATAGCTTTTCTGATTACTGGGGATTTCAGACTGTGTGACACATGGCACTGAAAAGCCAGACTTGATCATATCTAAAAGCCATTCTAGCTCCTTATTCTAAACCCTGGCCAAATTCTGACATGTATTCTCAGTTCTATGATCCTTTCCATCACTGACATTCTACATTCTAGGATCTTCCTGCTCCATACCACACCCACACTCCCATCCAAACCTATGTTCGGTGCTCTAAAAATTAGCATGGCACAGTCCATAAGATATTGAACTGAGGCAGGAACATTTGACTCTTACACTTTCCATGTGTCTTTGGGCAAATGACAGGCTCTCAGTGATTCAATTTCCTCCTCTATTAAATTGAAAAGGTTGGAATTGATACCTCTAAAGTAACTTCTAGCTCTAAATTTAGGATCTGTTCTTCAATCAACAACCCAACAAATATGCATTAAGCCCTTCTTATGTGCCAAGGATGGTGACAAATACTGGGAGGACAAGAATAAAATTCAAACAATTCCTGCCCTCAAAGGGTATACATTCATTTTTAAAAGACTCTTCCCTTTTGTCTTAGAGTCAATAGTGTTGGTTACAAGGCAGAAGAACTGTAAGGGCTAGAAAATTGGGGTTAAGTGACTTGTCCAGGGTCACACAGCTGGGAAGTGTTTAAGACCAGATTTGAATTCAGTTCTTTAGATCCTTCCATCTCCAGGGCCGTCTCTCTATTCACTGAGACACTTAGCAGCCCCAGGAGTTTACATCTTAATGGTGGACACAATATGAACATATAAAAGCTGACCTTTCCCAGCTTGGATATTCTATATTCTAAGGCACCTTCTGGTTGTAACAGTCTATGGTGTGTGTTCTGTGTTCCTTTTCAGCTCTGAGATTCAGAGATTCTGATTTTAGGAAACACAGATTCTGCAGTGCATTTAAAAAGGTTCTTGGTGAATTCTCAGCAGGGGTGCATAGATTATTAAGTGTTGCTTTGGCAATGCTTCTTTTTGTGTTACAGATACATATGATTACTCATTGGTCTGCCCAAAGTAGTCATCTGAGAGGCTGGGTGGGAAGGCAATTGCCCTGCATGTAAAAAGAGGAGCTGGGAATTCTTGGCTGAGGGCGCTGACTTTCTTCTGCTGCATTGCAGATCTTTGTTAAAGGTCTGCATGATGAGTGGCAGGCTGCCAGAAGCAGGGGAGCCGGAGCTGAATCTGATCCCAATCCTGGGCCCTGTAAAAGCAGCTTGGCAATGGGAGTGGGAAACCAACACAGGAAACCCCAAATAGAGCCCAGCTGGTACAGTCTCTCCTGTTTTTTTTTAAGGTGGCATAATAACAACTTATAGTGAAAAATCAAAGAAGGATTGCTTCTCTAGCTTGGAAAATTCCTGGTTGCACTTCAGAAATGACCAGCGAAGAGAGCTAACTGGGCTGTGGAATATCCCAGCTGGCAACCCTGCTGGCTTGGTCAATAACAACAATGACCTTTTGTAGAGAGTGTTAAGGTTTGCAAAGTGCTTGATGGGTGCTATCTTATTTGAGACTCCCAACAACTCTTTTCTTGTTATAGTTTGCTGCTATTATTATCATCGACATTTTACTGATAAAGAAACTGAAGCTGAGGCCAAGGGACTTGCCCAGGTCACAAAGGTGGAAAGTACTTGAGGCCAGATTTGACTTAAAGTCTTCCTGACTATCTACTGAAAGAGCACATGGAAAAGCACCAGAGAGAAAGAATTCAAACTCTTAATTCATTTCCACAAGCATTTCAGCCAAATATAGACATTATCCTGGGTTCTGCAGAACCACAGATTAATATTAAGCCATCCCTACCTTCAAGGGGCTTACAAATCTCCTGGGAAGAATAGATAATGATGCCAACCTCAAGCACATACAACGTAATTTCAAGGAAGGGGATAGAGAACCAACTATGGGAGGGATCAGGGTAGATGTTCATAGGAGATTCCATTGGAATTGAACCCTGGAAGGGACTAGGAATTCCAAGAAGAGGTGAGGAGGAAGAGAATACTGAGCAGAGGGGTCAGACTGTGCAAAAGCATGGGAATGGAGGTGAAATGTCCCATACAGAGTGCAGTGAGTGAATAGGTCAGTTTTGTCTGGGAGGAAGAGCTCAAGGTGGAACCTGATGCGAAATCAGTCTGGGCAGTGCTGGCAGATCACAAGAGCTGGAAACCTCTACAGAGGAGCCCAATGACACCTTATGGGCCTGTTCCTAAGGGTCAGCCCAGCTAGGTGCCAAGAGGCTCATCTCTAGAATGGTGGCCAAAAGAAGGTCAATTTTTTGTCTCTGGATATACAGAGACCAACTGCTAAGGAAACTTTGGGAGAAGGGAACGCCCACACTGCTGATGGAATCACAACCTTTGGAAGTATGGCAGCATCTGAAAATGAATGAGGATAAGAGGACTGTCAGCATCACTTCATAATTATAATTTTCACATATCCTTTATTCTCTCATATGGCCCTCATAATAACCTGATATCCAGGACTTTAAGCAGGCATTATCACCCCCAATTTACAGGTGAGCAAATCAAAGGGGTTGGGCTGAGATGATGTAGCCAGTCCAAGGTATACATGGCCACTGGGAAGTACATGCTCTTTGGTCTACATCAAACTGCCTCTTGACTGTATTAAGAAATGGAGGGGGGGAAGCTGGGTGGCTCAGTGGATTGAGAGTCAGGCCTAGAGATGGGAGGTCCTGGGTTCAAATGTGACCTCAGACACTTCCCAGCTGTGTGACCCTGGGCAAGTCACTTGACCCCCATTGCCTAGCCTTTACCACTCTTCTGCCTTGGAGCCAATACACAGTATTAACTCCAAGACAGAAGGTAAGGGTTTAAAAAAAAAGAAATGGGGGGGAGGGGATGCAACATTTCTGATTTGGGAAAAGCTCCTTTATGTGCCATTAACACTTAATGGAATTTAAATTTGACCTAAATAATGGATTGGAAGAGAACTATATATTATTGCAACACAGTCTTCAAGGACTGTCTGAATGTCTTGAGTTGAGATGGTTTGAACTGTTAACATTTGAGAACATGAAGCTTAACTGAGGAGGATTAGGATGATAATAAAAAGGAGGAGGAGGAGGAGGACACAGATAAGAATTAGATACACAGTCACCCATCTCAGAGTAAGGAAACCCGGTCTCTAGTCCTTGGTCTACCTCTAACTCACTATATAAATGTATGCAACACATATTGCTAAACCTCAGGTTGGTCTTCTGTATTGCAGAATCTCAGAAGGAAAAATGACCTTAGAGGCATCTTCTCCAAAGGCTCTCTGAATAAAAATATTCTTTATAGCACCCAAGAGGTCATCGATCCACCACTAAAAGGCTTCCATCGAAGGAAAGATCATTTCAGCCTCAGGGAGTCTATTCCATTTCTTGACAGCTCTACTTGCTCTCTAGTTTCCTGTATATTGATCTGGTTTGCTTTTTTACATCTTTCTGTTCTTGGTCTCATTCTCTGGAGCCAAGCAGAATAAGTTTGATCTCTTCTTCATATAAGAACCCTTCAGGTATTTGGAGGAAGATCAGATCTCCAAAGCCAACTACTGCCAGGAACCTCCTTCCCAACTAACATTGAATCAAAAATAATTACTGTTTGGGTCTAAACATTTAACCATTTCTGCATTCATCTAATTGTACTCTCACCTATTGCCATCTCTCTAGAGCTTGGGAAACTTTGCCAAATACTTCATTCAGTGCTAGGTGGGCCATACAGGTACCCATAGCCTGGCTTTTATCTACCAGTATTTAGGGTTACCAACCTCAGAGGGCTGGTACCCCACCTAAAAAAGCAAATGGATTGAGTCTGACATGAAGTGAGAGGATCAACTCCAATGTTACCTTTTGAAAGAGACCCTTCACTCCTCTTCTTCCCTCCCCCAGCTTTCAATGCCAGATGATTTTCCATCTACTTCTTCCATTTGGCATGTACCTACCTATATGTTTGCATGTCTTATCTACTGTTAAAATGGGAGCTCCTTGAGGGCCAGGATTGTCTCCCTGGTGCTTTGTTTGCAGGACCTGATATATAGGAAGTGCAGCATCCATGTTTGCTTATCAATATGATTGGTCAAATAAAGCCATGAGCGATGACCACTTTTCTGTCTGCATATTAATCATGCCTTTGACAACAATGTTCAAGGCTTACCAGAAGCCAAACTCCAAGGCCCACCATGTGATAATGATTTTCTACTCCCTTCTGAAAATCAAGCCAGTTTCATTTCTCCAGTTTTGCAGTATCTCCCCATTTTGGAAGAGTTTTATTGGCTCATTTAGAAACATCTTAGCAAGCCCCAACTACCAGTTCTTCTGCCCTCCTGTGATTCAGCTCATCCAAATCCAGGGATTGAACTCATTGATGGCAGCTAGCTATGAATTTGGCTTCCCATTTTGTTTCTTCTTTTGGATTCGAACTATTTTTTTTAACTCTCATGGCTTCATTTGCATAAACCTCATTGTCCTTGTCCCAGACAACTGAAAAAACCATCCCTGGAAAACAGAAGTAGCGTGACTAGTTCAGCCTCCTCTCCTCGGTTTCTTGGAATTGTCCCAATCTCACCATGCTTTCTTTGACTCTCTCCTTGACATTAATATAGCCGACTTTAAAAAATCTTTGTTTTATCCATTGACTTCCACCTAACTTTTAAAATATAATGAGTAATCAAGTGACCATTGGATTGACAAAGATATTTTTTGAGTGCATATTGTGAGACAGGCGACTTAGCAAGATCAAGAGAACAATAAAACTTTGTTAAGAGCTAGGTCCAACCTTCATCAAACTCACAGTCTAGTAGCCTTGCACAGCCACTCTTGGCCTTGACTCAAAACCAGCCATGAATTAGTGTATTGAATTGTGGAAGCAGAACATTAGATAGATACATTTTGATATGATGGAGAGACGTTGTGAAAACTGGGCCAATGGGCTTTCACCAATTATGTCATGGCTCTTAGGTCAAGGACCCTGAAAACCAAAAAGGATAGATGCTAAACGGAAAGGAGAGGGTGAGAAGATTGGAACTGGACCAGTCGTTTTATGGGTTTGGGAATCCTCAGCTCAGGAAAGTCCCTCAACAGATGCATATCGGTATATTCTCTTCAACTCATAGGCTCACACAGTTGCCTGGAGGCAATGAGAAGCTGGGAACTCTCTCCCATTGGTTCATATGCCTGGTACAGGTATCCCTTCCACATCTCAGGGGTTAGGAGCATGGTGCCTCCAAGATGTGGAATAAATACTTTTGGCCCTCCCTTCATACCAGAGAAGAAGAAGCCCAAACCTTTTCTTTTATGGGGGTGTTTACCATCCCTTATTGTGAAATGTGGGTTACGTATTTGGTCCATTGGTTAATATCATATAATGTACCATGTATACATAAAAATGCATTTCTGAGTGTCTAAACCTTTTCTATGTCACCTACAGCTTTTGCAGAACTCCTCCCAAATTCCCAGCTAATTTCTTATGCCAGTCCATGATATATTGAAACCTCAATGGGGGAGGTTATGAATTTGAACTCACCTAAACTGAAGATAATTCTCTTACCCAGTGAACTGAGAAAGCATATGAAAATTTGTGGAATTCTCACATCGAATGATGGGTTTTTTGTCCCCCTGACTTTGTCATGAAGTAGAATATCATGATTCCCTTTTTGTAAGCAGGAAACTGGTTCTGGAGGTGGTGAAATGACTTGCCTAAGGTCGCCCAGGTAGGGGACAGAGTCAGGTCTACAAGCTTGGTTTTTTGTCTCTATGCCCAGTGCTTTTTTTAACTACAGAAGACTAGATCAAGACGCCATTGTTAAAAGGTTTTTTTTGTTTAAGTAACATAAAGGGGGCCTCCAAGCTTTGAGAAAGGAAGGAAAAATCTCTGTTGACATCTTACTAAATTGTGAGTCAAGAGAACAAAATGTTACTCCTTGAGATTCATCTTCTTTCCTGCTTTATTTCTACCTTCACTAAAATGGCTCAATCAGAACAATTTGCCCAGGAAGAGAATAGGAAAGGCAAGGCTCCATGAGAGCATTTGAGGACTCCTGCCAGGGCCATCCCGAGCTTCTGAGAAGTGTAAGAACCAGAACTTCTCCAGCTCGTGGAGTCATTCGCCCACAACAACAGGCTAGGTGTTGGTCCTTTCCTCCTCAAGGTAGCCAGTCAGAGCTATTTCCAGGGCCTGCAGCCCAGACAGAGTTCAGAGCCGTTGACAGTGGAAGCCCATTCTGCAGAACAAGAGAATGGGTATGTGGCAGAGTTATTCACTTGAGCTCTCCATCCCAGAACTGCCCCAGCGGGAGATAGCACGAGCATCCTTGAGTTCAAGCCATACCAGAACAAGCATCTCCTTTATAGTATATCCCATGAGTTAGTCAAGCAGCTTCCCAGGCCACCGGTTCTGTTTGGGACAGCAGCTCTCATGAAGAAGTGCTGTCAGATGCCAGATTTAGAGCAAGCATGGAGTCCAGTCCCTGCCTTTGCACTGGAGGGCACTACCACTGAGAGAAGGTGCGATACTTTCCCAGCATTCAGACTGAGGTCTACCCCATGCCAAGCTCACTCCATCCTTTGCTTTCCTTTGAATTCTCCATATTTGGGATAGAGTAGGTGCTTCATAAATGTTTGTTGACTGACTGACTGACTTTACCTCTGCTCCTGGCTTCCTTAGCTGTCTTCCAGTCCCAGTTAACATCCTCTCTTCTCCAGGAAGCCTTTCCCAATTCCTCTTGATATTAGTGAATTTCTTCTTGTGATCATTTCTGATCGATCCTCTATGTTGTAGCATGTTTGTCCATAGTTAGTGTGTTATTTTACCATTAGATTTGGGACTCTTTGAGGCCAGATACCAGCTTTGGCCTTTCTTTGTATTGGAAGAACTTAGCACAGTGTCTGGCACATAGTAGATGCTTATTGACTGCCTGCTTGACTGGAAGACATAAAGAGGGCTTAGGCTGGCTGTGGTCTGTTATTGGTGATTAATTAAGGAAACTGAAAGCCATGAGGGTTGGAAGTGGCTGGGGTTCATTCCAGGAGAGAAGGGGGCAGTCAGTGGGCAGCCTCCCAACACAGGCTCCCAAGAGTCAGAAGAGTGGATCGAGCGAATTGGGCAGATCCTTTGGGGAGGATTTTTTTGGAAAACAACTACAAATCACATGAGATAATAAGATGTGGACAAGTGAAAATAATGGAGAGGGGAAGCCTTTGGGGATCCAGGGGCAAAATGATTCATGAGTCCTTTCTTGAGTTGATCTTGGCCCTGTTGTACATGAGGGACTCGTTGAACTTTCCCACTCCAATAGAAGGTCCAAGAGTATCACATATGCCAAGACATATGATGGTACCTGGCCATGTCTGGGTGCAGTGACATGGAGTCACTGCTTGTGGTTTATTGTCAGTATATATATTTGGGTCAATCTTGTGTAGATTGTGTCCCAACCCCCTCCCCAGTAGACTGGACACTCCTTGAAGAGTGCTGGTGTTCCATTATTGTCTGTCTCCCCATTCCTGAGGTCAATGTATGGAAGTCAGTCGGGACTTCATAGATGCTTCTTTATTGGTTGTTTAGTTGGTATGAGGGCTCAGGAGCTAGAGCCAGTTGAAGGATGTGACCTGGGCAAGGGGTTGAAAGAAGGTAAGATGACAGGTCCATTGTCCATTTGCTCTGCAGGACAGAACCAGGCGCTATGGGTGAAAGTTGCAAAAAGGAAAAATTAGCCTTGACATCAGGAATGCTGCCAAAAGAACGATACCAAAGTGGAATGGCCGTCCTCAGGAGGTAGTGGCCTCCCTCTGACTGAGGGTCTTTAGGGACAGGCTAAGAATGTTCCTGTGGGGATTGATTTTCATGGATGTTGGACTAGATAGCTTCAGAGCTAAGCATCAGCTAGTGTTCATGATAATGATAACAATAAACAATAAACAAGACCTTTCCCGAGTTCCTTTCCTCTCCTGCTCTTCCTCCCAACCAAGTGTTAAAAGTGATTATTTTGAAAAATGGAAAGAAATGGACAAAAAACCAATCTTGGCAGCCATTAGAATCAAATCCAGGTTGGAACCTTCCTTCCTGAGTCACCCACTCAGCTCTCTCCTGCCTCAGAATCCTGCTCTGAATGGCTAACAAGGCAGAGATCATCCAAGCTTAGGTATTGCTGGCTCTGAATCATTCATCACCATGGACTCCAAGAGACCCTGAGGAAGGTCAGGAGCACACAGGAAGAAGTAGGAGGTAAGGCCTGGCCTACAGTCTTACTCACTTCTCTTGAAAAGGGAAAAAAACCCAACAAAACTTGAGAGTGAAACCCAAGAGAAAAGCATTAAGAAACTAAATACAATTCTCCCTCCAAATAGCTGGAATACTCAGGGAGGTTCATCATCCTGTCCAAACTGTCTGAATATCCTGTCTCTAATTTCAGCGCGCCGATCCCCTGACCATTAGGGAGGAACTGTACCTGGGAAACTCTGGATCACAATTATTGGGGAGCCCCTCTTCTGGAGCTCTGCTGTCTGAGAACATAGTCTTACTAGCCAGTGTGTCACGAAGACTTGAGCTGCTGCTGATGTTCTGGGTTAGAAGCATTTAGAGCAGGCAGGGACTGTGGATTAAATAAGCAAACAACCAAGGGAACTGTGGGAACTGACTCCATGTTGTGACTCTATTTGGATCTAACTCAGTTCTCTTTCCATCCACTTGTGGGTCTAGTTCAATTTCTGTCTCTGAGAAAACTTTATTTAATTTTAGGCTTTGTAAAGAAACATTATTGCATTGCTCGGCCTTAGCCCAGGGTGGCTGGGAAGCTGGGCCACCTCCATCTGGTGCTTAGAGACCCCTAACTAAGGGCCTAGATTATGCTGACCAGAAGCCCAGTCAGATCCAAAGAGCAATACACGAATGAGGATTGGGAAAAGGTCACTGGATTTGGCAACTCTGAGATCATTAGTAATTTTGGAAAGAACAGCATCCCTGACATGAAAAGCATGGAAGCCCCTTGTAAGGACTGAGAAGAAAGTGGGAGGAAATTGAAAACACTTTTTGTAAACAGCCTTTTTGAGGACTTTAGCCACAAAAGGTAAAATAAATATAGAATATTAGTTAGAAGGGATGGAAGGATCAAGGGAGAGTTTTTTCAGGATTGTTTGCAGATAGTAAAAAATGAGCCAGTAGAGAGGGAGAGATATAAGAGAAGTGAAAGAGTGTGGAGGACAGAGGGGAATCTATTATAAGAAACAGGATGAATTGGGATCACTTGACAAGTAGAGACCATAGAACACCTATGTTCAGGATGTGAAGTTTCTCTCTCTCTCTCTCTCCCTCTCTCTCCCTCTCTCTCCCTCTTTCCCTTCATCTCTCCCCCTCTTTTCCTCCTTCTCTCTCTCCCTCCCTCTATCCTGTTCTCTGTCTCTCTGTCTCTATCCCTGTCTCTGTCTCTCTCCCTCTCCCTCCCTTCTTCTCCCTCCCTCTCTTCTTCCCTTCCTCCCTCTCCTTCCTCCCTTATTCTCTCTCCCTCCCTCCCTCCCTCTCTCTCTGCCTCTGTCTCTTTCTCTCTCCCCCTCTCTCTGTCTCTCTCGCTCTGTCTCTGTCTCTCCCTCCCTCCCCCTCTTTCTCCCTCCCTCCCTCTCCCTCTCTTCTTCCTTTCCTCTCTCCCCTTCCCTCCCTTCTCCTCTCTTCCTCCCCCTCTCTCTGTCTTTATCTCTTTCTCTCTCTGTCTCTCTGTCTCTTTCTCTCTCATTTATATTCTTCTCTATGTATATACATATGCATACATTCTTTCAGGGGAGAAAATTAAAAAAAAACTGGGGAACCATTCCGTTTTTCATTGCAGAGCACAGTGTTTGGCACAGGGAAAGCTCTTAATAAACAAATGCCTTGTGGCACCCCTCTCATATCCTCCCCTTATTCACAATAGTGCTAAAGGTTTCAGTTCCCAGGATGGTAGCTTCTGTGTTCAAAGGTACCATATAAGTCTGCCCTTCAGGAAAAAAAAAAAAGCTCATTTGCCTCTACTGGCATGTTTCCCATTAATAGTCAGTAGAAACAATTATCTCATAGCTGCTGCTGTCCTGCTCCCCAGCTAAGCTTCCCTAGATACCTTAGGGCTAGAGTTGGGCATTTGTTTATGCATCATAGAAGTTCTTTCATTCCTTGATATCTGTCAGCCTAGATCCAATGACTCAATGAATATAGCATAGATTATATTGGAATAGGGAGGGACTATAGAAACCAGAACCATGGTGGTGAACCTGTGGATGTGTGCCAGATGGACACAAAGAGCTCTCTCTGTGGGCACATGTGCCATTGCCCCCTGCACAGAGTTCACCAGAATTTGTTACCAGAAAGCCAGAGGAACATGGAACCAGGCTGCTCCCCTCCTCTGGCCTGAGGACATTTCTCACATCATCTGTCCCTCTAAAAGGTTAGCCATCACTGACCTAGGACCTATAATATCCTTGTTGAGAGAAACCATCCAGCCAGCAAAGGGTCCCCTGTAATCTCCTGAACCTCCCCTCCCTCCCCCATCTTAACATCTATATCTAAGAACTTCAGAAGCCTTTGCTGCTGATTCAGCTGACCCCAAGGCCTATTGCTGGGGTATGGCCTGCCTTGGCACATTGCTTTTCATTCCACTTCCAGCTCAGTGCACTAGATCTTTCATGCCAGCCTTCTAAGTTGTTTTGGGCTGAAAAATTATTTTATCCCATCTTTTTGGGGGTCATGCTACTGCAGAATTTATTTTGAAGCATTATATTATAGTTTTTGTAGGGTAATTTGGTAAAGATTAGATGGGTCTGTGCACTTTCTCTGCCATCTTGGCATCTATTCCACATTTCCTCATTTTTAAAATAAATCTAGTATTCTCACACTACCTTACTCTCACATTTGTTGTAAAGAATCCCATTTAGCTTTTTTACGATATGGAAAGTACCTTGCAACTTGACAGTAGCTGGAGAAGTCAACCCTGCAGGCAGGACCAAGTCTGGTAGAAAGTATTTATGAGTGCCTGTCTGGAACAAGGTTCTTCATACAGTAGATGCTTAATCAATGTTGTTTGTATTTATGCTTATATTAGGCTTCTTTTTGCCTTAATCTATCTAAAAATTCTAGCAACTTTTCTTATAAGGATACTAAGTAAATATGTTCATTTATGGCAAATGGAAACATTTGGAATGAAAATAATATACTTAAAAGGAAGATGTTACGTAGTAAAATATTTTCAGCCAACATAATTGTTTGATATGTATGCCAGCTGTTTACATGTAGCTACAGAATAACCCAATAAGACTTCAGAGACTCTGATCTCCCATTCCCAGTCAGTGACTGATCCTATAAGGCAAATATTTTTTTTTCTCCTGAATTCTTTTGCAGAAGAGTGTTAGTGACATTTTTTTTCTTTTATCAAGTTTCCAGAGAATTCTTTCTTCATGAGGGCATTGCCTGTTCCTAAGCTCTAAGGGAAGACAAGCCTATAAGCTCTATGTCACAGCAGGCTTATAGGCTTGTCTTCCCTTGGGGTCTTCTTTCCCCAATTTTTGCAAGGTCATCCATCTCTCTTCTTTTCAGAGGCTCTGTGATCCAACAGGGAAAAGCAAAGGACTAAGAGTCATCCATGAAGGTCGAGTCAACCCTCATTTATTAAGAATTTACTATGAACCTGGAAGCAAGGGTCTCAGCTGATGTCTCATTATGGTTTGCTGGTGAGTCTGGACTTATGGAATCTCTGACAAAGCTCTGGAAGGTCCTACCCAGATCGCATGGGTTCCACCAATGATAGGGCCAGTCGTTGGAGCATTGGAAACCCCATCACATATAGAGATTCATAATTCCTCTTAAGCTTTAGGAAGTCTAGAACTTCTTTAAATTCCAATTCCATTCTTTTCCCCAGAATTATGAGTAAATGAGTGAATAAATGAATGAAAACATGTATTTAAATACTTACCGGAAGCCACATCCAGCTTGCAATACATACTTAGTAAATGTGTGTTAAATTGCATTGAATGAATCTGGAGTTCAGCTTGCCCCCTGCCACTAGCTGGCTATGTGGTGCCATGCTAATTATATTATCTTCCTGTATCTCATTTTCCCCCTGAGCAAAATGAAGGCATTGGACTACTGGATTTCTAAGCTTCTAAAATCTCAACAAATGATGCTCTAAGAGAAGTGAGTAGAACCAGAAGAATGCTGTACTCACTAAAAACAATAATGTATGGTGATCAACTGTGAATGACTTTACTATCATCAACAAGGCAAAAATCTAGGGAAACTCCAACAAACTCATGAAGAAAAAGGCCATCCACTACCCTAGAAGGAACAGAAGGAGTCCAAATGCAGACTTTTCTTCACTTTATTTTCTCCATGAATTTTTCTCCGCTATAAGTAGTGTTGTTTTACAATGGGGAATTTTGTATTATGTGAAAATACATGTACAACCTGTATCATATTAGCTGCCTCCTTGGGGATGAGGGAGGAGAAAAAAAGAACGAGACGTAGATTTTTGGACATAATGTTTCTTTTGGATGAGCATACTTCTACTTTATTACATATTTATAGCAAATCATCCATTAGATTGTTGTCATGTTACATATTTTATATATGAAAATTAAAAACAAATAAGTGGGAACTCGAAACAGGTTCAATGGGTCAGTGATTTCAATCTCAGTTACACAGCTCACTTGTGGTATGACTTATTTTAAGTCAAATCCCCTTATTTTCATGCACCTTAGTTTTCTTTCTTGTGTGTCAACTATGGGAGGGGGTGTGAGGGAGGGCAGGGAAAGAACATGAATCTTTTAACCATGGAAAAATAATTCTAAATTAATTAAATACAAATTTCAAAAAAAATTTATTTCGAATATTCTTCCAAGATTATATGATTCATGATCCCCTCACTCCTGCTCTTTCCTCCCCTCTCCCAAAGCTGACAAGCAGTTCCACTGAGTTACACATCTATCATTGTTCAAAACCTATTTCCATGTTATTCACATTTGTAGTAGAGTGATCCTTTAACATCAAAACCCTAATCAAATCCCTATTGCACTACATGATCAAGCATTTCTTTTGTGTTTCTGCTCCCACAGTTCCTTCTCTGGATATGGTTAGCATCTTTCTCATAAGTCCCTCTGGATTGTCCTGGGTCATTGCATTGCTGCTAGTAGAGAAGAAGTCCATTACATTTGATTGTACCACAGTGTATCAGTCTCTGTGTACAATGTTCTCCTGGTTCTGCTCCTTTCAGTCTGCATCAGTTCCTGGAGGTCATCCCAGTTCACATGGAATCCCTCCAGTTCATTCTTCCATTGAGCACAAGAGTATTCCATCACCAACAGATACCACAATTTGTTCAGCCATTCCCCAATTGAAGGGCATCCCCTCATTTTCCAATTTTTTTGCCACCACAAAGAGCGCAGCTATGAATATTCTTGTACAAGTCTTTTTCCTTATTATCTCTTTGGGGTTCAAACCCAGCAGTGCTATGACTGGGTCAACACTTTAGTTTTCTTATCTGTAAAATGGAGAAAGCAATAACTGCCTCACGGAAGCTTTGCAAGGTTCACTGAGATCATGTACACAAAAGTGCAAATGCTAGAAAGTTCCTAGACTAGATTTCTGACCATGTGGTTTGGAGATAAATGTGTGGGAGACAAACAAGGTTCCTAAGGAACCAGAGTGGGTTCTTTAAAAAACAAACTTCGTACAAAGCATTTGAGTAAGTCTTGGAGAAAAGGTGGGGAAGTGGGGGCTGAGTGATAATCCAGGGATAAGGCTTCTTAATGACTGCATTTGTCTCCATCTCCTCCCTTCTCTTGGTCTTTGTGTGCATGTCTTCTCTCCTATCAGACTGAGAGTTACTTGTGGACAGGGTTAGCATCTTTTTCCTCCAGGGCAAGTCCATTAAAATGACACAAGAAGTGTTTGCTGTGGATATGGTGAAGGAGACTGAGGAGAAGCCTGGATTTGGAGCCAAATGACCTGAGTTTAAACTGCCTCTGTCACATTCTGGCTGCATGTCCTTGGGAGAGTCCTTTTCCCTCTTTAGACTTAACTTTGTTCTGTCAAATATGGGAGCTGGTTTAGATGATCTCTAAGATACTTTCCATCTCTGTCCCTGTAATCTTCTGCCTGAAGAATGAGAAAATGCCTTAAGAAGCCACCTTGAAGTTTCCTCATGTGTAAAATGGGGCTAATAATAGCACTTCTCTCCTAGGGTTGTTCCGAGGATTAAACAAGATAATAATTGTACAGCACTTAGTGCAGGGCCTGGTACACTGCAAGCACAGTACAAATGTTAGCTATTACTCTTGAATGGTATAAACTGGAACCGAAGCTCGGAAGTGCAAAGAGCTTCCCTTTCACTCCCGATGCACAGCCACTCTTGACGATAATCTGCCCGTCACTCTGACAGTGTTTATTTTTCCAAAAGTGAATGTTTTCTTTGTGTTTTATGATTTTAAGCCTCAGATGGGGAGGGATGATTGTGGTGTGTCTCCACAGTTAGATAATGGCTGCGAGAGTCATGGATAGCCATTAAATGCTAGTTATTACCACTGCCCAAATGCATTCTTGGTCTCCTGAAAACAGCCATGCAG
The DNA here is from genome assembly GCF_027887165.1 of Monodelphis domestica. Taxonomy (NCBI): domain Eukaryota; kingdom Metazoa; phylum Chordata; class Mammalia; order Didelphimorphia; family Didelphidae; genus Monodelphis; species Monodelphis domestica. The sequence goes on along the minus strand of NC_077227.1, from coordinate 754,857,032 downwards.
CCAGCATCTTGATGAGGAGACAGCTGAAAAATTAATAATGCTATTGGCTGTGTAGAGCCCATAATGGAGCTTGGGATGGGGAGGAGGGAGCTAGAACGTGTCCATAATTAATATGAGCATCAGTCTCTTGGATATGCGTTAGCAGAAGCTGAATCCTGGCTTTTGCAGAAATTCTTTGATTCTCTTGGCTTCTGGAAATAGCAATGAGGGAGAAAGAGAGCAGACTAGGAGAGCGCTGCTCAACGCCAATGCACCTGACTTTGGTTGCGGCATCTGGGTATCTGCAGGGATGAGTAATGGTACCAGAAAGGTGGAAAATTCAGTGAATTGGGTATTGGAAGCATCCGGAGGGAGCTGATAGACAATGAAGATAGACCAAGTCTGCCTCCAACAACACATCTGGCCTAGATGTACCTGAAGGTTTAGACTAGGATTGAACCATGTAAACATTTATTGAGCTTCTACTCTATACCATGAAAGTGTTGGGCACTGTGGATACAATGATCAAACTAAGGCAGCCCCTTTTTTCAAGATGCTTCCATTGTACTTGAGGGATATAGTGTATCTATGGGGAAAGGACAACAACGAACATTTATACAGTATTTTAGTTTTGTAAAGTATATGCCCTGTGAGGTAGGGTATTGCTAGATCCATTTTACAGATGGAAGAAACTAAGACCCCCGAAGGTTGTGATTTTCTTGGTAATACACCTAGTAAGTATATGAGGCAAGATTCAAATTCCACCTTTCCTCTGTCCATATCTGGTGCTGCATCCACCATGCTACCTAGTTACCAATAAAAGGCAGGAATTTAGTTGTCCCGAGAAAGAAGCTTTAGCCTAAACAGTCATAATAATGATGACCCATAGAGCAATGAACTGTCAATAACAGCAATGTGGATTTGATTGTCATTCCCTGAGTAAGAGTGAGAGTGAAGGGAAGGGTACCTACATGGACAACAGAGTAGATGACAAGGCTCTGATATTATCTAGTTCCTGGTGTCATGATGCATGTTTTGATGGAAATGAAGCACAATTTGCTGCCATCTAGAAGCAGAGGATAGAAGATAAGGATTGGCTGACCCACAATGGTGCCCACTGGCCTTGAACAGAAGACACTCTGGCTCATCAGTGACTTAGGAGTTAGTGGAGGGAACAAGACAGAGAATGGCATCTAGAATAAGAGAATGTGAAGTTCAAATCCTGCCTCTGGTACTTCCTTCATCAGCAAGTTTGGGCAAGTCAGTTCCCTTCCATGGACTTCATTTCTTTTTTTATATGATCCTTGGTCACTTTCCTAGAGTTCAGAGGGAAGTCCTTTGGGAGTTTGAAAATGCTATAGAAGTATGGACTGATGTTATAGCTGAGATGTAGGAGGACCAGTGAATAATATACACATCTCAGAGACTACTTGCTTTTCTCTCGTTAGCTCCATCAACTTTGTCACTGGAGATCTGAGGATCTGAGCATCTCCTAAGTGGATAGTATCTATGGGTATGCCACTTTTATGTCAGGAGGTGACCTAGGCATCCAGACACAGGAGGTGGCCTCAGATGATTTAGGAAGCTCTTGTTGGGCCATGGAATATTAGAACTGGCTTGGATCATCTTGCATGCCTCCTTCTTTGATTCAGAAGGAAAATGAAGTCCAAAGAGATTAGACTTCTCCAGTCTTGTCTATTCTACCTTCACAATATCTCTCATTTCTGCCTCCTCTCTCTGCATTTACAAAGTTGCCTTGTTCCAGCCTCCATCACCTTTTGTCTGGACTAGAGCAAAAGCCTTCTAAGTGGTCTACTTTCCTCAAGTCTTTCTCTTCCCCAAAGTGACAGCCACTCCGCGTGGCTTACAAAATGATTTGGGATGGGGGTCAATGCTCAGGTTTGACCCTACTAAATAAATTCTAGTGTCTTCTTCTTGTCTCTAGGGTAACCTAGCAACTCCTTTCTGGGGGCCCGGAAAGCCCTTTCCAATCTCATTTAAATCAGACTTTTCAGGTTTATTAGCTATTATTCCTGTTCACATATTCTTTGGTCTAGACTGCAAGCAGTCTGTATAAGACCCCAATGAGTTGGTGCTATTGTTACGTCCATTTTACAGAGGCATAATGATGAATTCCTGAGTAGGAAAGAGACAGAGACAGAGAAACAGAGACAGAGGCAGACTTAAACAGAGCCAGAGCCAGAGATAGAGAGACAGAGATAGACAGAGAGACAGGCATAAACAGAGACTGAGAGGTAGAGCCTGAGAGGCAAAGATAGAAATAGAGAGGCAGAACCAATGAGGGACACAGACTTGGAGACTGTGATAAAAAAGAGACAAATATAGAGAAAGACAGTGATGAAGAGAGGCATATAGAGAGCACAAAGGGTGTGTGTGTGTTTTCCATGTTTGTCAAGCTGCACACAAGTCAAAAGATCGTGTTACCTGAGACCAATAGAAATACTCTTATTAGCAAGGAAGTACAGTGTTTTCCAGGTTGCTGAACATGTTACCTGTGTTATCTCAGTTGATCCTTACCACACATCCATAGAGCAGGTGCCAATATTCTTCCCATTTTTCAGATAAACAAAATGAGTCTGAGACTAATATTAAAGACTTTGAATTCAGGTCTTTCTGATGTCATGGCCAGCACTCAATGCCCTGGGTCACTTTGCTGCTCTTGGGAGTGCAGAATCCCTAATCTTGTGGTGGAGAGAAAGTCACTGCTTAAGTCTGGGAGGGACCTGAGGAATTTCTCTAGAATTGAACTGAGCTGAATTAAATAAAAAAACTTTTCTCCTGTTGAACATCCAAGATGAGGTGGAGACAAGCATGAGCTATGATTGAAATCAGTGGACAGAGTGACCACAAGGCTGAGATCATGTGTGTGTACAATCTATGATCTCAACTAAATATGAATATATGTGTACATATAAATGTACATATGCTAGACCCTGGGACCAAAACCCTTTCCCCCCTTCTCCCAGGCTATTTGAAGGGATTAAGAGTACAGTCCTATAAGGAAGAAGGAGTTTTTTACCTTGATTTTCAGAACAAACTCTAAACCCAAAGAACTCTGTGGTCTTGATGGATTTATTAAATGTGCCAAGTCATGTGCCTTCCCAATGCAGCTCTTGGCAATTAAGCCTGACCCCCACATGATGGATTATCTCAGAGCTGTCCCAGTGTTATGTAATTCCCAGTGGCTCATGTGATTGATGGGTGTACTGTCACCCACAGTTTATAAGCAAAGTGATGAATGGGCCTTGCCCAAAGCCAGGGTTATTGCTGGGAGCAGTGGGAGCCCTTCTCTGTTGTCAGTAGGCTTGTGGAAGGCCCATTGGTTTATTGGTCTCAAACTCTACCCAGGAAAACAAGTTATCCCTAGAATTCCATAAATAATCATAACATGAACTAGTGGTTAATTTGTCTTATAAGATCTATAACACATCTTTGCCAGACAGTGCTCAATGCCTCCTGAATCCATGGGCATAGACATCCTTAGACACCTTTTTTCTCCCATTCCACCTTAGAAGGGTGTCTGGATAAGGAAAACCTATGAAGGGGGCTGTACCTATATCTAAGGGCAGATATTTTAAGAGCCCTGGACCCAAGCTGAAAGGTGGAGGCCACATTCTGTGTCTGGCTCTGTAACCCCACTTGGGGTTTTCTTGGCAAAAATACTGGAGTGGATTGCCATTTCCTTATTCAGGTCATTGTACAGATGAGGAAACTGAGGCAAACAGGGTTAAATTATTTGCTCAGGATCACACAGCTAGTGAGTATCTGAGACTGGATTTGAATTCAGATACTCCTGATTCCAGGCTTGGCCCTCTATTGACTGAGCCATTTATCTTGGCACATATACATCAGCCTTGTCTCCATCATCATCATCATAATGAGAGACAGTGCTGTGTAATGGATAGAATGGATAGAACATAAGACTTGGAGCCAGGAAGAGCTGAATTCCAATACTGCTATAGACCATCCATATAAATGGCTTTATTCAAAACTCAGCTCAAATTTAACCTTCTTCAAGAGAACTTTTCCTTGCCTTCTTCATTGTTATTGCCTTCCCATCTCGGATTACTTTGTCTATTCCCATCTATTTTGTACACACTTGGGTATTTCTATATCATCTCCCATTCCAATGGAAGGTCCCACAGGTTGGAGACTATTGTTATGTGCTTGTTGAATGACTGATTGACCTAGTACAAGTCACAGGGCCTTTCTGAGCTTTCATTTCAACATTTGTAAAATGAAGGGTTGGATTGAATGGTCTCTGAGGTCTTTTCCAGTTCTGTGATGTGCGTGAATGGAGTGGACCACAAAGAAGACATGCTCGTCACTGATAGAGCTCCTCAGGCCAGTAAATTCAGTCTTGAACCAGAAGTCAATGTGGGTAAACAGAGAAATGAGTTGGAGTTTGTGAGACAGGCTCAATAGAGCTTTGCTCTGCTGGAATGTGAAGCAAGAGAAGGACTTGAAGGTTCATTTGGAGGGTTCCGAGCCCAAGTAACTGGGTGTCATTGATAGAAAAAGAGAAAGTAGAGGGCTAGAAGAATATGGAGGTCAATGTATCCAGAAGATAGAAACATGAGTTTGGAACTTGGAGAAGATAGTGGAGGTGGAGGTTAATATAGATGTGAGAATCTCTGCTAGAGGGTCTTCATTTCAGACCCAAGCAGGCTAGCTGGTGAAGTCACTGAGAGAAAGAAGAGATGGGAGAGAGGAGCCAACACAAAGCCTTGACCTTGTGGTCTGCATACACAATACTCCATTCCTAATTCCTAGCCCTTTACACAGTCTGTCCCTCCCCACCCCAGGCTCAGAAAGTAAGACTCTTAGAATCATAAGAATAACTAGCACAGCACTTTAATGTTGGGGAAGTCTTTTCCAAAATGTTGTCTCTTTTGATTCTCACAACAACTTTGGAAAGCAGGGTTTATTATTATCCCATTTTATGGTTGAGGACACTGAGGCAGACAAAAATTAAGTAACTCATTTGGTGTTACACAGCTAGTAAGTTCTGGAGGCCAGATTTGAACTTAGACCTTCTTGACTGTAGGCCCAGAGTTTTATCCACTGCACCACCTACTTGCCTTTAACGATCATTCATTTTGGAGACCATCTCCTATCTAAGACATCTTCCTAGTTGCTAATGCTCTCTCTTCAGAAGCTGCTTTGTATTTCTTTGGCATTTACTTTGACTGAAAATTGTTGCTTTTCCCCCAATAAAATGTAAGTTACTTGAGGGCAGGGTCTAGTTCATCTTTATATCTCCAGCCCCTAGCTGAGTCCTTGGTATACAATACTTATTGTTTGATGAAGAGAGCAGAACCATCCTTCCACCAAATGACCAAATTTGGCTTCAAGCATTTTTCCTCCTTTTGGTTGTCATGGAAAAATCTTTCACTGCTAGTAAAAGGAGCTAATTTTCAATTCTGTCTCTGTCATCTAGAAGTCATGTGATCCTGGGCAACTCATTTATCCTCTCTGAGCCTCTATTTATTGTGTAGAATAAAGAGTTTGGACTGTGTGGTCTTCAGTGTCCCATCCAGTTCTAAATTCTATTTAAATCCCATCCTCCTAAGATTAGCTTTCAACAAATTTTTTGCTTCACCATGGAAGGACCTATATGGCAGGTCTTTCCGTCAAGGCAGATCTCAATCCAAGTCACTTCCTGAGCTCAGCAGAGCTTAGTGACTCATTCATGAACTTATAGCTATTAAATGTCAGGAGCAGGATATGAAGCCATGTCTTATTCATTCCAAGCCCAGACGATGACAGCTGCCAACTAATTGGTCCCCTTGCCTCAAGATTTTTCTGCTCTAATTTATTCTACATGCTGTTGCTGAGTCCGAAAGTGACCATGCCACTCCTGGTGGCTCCCCATCATCTCTAAGATAAAATGGAAAATCTCTTTAGGTTTCAAAGCCTTAGATAATCCAGTTCTGACATTTTTTCCAGCTTCATTGGACATTTCTCATCATCCTATCCTCTGGGATCCAGACACTGGTCTTCTCTCTTCGTCATCACAAAGAACACTCCATTTCCCATCTTTATGGCTTTCTACCGTCTAACTGTTCTCACTCTTGGAATTCCAGAGCTTAGCACAGTACCTGACACATAGTAGGTGCTTAAGAAATGGTAGTTTACTGATTAACTAGAACACACTCCCTCCTGATCTCTGCCTCATCACTTCTCCCTTCCTACAGACAGGAAGCTTTTCTTGATCACCCACTCCCAATTACTAGGGTGCTCTCTCCCAAACAGCTCTGTATTTGTTAGTCTTGTAAGTTTTAATTCTTTACTTGATATGTATATATATATATACATATATATATATATATATATATATACACATGTAGATTATACATATTTATTGTCTCTTTCTAGGTCCTGGACATTCAAGAGTATTTCTTTCTTTAAATTTGTATTCTTTGCACCTAGTGCCGGACCACATAGTAGTCACCTAATACATGCTTGTTAATTAATTGATTGATTGCCATCTATAGTCCTCTGCCTCATGTCTAACATAGCCCAGCTGAATTTATGGGGCTTCTTTTGATTGAAATTTGTTCTTTATTTTGTAGCACAAGCTCTGGGATCTCTATACCAATTTCCACTTGAAATGGTGGGCTAAGTTCCCAATGAGTAAATACCACTTGTTTCCAACAGGGTTATATCAGTCACCCTGAGAGTCTGTCATTATTGTTCATGAGCATTTAACTCATGTGCTCCCTATTAGATTACCAATTGCTGTCAATTAGCCAACCAGAGTTAACTAGCTTCTAGAAATGAATATTTTCTAATCAAATCTATAAAGAAAAGTCCCCACAACACCTTCCTGGAGTCTAGAATCCGTTCTCCTCCAGGCACAGGCAGAGTCTCTGGGAAAGTGGGCTTGTGTGGCAAAGGAGTAACTCCTGGCTCCCCGTTGCTCCCCTTTATGGAGTCTGCCATGTCAGAGGTTTTTACGGGTTCCTTGTAGAGTCACACTCAGTGAGTGGAGGGAAGCCTGCCCCTCATTCTCACTCCCTCATAATTACATTTCTGTGGCTTAGCTGGAACTCATCCACCACCATGCTAGCAGCCTGCTAGCTGGCTGCTCTTTTATCCAAGCCCCACGGGAAGTGGCTGATTTTTTCAACTAATCCAAGTTCATTTCTTGCATCATCTTCTCATTTCATCTAATGGCTTTTGTTCTTTCCAAACTGATTGAGGATTTTTTTTTACTTCGTTTATGCCTCTCAATGATTCATTAGACGTGTCTAGGAATTGTTCACAGCAACTTTAAACATTTGATTGATTCAGTTATGTCAGGTCCTTCTGGATTTCATTGGAATGGGATGACCCTCCTTTACCCCCTTCACAAAGTTAACAAACGTTAAGCCCACACTGTGTGTCACAAACTGTGGTAGTCACAAGAGGAATATAATCCAATCTCTACTCTAAAGGAGTGTTTACTCCTCTTGGAGGGGGATAAAATATTCAGAGAAATAAATATGTAAGTTAGGAAAAGAACTGCCTAAGAGAAGAAGAACCTTTGGAACCAATGAGGGAGAGGACTCTTCTTGAAGTTCCATGACTCCAGGCAGCTAGATAGTTCAGTGGGTAGAGATCCAGGTCTAGAGATGGGAGGTCCTGAGTTCAAATATGCCTTTAGACACTTCGTAGCTATGTGACTTTGGCCACTTAAGCCCCATTGCCCAGCCCTTACCTTTGGCCTTGGAACCAATACTTAGTATTGATTCTAAGATAGAAGGTAAGAGATTAAAACAATTTCCACAACTACAACTTGAAGCAGACATTCCTCCTTTTGCCAGAATGTCCTCCTCAGTTGACAATGAAAAAATTGATTGTTTGGTCAGAAGATAGACCACAGATCCATAGAGTTTTGAATATGGAGGGTAACTCAGTCATTATTTAGCTAACTCAGGCATGAAAATAGTTCCTTTCTACAATCTAACTTAGAAGTTCATTCAGCTTTTGTCTTGAGACCTGCAAGGACTGGAACCCATAACCTCTACGGAAAACATGCCAAACCTCCATTCTTTTGCTTTCGGGTTAATGACCCTTCATTTCTTCAACTGATCCTTTCTGGTAAGACCTGGAGGCCCTAAATCATTCTCATTGTCCCCCTTTGGACATTCTTCAGGTTACAAATATTCTTCCTAAGACACAATGCCCAGAACTGAGCTCAGACCTCCTGCTGAGGAGATCTGACCAGAGCAGAGGATGGGGCTGATCAGTCTCCTCCATTCTGGAAGCTCTTCCTTATATGATGCCCTTACCACACAAGACAATGTACATGTTCTTGGCTGATATGCCCCATCACTGATTCACATTGAACTGAAGGTGTCCTTGGCCCTACCACCCCATATTCTGATATTTTACAGAAAGCCTGCAGTCTGACCAGCAGGTCCCTCCCCCTGGGCTTTGGGAGCCTCAAGCCACATCTCCTTACTTAAGCCTCCTTCACCTTTGACAGTGGTTTGCCTACAGTGGTTTGTTTTTTGTCTTTTTCTTTCCTTTGTCTTTTTTTTCTTTTCTGAATCTGAAACCATCTGCATGTTATGTTGGCAAAAATAGCCTCCTTGCCAGATGTTTCAGCCTGGCTCTGGGCCCCATTATGTTAATGGGGTTGTAATTGGGAAGGTCTAAACAGCCCTAATTCATCAGTGATTGTCCAGTATTAATCTTAGGCAGTACTGGATACTGCAGTAAGCCGGATTTGATGGGGATATTGTGGGGACTCTTGGCTGACTCTAACATCTGGTTAACTCTGATTCTGAGCAAATACCATTGGCTCATGTGCTCGATCACAGGAAAAGACCCTAGAAAAAGAACCTCGTCCAACCCCCTTCATTTTATAGATGAAGAAACTGAGGTCTACAAAGAGATGACTAGCTCAGATCATGGAGCAAAAGAATAGGATTGAAACTTAGGTTGTTTGACTCCCAAACCAGAGCTCATTCCATCATTAAACTACAAAGGAAACAGAGACTAAACTTCTGACAGCCATTTCCCCAAACATGTGCATCTATGAGCCCCTATCAAGCCTTGGATGTTTACTTTGGCCATGAGCAAGACACAGCTTCATCGGTAGGTATAAAGAGGGACCTGGACCAGATGGCCTTGAAGTTGTCTTGTTACGCTTAGTCTGTTTGCCTATAATTCCTTGATTTGTTCCTCTTCCTAATTTCTTAATGTCTCCCTCAACATCCTTCTTCTGCTGAGTAGGTAGAATAAATATAAATCCTTGAAGGTGCATATATGTGTCTATACACATATGTAATATACTTATAGCCACAAATAATATGTGTCACATACATATAATATATATTCTATACATATCTGCATTTATCTGAATAGGATCTTCTTGGCTCTGTCCCTGACCCAGGGTCTTTATCTAGCTACTACATGAATGGGGTATTGAGGGAAGATTAGTAGCTCTGGTGTGAGGGCTTGCTGAGCCCTTTCTAGGGCTACTTTTGATCTTTGGGATCCACCTTCTTACCAGTAGTGTCAGGGAGCTGTAGCATAGGCAGCAGTCGCACCCCAGTAAACCATCTTGGTAGTTGGGTTAAATCAAGTTGAAGGTAACTGATAGATCTTAAACCCATCAATGAGTTGGGAAGGGGGTGGGTGGGGGTGGGGGCTTGTCTACCCTGGACATGTGAAGACTCTCCCTAGTGGAAGGGGAGGAAGAGGACAATTTGTTACAATGGCTATACTGTCAGGGAAAGCAAGCATGGTGGAGCTTGGTTAGACATCAAAGAAGCCAAAGTTATCCACTGCATCCCAGCCCATCATGAATTTTCCTGATTTTTTTCTCGCCATTGGACTTGGATGACTATGGAAGAGAGAGTGAGACTGACAACTATATGTATCTCTACCTGACTGAAATGCTATTCATGCCCAAGATAAGCCCTCATCCCTTGATGACATTCTGAAATGATGGGCAAACAACAACAACAACATGAATATCCCCCCTTGGGAAGGAGTGTTTAGCACCTGCTTGAGTTGTGCAGTCCACTGGTTCAGAATGGCTTGTGCCCCCCTCCCTCCCCATCCACCTATTCTGTTTTGTTTGGTAAAAGGCACACATTTCTAGAGCTGAAGCTTCTAGGAAGGTCAGGATCCACCATTTACTAGCTCCCCTCTCAGTATCACTCCCTGTCCACACACTGAGGACAATACTTCCTTTCCTAGCATCCTCTGAGAGTTCAAAGAGCTAGTGATTAGAAAGGGCTTTTCCAATTAAAAAATTTCCACAACAGTAAAAGAGTCTCATCTCTATCCACCATTCAGTCTTCTGCCTTGCTCTCTTCCCCATCATCAGTGTGAAATCTTTTTGCAAGGTTTATCATCATTACCTATAAATGGGACTAAGGTTGGCATTAATGGGATATTTCACCTGCCTCTAAAGAAAAACAGCAACTCAAATCTACTGCTTTATCCCAAGGCACTGCAGCACCTGCTTCTCTGACCCATTCTGGAAAGGAGTTTCAATATTAGGCAATAGCCATTGCCAACCACTGAAGGAAAGAGTCTTAATTGTTTGTTTAGAAAACAGAATGGATTCTTTCCCCAAATTTATTACCCTCTTAAATCTCTTTCAGGAATGAGGAGACTAGACCAATTAATCAATCAGGCAAATCATTACTGGGCTCCCATTCCATGCTTAGCATGTGTGCTTGCTGAGGGATACAGAAGGATGAGCATATGGTCTCTGAATGGCCCTTATTTGGAGACTGAATTGCTTGGTTTTGGAACCCACGCCTTTACAAGCACAGCTAAATCAGGATGGGGCATGGCATTCCCAGTGCAGGATCACACTACTTACATCACAGCCAGGTGAGGAGACAAGTCAAGTTATACAAATGAATGATTCCTGGACACTTCCTGTGTTTTGCCTTTTGACCAATGATGAACTTCCTTCCTGAATTCTGACATCAGTCACTGGTTTATCAGTTCATCATCACCACCCTTTGCCCCTCCCTTTTTTGTATTTTGCCATTCTGAAGAGACCCTGAGAGAAACGCTCCTTTGTCTCCCAATTTGTATCCCTCACTCTCATGGCCATTCCCTGCCAAGCAGTAAGGATCTTTCTCCAACTCCTGACATTATCCCTATCCCATTGTCACCTGGGGCTGCACACCTTGGGCTGAGTGTGCTATAGAAAATGATGCAGTCCAATTTCTAGTTTTTAACTCCAGAGGGCCTCTGGGACATTGAAAAAACAGTGATGGATGTATACTTACTGACTCCCAATTCCCATATATCCAGACCTACTCTTTGTTCTGAGATCCAGTCCTGTTTGATGAGCTATCTATTCATTATTGGCATCTCAACCTCAATATATTCAAAGTAGAACTCATTAAGCTGGTTTTCAGTCATAGCTGATTTTTTATGACACCATTGTCCATGGGGTCTTCTTGGCAAAAATACTGGAGTGATTTTCCATTTCCTTCTCTAGGGTGTCTCCATTTTTACAGATGAGGGACTGAGGCAAATAAGGGTTAAATGAGTTCCCCAGGATAACATAGCTAAGAAGGATCTGAGGCTAGATTTGAACTAAGATCTTCTTGATTCCAGGCCCAGTGATCTGTACTACTGTACCACATAGCTGCCACTGAACTCATTATAATTGTCTTTAAAGTCTCCTTCTTTTCCATTTTTCTTATTAGTGTTGAAGATTTACCTTTTTTCCAAGTTGCCTAACCATAAACCAGTTTGGCTTCCTTGGAATCATCCTTGTCTCCTCATTCTCCCCATATCCTGTATTCAATACATCACTAAGTCTTATGATTGCTACCTTCCCAACATTGCTTGCATCTCTTCCCTTCTCTGCACTCAGCCTGAAACATGCAATGTGCTCTCAGGACCTCTCACCTGGACTGTTGCACTAACTCCCTAATTGGTCTTTCTGCATCAAATCTTTCTCCATTCCAATCCATCCTTCACACATCCAAGAAAATGACTTTCCAAAGCACAGGTTTTACTAGATGATCCCCTTCTCTTCACTCCCACCCATAGCCAGTTAAGTTTAGGGAATCCTTATTAAATTGAAACCAAATGTAAACATCCATATGGTACCCTAAAAGTCCTTCATAACAAATTCTATTTTTCCTTTTCCTGCTTCCTTATTCTTTCTTTCAGTAAGACTGACCTTCTTCTAAAACCTTATACTCAGGATTCTTTCTCCCAACTCAATGCCTTTGCCCTGGCTGGACCCATTCCTAGAGTTCTTTCCCATCTCTCTCCGTCATTCTTTCCCATCTCTTACGCCTTAAAAACTAGAATTTTCTTCAAGACTCACCTCAAGTACTACCTACAGTGGCAGACCTTTCCCAGATTCCACAGCTACCTGATAATAGGTTCCTTTCCAAAATTATCTTGTTTTCTGTTTTTTTTTCTCCTTACATCTTGTATATGTCTATCTATATAGCTGTTTTCTCCCCCCATTAGACTCATCTCTTTGAGAGCAAGGGCTTTTTGTTTTGCCCCTTGTCTTTATTTCCCCAATGATTAGTATTACGTAATAAATATTTATTGTATGGTTGGTTGGTAGGTTGGTAGTGTTACTGAACTGCGTCTTAATTGATCTTCACTGCTCTCATTCTACTGCTACTAATCATGAGTTTATCGTTGCCCTCTAGAGGTACTGACTCCATGACTGAACTCAGTGACATCACCCTAATGAAAGTTTCTGGCTACTCTCTTGGGCAATGACTTTTTCCAGACCTTTGTATTCCCAACCAAATTATATTCTCAAGTGAAATAAATTGTCCAGAGTTCCTAGCACAAGGTGATCCATCCTTTTAGGGAGCAAGGACTCAGAAGTAAGCAGAAAGTGCCTCTATGCCTGCCCCCTCCATCTTGACATGTAGGGATTTGGCAAATAAGCCTGAATTCCTCCTTCAGGGTCATTCACGATTGGGAAGTTTGGTGCTAACATGTCAGAACCACTACCCTAGAGCCACTCTTCATTTTGCAGTTCCCATATGTGCCTAGTCACTCTAGAGAAGACTCAGGCAAGTTTCCTGAGGGCAAAGTTCTCTTTGTTTTGTCTTCATATGCTCAGGCCTAGCATAGCACCTTGCATCTATAGGGGATCAAATGTTCTTTGGATTGGGATCTCTAAGGATTCTCTCCTTCTGTCACCCCTTTCTTGAAGGGAAAACCCCTAAATGAGAGGAGGTTCATGATACTGACTTGCATTTGTATTTTGTAAGAAGAATCCTATGGGTTTTGTTTTGTCCCCATTTCTAATTCCCTTATTTTGATTTCTTCTCCCAGCACTCTGCAAAGCCACCCAATTTGGAAAGGCAAACTTAATTAATGTGATTAGTCTTCCTGAAGATTAATGAAGATGAGAAGGTAGATCAAATTCCACCCTGAGTTCTCAGGCAGCTCCCTCCCATGGGAAATAATGGGTTTCATCCATTGTCTCTCTTCATGCTGCTTTTCACAAGTGGCTGCATTCCAGTTGGAAGTTTCCTCATGGGCACTCACTGCTAATTCCAGAAAATATTCCTCTCTTCCTCCCATTCCTTGGATAATAGCTGGAAGAACCATAGACTAAAAGTTAAATTCGACCATGGCCAGTTTCAGGGTCATGAAACCCTGATGGCAAAACACTAAGCCTGAAGACCAAAGAGAGTTGAAGGTAACAGGCTCAGAAACCTCGAGGCCAAAGAGGTAAAGTTGGAGATTTGTCTGATTCTTGGGTCTAGAATTAGAGTTATCTATTGTGAATCTTAAAATGTACTCAGACTCTACTTCAGAAGATTTGATTAAGCTATTCCCCATTCTCTACAATGGAGGTACTTGGTCAGGTACTTGATTCTCTCTCCCAACTCAATGCCTTTTCTCTTCATGACCTGAACCCAGGAGATAAAGTGTATATTAAGAATTTCAAGCATATTGGAGCAACTCAGCCTTCCTTGGAAGGACCATTCCAAATATTGTTAACTACTCCAACATCTATAAAGGTTGGAGAGAAGGACTCTTGGATTCACTGCTCACATGTAAAGAGAGAATCTTCTGGTGAGACTGATTGACTGCATCCTATCTCATGTACTGGAGATAATAATCCATTGACAAAGTGGAGGCTGTTTTTCAAGAACACATTGAATTCCTGATTTTTTTTCCTTATTTTTGTATTGCCTTTCTTTTATTTCTGATTAGAATATTTGATTTTTTCCTTTTTTTCTCATTTCTTGTACTAAAGGTACATATTTTTTTTCTGCAGTAATATAAGTTTAACATATATATATATATATATATATATATATATATACTTGCTATAATATCAATATATCAATGCATACCCAAAAGCTTTAAACTATGGGAACCTGCCATTTATTGATAAAATGTTATGGGACTGTGATTAATGTTTGTGTCTGATTCCAGGAAAAGGGATAAAAACAAGAAGCACAAACTTAACCTGAATAGTGCCAAAAAGAGCACCGAGGAAAAATTAGTGTGAGATTCAAGGTTGTGATGCTTGACATGCTAAGTCATAGGACTTCCTTGTATCTATACTCTTTGTGAAGTACTCATACAAGTACAAAATTTCACTATCATGCTGGCTCCCTATATCCTTGAGAATGACAAAAATCAGACCAGGGAATGACACTTCCCTATCAAAATAGAATTCTAATTTTCTTTCTTCTTAAAATATGGCAACTTCCTGTAGTCATGGCTGCAAATGGGTAAATGAAATATTACTGCATTCTGTCCTACAGACTTGGGGGATAGAAACTGCTTTAAATTGGACCTATACAAGGGACTATTTTGAATTTTTTTCCTTATGTTTTGTTTTTCTCTTCTTTTGATAATTGACTCATACACCCCCATAATTCAACATTGAATCCTGAGCTGAACTGGATGTTTTTTAACACCCACTTCAGGGGGGATTGTATTTTAATAAAAATCCAAGATTTTAATTTTTAGTTCGAGAAAAGATCTTCAAGGAAGAACCTTGCTAACTCCTAAATCCAAAGAATGAACTGTTGCAGAAAGATGCCAGAAAACCCACACTACATCAAGAATATCAAGAATGAACTTTGGGTGTGGTTGATTGAACTGAAGTTTAATTGAACATTTATTTGTAAGTGTACACTTTTATGCCAAGGGGGACTGCCCCTAATTTGGCTTTCTGTCAATGCGCCTAGCAAAACATTGGTTTTGCTTTCTTTCTTTTCTATTCCTCCCTAACTACTGTAATTTCTTCTTAGAAATTTGAATATTGTGTACATCTGTAGTTAGAAGTTTGTTTAGGACTACAAGATGATTATGTTAAATGATCAATGGGGAGACTAGTCTCCCAATGATCATCAGGGGGGATTGTGAATCTTAAAATTTACTCAGACTCTACTTCAGAAGATTTGATTAAGCCATTCCCCATTCTCTACAATGGAGGTACTTGGTAAGAAATGTATTGAGAACTTTAAAATTACTCCACCCTGCTCAGACAGTGCCTTAGGGGAAGATAAAGTTGTAAACTCCTGATTGAACAATGAAAAGTCCCCAACTCATGCTTATAGTAAAGCTTGAACTTTAAGCTAGATCTATTTTTAGATCTAATACAAAAAAGGTGCTAACTACCTATAAAGGTTAAATTAATCACTGAAAGGTCAAGCAACTTACAAAAGGCAAGCTTAACAAAGAGGTGTGAAGTACTCAGAAGATATAATCTACCCAGAGAAGGTGAAAACTAAAGAGTGGTGAGAACTAAGAATGGGCAGTTCTGGGAAAAAGCATCTACTGTGATTGGTAGATGTGAAAATTTAGGGGAGGTGACATAAGAGAAATTTTCTTTAAAAGGAGAATTCAGTTCAGTTCGTTTTTTTAGTTCAGTTTGGAAGCTGAATTGGAGGAGGTTAAGAGTTCAGAGGAGAGTCTCTGAACTCAGTTCAAGAGTTGAGAATTTCAGTGAAGGACTAGAGCTTGCTTGGGACGATCTTGTGGTGAGTGATAGAGACTGACTAGTCTTCCTTAAGGTTCAGGCCTAGATCATTTGGCCTAGGCCCTTTCTACTATTTTCTTTTTTTTTTCTCTTTCTCTTCCTTTAATTCCTTTATTTATATGAATTAAAATCTCCATAAAACCCAGTTGATTTGGGTATTTTCATATTTGGGAATTTTCCCATGGCAACTACTTATTTTTAATATAAATCAAGACACTAAAAATTATCTTTTCAGTTTGGCCAAAACCTTTACAGTTTTGGCAATTCGGCAATTCACAGTTGTGGAAACCCATATTTTCGCAGTTACACTTGTTCCTAATGAACTCTTGAGGCTGACTGTTATAGAGTGGAAAGGGTGCTGATTTTGGATTCAGTGACCCTAGGTTCAGGTTCTACCTCTGAAACCTACTAGCTGTGTGACCTTGGGCGATTTACTCAACCCCTGCCTCAGTCTCCTCACCCATAAACTAAGGGTGCTGGACTAGATAATCTGAGATCCCTTTCACTCTATATCTATATCTCATTCTTTCTCTCACCCTGTCCATGTATGTGTCTCTTTCTGGGTTACCCTGGCAGCCCATTCTCCCCTTTTTGACTTCTGAGGAACTTAAACTAAATCATTTCTAAGGTTTATTTCATTTATCCATGGCAAAACTCCAAGTGTGAGTGAGCTTAGGCAGGGCGACTCACCAGGCTCATCTCTTTGATGTGCTCTTTCTCTCTCTCAGGTCACCCAGAAAAAGCTGTTTCCCCACTGGGCCAGAAGGACAAGTCCTGGATCCAGAGTTGGTGCTCTTGGTTTCAAAACCTGCCTCTACTACTAACTCTCTATGATGAACTACTAAATATCTCTAGATCTCACTTTTCTAATCTGTAGAATAAGGGAGTGGAACCCAAGTATCACTACGAGCCCCTCCAGCTCTAATAATCCATGAAGTTAAGATCTTGCCAGGCTTCTGTATGTAAGCAACCAGCATCAGCACCAAACTTGGACCTGTGGAGGGTGATGCCATGATTCCAGTGGGTCCAATTTACTCCTCAAATTGCTTGTTCTTGTCAAATAGTCAACAAGCATTTATTAGGCAACTACTCTGTGCTAGGTACTGTGCTAGGTATCATAGGGGGCAAAAATGAAAGTCTTCCCCTATAGGGATGTCACATTCTTTCAAGGAGACTATATGTCCATCCAGAAAAGAGATCTGTTTGCTACCACTACCACCAGTTCCAAAGCCCCGAGTAAGAGTAGTTGTCACTTCAGGAGAAAAAAGCCTTTATTCTGAAGAGCGTTTGCTTCCACATGAGAGGTGAGGGAAGAGATCTTTAAATAATGAGAATAAGGTGCTTATCTAAATGATGTGGAGGCACAATTAGCTGCATTCCATGTGAAAGCCCTGAGCACCCACTGGACATTTGTTTTCTTGGACCTTTGGGACCCAGGACAGCTGCTGATACCAAGAGAAGGAAGGAGCCCATTTTGGATTCCAATCAGGTGCTGAATCAGCCAGCAACAGAGAGGGCTTTAAGGGTACGTGACAGTGGCCAGGACTCAATGGCGATGGGTGACTTTCTTGTTCTTTCATTCCCTAGCGGATGCTTCTCTCGATTATCCACAAAGCTAATTGACAAATTTTCCTCCCTGGGGTCAGCTCATAGGTCTCAGCCATCTTGTGTCCATTGCTGGGATGCTTAGTTAGCCGCCACCCCCAGACAACAGACTAACTTCTACGTGGCTTCATAACATTTCTACAATTCCAAGTTATAAATCGGCAGCCTAATGAGGTCAATCAGGCCATGCATGCAACTTCTCAGGCTAGCCTTTACTGGCCCAATTGCTCATCTTCTCTCCTGGGCTTCATTACCAAGACTATCAGTACTACAGAATTCTCGTGACCTGACCTCAGAGGCCACGTTGTCTAACCGCTAAATGAATAGAAATCCCCTCTACGGCACGTCTCAAGAATGCTCATCTGCTCTCTGCTTGGAGACCTCTGCTCAGGGGTGAAGCTACCATTTCCCTAGGCAGCCCCTGATTCTCTGGAATATTGGAATTTCCTGAAGTCAAGCCAAAATCTTCTCCTTTGTAATCTTGCCTAAATGCTCCTCTTTTCTCCCTCGGCGATGAAGTAGAGACATTCTATTCCCTCTTCTGTAAGAACATGATGACAGATCTTACATTTCCCCTGAGAGATTTCTTCTCTAGACTAGATGTCCTCATATGGCCTTTGACATAAACTTTTTATTATTTTAACTCCCCTCCACAGAAATCCTCCAACTGGTTTTAGGGCTGGGAAATTCTATGTTTTAATAACTAAAACTGCATTGAGACTTTTGGGACACCCAGTATAATAGCTAGGGGATACATAATGGAAAATCATCCAGACTTGGTAACAGAAGTTTTGCCTCCTTCACTGAAAAGCTGCTTGACTATTGTTAAATAACTTCTTTTCTCTGAACCTTACTTCCTTTTTGAGAAAAAAATAATTTTCTTGCTGTATCATCTGATTCTGAATATTATTAATGTGTCATATTTTCAGTTTAGCTTTTAGAGAGCTCTCCCATTCTAGCTGAAGGAATCACAGTCCACTCTGTCAATAGAACTAAAGGGCTCTAGCCCAGGCTACCAAAATTGACTGATGTGTCCCTGTTCCCTTCATTAAAGTTTGGCTAGAGAGATGCTGATTGGGGAAGTCTTCCCTGCCCAGATTGTTCAAGGTGACTGGGATCCCATGGCCAGATCTCATTCCCCAGATGACTATTCCCTCCCCTCTTTCCCTCTCCATGACAAAATAATTTGGAAGAGCTGAAATCTTTCAACCCACCTCGAGTTGGCATGCACCAATCAATATTGTTTTTCTTTCATCAGGGAAATTCCCAGTAGTTTGCTGTCAATAAGACAGACCTGGATTTATATTGGCGCAGGATGCTCCCTTGGTATTTTTGATCACCAAGAGTGATAACTAGCCTTAGTTTGTTGATTAGTTGCTGACCTAATTGAAATATTAATTTTTCATACCCAGAACTTTGCCTCTCAGAATTTTATTTGCCCTACTCCCCAATAAAATGAGGATAGTAATACTGTGAAACATCATGTATTAAAAGAAACAAAGTACAATAGGGGCAGCTAGGTGGCTCAATGGATAGAGAGCCAGGTCTTGAGATGAGAGGTCCTAGTGTCAGATGGTTTCTAGCTGTGTGATCTTGGGCAAGTCATTTAAATCCTATTGCTTAGCTCTCATTGCTCTTCTCCCTTATAACAAATTCTTAGTATCAATTTTAAATTGATTTTTTTAAAAAGAAAGAAACAAAGTACAATGGAATCCTGTGCCATTGGAAATAAATGGAACTATGGGGAGGGGAGGTGGGTTTAAATCCTGTTTTGGTGGCTTCCTCTTTGTGGGACCTCAGACACATCACTGACCCAATTTAGGAACTGGTCTTCTTATGGGTAAAATGAGGGGATTGGTTGAGACAATTTCTCAGAATCTTAAATCCAGCTCCAAATCCATTAATGCCCTCAGCCAGTCAATAAACATTTCTTAAGAGCCTATCATTAACCAAGTACTTTGTTCCAGGCAATCCCTCCTCAAGGAGCTCATAATCTAATGAAGACAACAAACAAATAATATGTACAAACTAAGGTATAGACACAGAAAACAAAGCCGGGCATTATAATGAAAAGGAATAGGGAAGGCTTCCTTTATTTAATTTATTTTTTAAAAACCCTTTCCTTCCATCTTAGAATCAATACCACATATTGGTTCCAAGGTAGAAGGGTGGTAAGGGATAGGTAATGGGGGTTAAGTGACTTGCCCAGGATCACATAGGTAGGAAAGGTCTAAGACCAGATTTGAATTTAGGACCTCCCTTCTCTTGACCTAGCTCTCCATCTACTGAGCCACCCAACTGCCCCTCAAGGCTTCCTTTAGAAGGTGGAATTCTAGCTGAGACTTGAAGGAAGCCAAGGAAGTAGAGAGATGGCAACGAGGAGGGAGAGTGTTCCATGCATGGGAAAGAGAGAGAGAAAGTGCCTGTATCTATGAGATGGAGTGTCTCATTTGTGGGATAGTTAGGAGCAGTGTCACTGAATGGAAGAGGCTATAGGGTGGGGATGGAGGTCTGAAAAATGTAAAAAGCCTGGGAAAAGTGAGGAGAAGTTAGGTTGTAAAAGGCTTTGAATGCCAAATGGAGGATATGATATTGGACCTTGGAGGTGATAGGGAGCCACTGGAGTTTATTGATTATAGGGAAAGGATGGAATAGCCAGATTAGTATATTAAGAAAATAAGTTTTTGTTTCTCCTGGGATATGATTAGCCTGGGAATCATTAACTCATCTTATTAGAATTAAGTCATTAATGAGACAAAAGGAAGACTGAGCCACTTCAGCAAAAGTCTCCTATATGCTTCACTCCACTCCAAATCTTGGGGTACTTCTTCAATTGTCTTGCCAGCAACCAACACTTTCTTTTCTTTCACCTTGCCTTCAGTTGTGAAACTCAGAATGTCACATTCTGCATGAGCCATTTCTTTAAAAACCCTTACCTTATGCTTTAGAATTGAGGCAGAAAATCAATAAGGACTAGGCAATAGGAGTTAAGTGACTTGCCCACAGTCTTGTGGCTAGGAAGTGCATGAAGTAAAATTTGAACCCAGGACCTCCTGTCTTTAGGTGAGCCTGGTTCTCTATTCTATCTAGCTGCCCCTGCATGAGATCTTTCTTGATCTATTCCTCCCTCTACCATCTGGTAGTGTCTCCTCTCAAAGCTACCCTGTATTAATTTTTATACATTTTGTACATATTTATATAATGGAAAGTTAGATTTAAAGAAATCTCATGGTGCTTATACAGAGATGGGCTGGTGCTCTGCACTTCTCTACACTTCTAGGTAAATACAATCTTTGGTAGATTGTAAGCAACTTGAGGGCAGGGACTGCTGGACTTTTGTCTTTGTCTTTCTCACACTTAGCACAGAGTCTAGAACATAGTGGGTGTTTAACAAGTGCTTTTTGACCAATAGATCAATCAGAAGATGGGCTGAGAAGAGAATACAGATGAGTCACAGCCATTCACCTTTCTACTAGAAAACAAAGGTAAGGAAGCAGCTCTTAGTTTTGTCCCCTATTAAAATCTCGGTGAAGATGCATTTACTTATCTGCTTTGGCTGAGATGCACTCATTTTGTCACTGGCATAACTCCAAGCCATAAAAATGCAAATGGACTTAATTCTCTGGACTGGAGATAGAATTCTGCTCTTTGTTCTTTAGATTCATTTCTGTGGGTGGCACATTTCCCAAGGCAGTGCTGGGCCTACGTCTGAAGAGAATTATGTACAAAAATAAATGAATAAATTTTTAAAAATTAAAAAGGGAATTATAAGATGCTGCAGCATGTCAATCTGTGAGCAGGAAGAAATGTGACACAAACTTGGGAAAGCTGTCAATCGTGCAATTCTTTCTCCAGTCTGCCCACATTTAGGAATTCAGCTACATGTGGACTAGTTTGGCAGATCCAGTTTGGGGTGGCTTTTGAAAGTCTCTCCCCAGTCATATAAAGATCTCAGAGGATACTCTGCATTGCCCTTTACAATTAGTATCCAAAAGCTCTCCAGAAACTTAGTTTCAGGATTTGTGATGGGATGAATAATTCCCCATAGGATTTCCACTTCAGAATGTCCTTATGAGGACTGTTAGGCTAAATGGCTGCCTTCTCCCACTAGGATCAAGAAGATCCTTTATTGAGGCTCCAGGGCCCTCTGCAGCTTAGACTGCTATTGACTTTCAGGAGAGAAAAGCAGGGGAGTCAGGAGGGAGCTGTCCAGATGCTGCTAGTTTAAGGAAAGGAAGGATGGAATTGCTTACCTGGGTTGGGACACACACACACACACACACACACACACAGAACTTTTTTTTCTTTTCTCTGAGCACTAGTACCTCCTGATTGACACTCAGAACCCCTTTTCTCCTTCTCCCTCTCTTTCTTCTTTCCTTCCTCCCTCTCCCCCCCTCTCTCTGTCTTTCTGTCTCTCACTCTCTCTTTCCCTGTTTTTTTCCTGTTCTTCAACCTCTATATGATCTTGGTAACCACATCTGCCTTTGTTCTGGACCTCACTTTCAAACTTTAGACTTGATCTCTTAGAATGGGTCCCTACTACATGAGAACCTCTGATCATGGTTTGGGAAGCATCCATCTCCAGGATCTCAGGCCATTGCAATCTGATTCTAGTTAATGATGGGGGTCAGTAGGGTTGGTACCTTTGGGTATAAGAGCTCAAATACTAGGTCAGTCATCTGTGTCAGTACCCCTCTTTGGACCATAGTTTTCTCTCTAAAATGAGGTACTTTGAATAGATTATCTTTGATATTCCTCCTAAGTCTGATAATCCATGTGCTGTGTTCAAGGTCTTTTTTTTTTGCCTTGAAATTCCATGTTCTATATTCTAAAGTACCCTTCCCCCAATTTTGAACTTATTCTTTCCTATTTTTCTTCCCCCCCTTTTAAAATTTAATTTAATTAGTCAATTTATAACATTATTTCTTCAGTTATAAGAATCATATTATTTCTCTCCCTCTCCTCCTCCCACCTTCCCATAGCTGATGCACAATTTCACTGGGTATTACATGTGTCCTTGATCATGTTGTTGGTGATTGCATTAGGATGTTCATTTAGAGTCTACATCCCCAGCCATATCCCCTCAACCCACATATTCAAGCAGCTGTTTTTCTTCTGTGTTTCTACTCCCACAGTTTTTCCTCTGAATGTGGATAATGTTTTTTTCTTGTAGATTCCTCCAAGTTGTTCAGGGACATTGCATTGCCACTAATGGAGAAGTCCATTTCATTCGATTGCACCACAGTGTATTGGTCTCTGTGTACATTCCTTTGAACACAATAGTATTCCATCACCAACAGATACCACAATGTGTTCAGCCATTCCCCAATTGAAGGGCATCCCCTCATTTTCCAACTTTTTGACACCACAAAGAGCGCAGCTATGAATATTCTTGTACAAGTCTTTTTCCTTATTATCTCTTTGGGGTACAAACCCAGTAGTGCTATGGCTGGATCAAAGGGCAGACAGTCTTTTATTGCCCTTTGGGCATAGTTCCAAATTGCCCTCCAGAATGGTTGGATCAATTCACAACTCCACCAGCAATGCATTAATGTACTAACTTTGCTTCATCCCCTCCAGCATTCATTACTTTCCTTTGTTGTCATGTTAGCCAATCTGCTAGGTGTGAGGTGATACCTCAGAGTTGTTTTGATTTGCATTTCTCTGATTATATGAGATTTAGAACACTTTTTCATGTCCTTATGAATAGTTTTGATTTCTTTAACTGAAAATTGCCTATTCATATCCCTTGCCCATTTATCAATTGGAGAATGGCTTGATTTTTTGTACAACTGGTTTAGCTCTTTATAAATTTGAGTAATTGGACCTTTGTCAGAGGTTTTTGTTACG
Source organism: Monodelphis domestica (assembly GCF_027887165.1). NCBI lineage: Eukaryota > Metazoa > Chordata > Mammalia > Didelphimorphia > Didelphidae > Monodelphis > Monodelphis domestica. Next base: position 754,833,613 of record NC_077227.1, on the reverse strand, counting down.
AAGATTGTTTCCCAATTCGTTGCTTCCCTAATTTTGGTTGCATTGGTTTTATTTGTAAAAAAATCTTTTTAATTTGATGTAATCAAAATTATTGATTTTATATTTTGTGATTTTTTTCTAGCTCTTGCTTGGTTTTAAAGTCTTTCCTTCTCCAAAGATCTGACATGTATACTATTCTATGTTCACCTAATTTGCTTATAGTTTCCTTCTTTATATTCAAGTCATTCACCCATTCTGAGTTTATCTTGGTGTAGGGTGTGAGATGTTGATCCAAACCTAATCTCTTCCATACTGTCTTCCAATTTCCCCAGCAGTTTTTTTTTTTTTATCAAATAGTGGATTTTGGTCCCAGAAGCTGGGATCTTTGGGCTTATCATAGACTGTCTTGCTGAGGTCACTTATCCCAAGTCTATTCCACTGATCCTCATTTCTGTCTCTTAGCCAGTACCAAATTGTTTTGATGACCACTGCTTTATAGTATAGTAGTATAGTTTTAGAGCTGGGACTGCAAGTCTTCCTTTGCATTTTTTTTTCATGATTTCCCTGGATATCCTTGATCTTTTGTTCTTCCAAATGAACTTTGTTATGGTTTTTTTCTAATTTAGTAAAAAAGTTTTTTGGTAGTTCAATGGGTATGGCACTAAATAAGTAAATTAATTTGGGTAGGATTGTCATTTTTACTATGTTAGCTCATCCTACCCATTAGCAATCAATGTTTTTCCAATTGTTTAGATATAGTTTTAATCTTGTGACACTGTTTTGTAGTTGTGTTCATATAGTTCCTGTGTTTGTCTTAGCAAATAGATTCCTAAGTATTTTATATTGTCTAGGGTGATTTTAAATGGAATTTCTCTTTCTAATTTCTGCTGATGAGATGTTTTGGAGATATATAGAAATGCTGATGTTTATGTGGGTTTCTTTTGTATCTTGCAACTTTACTAAAGTTGTTGATTATTTTGACTAGCTTTTTGGTTGATTCTCTAGGATTCTTTAAGTAGACCATCATATCATCCGCAAAGAGTGATAACTTGGTCTCCTCATTGCCTATTTTAATGCCTTCAATTTCTTTTTCTTCTCTAATTGCTATAGCCAGTGTTTCTAGTACAACCTTAAATAATAGGGGTGATAATGGGCATCCTTGTTTTACTCCTGATCTTATTGGGAAGGCTTCTAGTTTATCCCCATTGCAGATGATGTTGGCTGATGGTTTTAGATAGATACTGTTTATTTTTTTTAGAAAGGGCCCTTCTATTCCTATACTTTCTAGTGTTTTCAATAGGAATGGGTGTTGTATTTTGTCAAAGGCTTTTTCTGCATTGATTGAGATAATCATGCGATTTTTTTTGTCACCTTGCTTGTTAATATGGTCAATTATATGGATGGTTTTCCTAATATTGAACCATCTTTGCATTCCTGATATGAATCCTACCTGGTCATAATGGATAACCCTCATGATCCCTTGCTGGAGTCTTTTTGCTCATATCCTATTTAAGATTTTTGCATCTATGTTCATTAGGGAGATTGGTCTGTAGTTTACTTTCTCTGTTTTTGACCTACTTGGCTTTGGAATTAGTACCATATTTGTGTCATGAAAGGAATTTGGTAGAACTCCTTCTTTGCTTATTCTGTCAAATAGTTTGTATAATATTAGGATTAGTTGTTCTTTGAATGTTTGATAAAATTCATTTGTGAATCCATCTGGACCTGGGGATTTTTTCTTAGAGAGTTCTTTGATGGCTTGTTCAATTTCTTTTTCTGAAAGGAAAGGAAAGAAGAGAAAAGGGAAGAAACAGCTCAGATCTCTCTTCTGGCACCTTCTCCTCCTCACTACTGGTTCTGGGCCCAGGCAGAACAAGGCTGCTGCCTCCTCCTCCCAACAGTCCTTCACCCACTGTCGGACACTGATTACCAGAGTCCTCCTCTCATCCTCTCTTCTCCAGGATCCATTTCCCTAGTCCATTACAATGAATCACAATTGGGGATGGCATTGAGGGTTGGCATCACTCTGCCCAATAAGAGACTGTGTTGCATTTTGGGCAGAGAACGAGACACAGAGCAGCGAGCCCTGAGTTCAGGTCCCTCTTTAAAGGGGGACGTCAGCCTGGCAAATGACTCAGCCTCTTGACCCCAGTTTCCAAATCTGTAAAATCAGATAGCAGCTCTGCCTAGCCCCAGAATGTTGTGACACCCAAGTGAAAGAATGTGAATGAGGCACTTGGCAAAATGTTAAAGAGCTATAGACATCTGAGTTCCTCTTTCTGCCCTCCTTTAAGCAATCTCTCAATAAGTGAGCGTTGGGCACCTACCATATGCCAGGTGCTGGGCTGAGCTAAGAAAGAGGCAAAGCAGAGCCCCCACCTCAAATGGAGGGGACAATAAATGTATATAATGAATAAATGGGAACAGAGGCAAGGCAATGGAAGGAAGAGGGGCTGGGAAGAGCTTCCTGTAGGAGGCACACTTTTAGCTGTGACTTGAAGGGCACCAATGAGGGCAGGAACTAGAGTGGAGGGGGGTCAGTGTTACAGGAAGTGTGCGTGCTTTTTCCACATTGGGGTGCCCAGGACTGGTCCCAGTCCCCCTGGAATGCAGGGCCCTCCAAGCTGTCTCCTGTGGTGGCGACCACACCTGCTGCACTGGACACCCATCCAGGGCTTTCAGAGCATTACCACTATGGTCCACTTTCCTTCGAGGCACCAGTGGCTGCCTTTTCTATTGGCTGGTCCAAGGGCAGCCTGAGGCAGGGGCTCTTGCTCTCCATCTTCATGTCCTCCAGGTGTCAAGGAGAGGACGGATGCTTAGCAAGGCTGAGCTGACTGATTTTAAAACCAGATTATTTAAGGGTGGAGTGAATGCCAAACATGGAGAAAGGAGGGAGCAAATTCCTCATTAGACCTCTACCCTGATATAGGATTCCATGGCTCTGGGCAAGCTTATTCCCCACTCTCAGGCTCATTTTTCTTATGAACACAGTTCAGGTGATGTCTGCATTGTGCTCCCACAGGGCTTACAGGATCTTACAGTTAGAGCTGGGAAGCACCAACTACCTCATTTTGCAGACAAGAGGGAGGACGTGGTTTGCCCGTGGTCATGAAACCATTAAATGCACAAAATAGGATTTGAATTCAGGTCTTCCTGGCTCCAGGGCCAGCGTCCACTCTACCACAATGCTTCTGGTGAGGCTCTGAAGACATAACACCCAGCAAACCTTAATGCACTGTGTAAAAATGCCACATATCATTATTTTCTAAGGCTGTACCCATTGCAGCCAATAAACATGGTTGTGGGGCAGTAGCTACCCCAACTACCTCCTCTTTCCCTCTCCTCTCTTCCTCTCCTCTCTCCCTGTCTCTGTCTCTGTGTCTTTTTGTGTCTCTCTGTCTCTGTCTCTCTTCTCTCTATGTGGTTCCCTCTGCATTTCCATCTTTTCCTAAGTGAGCATCACTCAAAGGATACTACCGAGACCATGGCAGAGAATAAGTTACTAATCCAACACTTCTCAAGGACACTATGTATGCCAGGCTCTGGGGAAGTGTAGGGGAAGAGCCCCCATATATAGTGTTGTATCTAGACAGTCTTTTGGAGCTCAAGAGCCTAAATGGTAGAATTCACTCTGCTGCTAACTTTCTGGGCCATACTGAAGGAGACCTGTCTCCTCTGTGGCCCTCCATTTCTTCCTCTTCAAAATCAGGGGGTCAGATTATGTAATATCCAAGTTCCCCCTCATCTCTATGATTCTTTGAGACCTATGTCAAATTCCACCTCCTTCAGGGAGCCTTTCCTGATTCCACCTCAACACCAATGATCCTTCCTTCTTTCTTTCCACCTTTCAATTATAGTATGAAAGCATTATGTTTCATGTACAGATATGCTTTTTTAGTCCTTATTCTGGGGAAATCAGAAATGTATGTCCTTCCCATTAAAAGTTACTGGCCCCATTGTTCTGCTATTTCAGTTTTCATTGTCCTTTGTTCAGAATAACCCTCTGATACAAATGCATCATGCAGTTTTTGCCCATTTTAAAGAGGGGTGTTATATTTAAAATGGTTGAAGGCCTTAAACTGTAACAGTTAAAAGAGTGATGTTGTAAACTGTGGTGAGTTAAAATGGTGGAAGAGATAAATTGTGATAGATATAAGAGAGGGTGAGTAAATTTGACTGCAGAAAATATGTTTTACTACAGTGTCTTGGTTTTTAAATCAAATATAAGGTGGTCACCAGGGAAATATTCCCAATTATTCAAATACCCAAGTCAACTGGGTTTTATAGAGATTTTAAATAATACAAATGTGGAATTAAAGAAAAGAGAGAAAGAGAGAAAAAGGAAATAAGTATGAACGGCCTTAAGCCAACATGGCCTAGACCTGAGTCTTAAGAGAGAGAGAGAGATCAGTCAGTCAGTCTTTTAACACTCACCACAAGGACTGTCTAAGCAAAGATTCTAGTGACACCAGGCCAGCTCCATCTCAGCTGACTTCACCAGAGAGAGTTCCAGCCAGAGTCCTCCTTAAAGAGCCTTCCAGCCAGAGACTGTTCCAAAGGGCCTCTCTCCAGAGCCTCCAGAGGGACAGAGTCCCCTCAGAGGAGCTCCAGCGAGATCTCCTTAGAGATTGTCCTCCAAGAGCTTCCCTTCTCCAGAGCCTCTCTCAAGAGATTCTTCCCAAGCGATCCTCATCAGAGATCCTCCAAAAGGATTTTTTCTCAAGAGATTCTGCTTCTTATATAGGTTTTTCTCCTATGTCACCTCCCCTAAGTCCTTACATCTACCAATCACTGTAGATGTTTTCCAAAGGACTTCCCATCTGAATTCTTGCTAAGTCGACAAATCTCCTCAGTAAGTCTGAACCAGAAAAAAATGCTTCTGTGTCGACTAATCTCCTCAGTAAGTCTGAACCAGTGAAAACACAGCTGAGTCAACTAATCTCATTAAGAGAAAACTTGCCCGACCTTTTTAGGTACCTAGCATCTCATTGTATCAATTCTAAAAACAGGCATGACTCAAAGAACTCCTTGCCTTATTATAAGCATGGGTCCAAGTACTTTCATTGTTTAGCAAGGAGTTTTCTCCCCTAAAGCAGTCTTAAGTATGGGTGGAGTAGAGGTCCTCCCATTTCTGATCCTGGCGAGTTCTCACATCAAAATGGGGAATGTTTCCCAGTAGGGAATTTGTTCCAATGGAGGATTCCTCAATGTGGAAATTTTTAACATTCACAAGTCTGAGAAATTTCAAGATTTACAGGGGGGAAACTGAGACTCAAGCAAGTGTAATAATTTGCTCACTATCCCTAAGCATTAGATCTGAAATTGAGGTTAATATGTTCCAGCTTTTAGCCCAGCCCTCTTTCCAGGATACCTTATTGCCTGAAGTAAGACTAGAGGCTCCTCGAGCAACCATAGCTTCCCTAACTAGTTTCTCCTCCATTTGCTAGAATGAGTCTATGAATCAACATTTATCAAGCTCCTATGATGAGGCAGGCATGGTGCTAAGAGCTGGGAATCCAAAAAGAATCAAAAGACAGTCCTTACCCACAACCAGCTTATAATCTAATAGGAGAGACAACATACAAACCAATATATGCAAAGCAAGCTACATACAGGGTGAAGAGTTAATAATTTTAAAAGGATATGATTAATATAGGGAAGGCACTGGAATTAAGGGGGGCTTGTTCTGTATGGCTGACAGAAATATTGTTTCTGTATAAGAGGAATAGCCCTGGAGCCAGAGGACACGTGTTCAAATTCCACCTCTGATATTTATCACTATGTGACTTTTGACAAATAGTTTTCCAGTCCCTAGTCCTCAGTTTCCCCATCTGTAAAATGAGAGCATTGGACTCTATGGTCTCTAAGGCCCCTTCCATTTCCAAGTCTATCATTTTTCTTGTAGCTACTCTGACACAGAGAATCCAGAGTCCTTTTCCTTAGGTCTCTTCAGAAAAGTGGTTGAAATTTTTCTTGCCCCAGCAGGTCTGGATGCTAAAGAGACTGTATTGATGACTTCTTCACAAGACAAAGAAAGACCAAGTGAAGCCATTGACCAGCTATCACCAAAGCCCCAGAAAGGAAAAGGACATTTTGTGGGGGTGCAGAGGCAAAGAGCAAAGCCAGCCTTGAGACAAGAGCTGGGACATGAGAAGAAAGACCTGAAGTCCTTAATGAGCTGCTTTCCAACATCACACTGTTCCCATGAGGGTATTATTTTTGGCTAATTTAAAAACTCATTGACAAGTCAGTAGCATCACTGTGGAGCCCAAGCCTCTGTTTCTAGAGGACAGAACTAGGAGCAAAAATGGGCAGAAGTTACACAGATGAGTTCCTAGTCTGGATGTCAAGGAAAAAAACCCAAACCAACTTCTGGAAGGGACCTTAGAGAGATGCACTCATGGGATCACAGGTCTAGAGCTGAAAGGATCCTCAGAGATCAGCCATTCTAACCTCCTCACTTCACAGATGAGGAAACTGAGACCCAAGGAGGGGAAATTATGAGGATTATAGAGGACTTGGTCAAAATGACACAGGCAGAAAACATCCATGGGGGGATGAAGATGAAGAAAAGCTCTCGTGTTTAACCCTCCAAAAATGGAATGGGCTGTACATCAGGAGGCAAAGGGCTCTCTTTCCTTGGAAGTCTAGCAGAGACCAAATGATGACTGGTGGAGTGAGAGGGCTTGGGGTGTTTTGTAGAAGGGTCTCTGGTTATTTGCAAAAGGATGGTGAATGGTATTGCCTCAGAATTAAGTATTTTCTGACAGAGATTCTGGTTTGTAAAATGGTGATAATAGGGAGTTCATACAGCTCAGAGTTAACAGGAAACCTCTAAGATTACCTCGTATAATTCTCTCATCTGACTCAGGCCTAAGCAGAAGAAATGACTTATTCAAGGTCATAGAGGAGGCAAATTTCAGAGCCCAGACTTGAATTTAAGCCTTTGAACTCACAATCCAAGGTTCTCTCTGGTATCTGATCGGTTCTTGGATTCCCAATCTCCTAGAGTGGCTGAGAGGCAAGCACAGTGTAAACCTGGAAGTGCTATAGAAATGGGAAATATAATGAACAATAATAATGCTTCACCGTCCTCTAAATATGTGACTCTGGCAAGTAGCTTCAATTCCATGAGCCTCAATTTCCTTATCTGTACATTTTCGCTGGCTGCCTCCTATGGCTGAGAAGCAAGCTCTCCTTCCTTATGAGCTTGGGAAAGTTGCTTAAGCCCTCTGAGCTCCCAGACAAGCCTTTGAGACTAAAGCTGCAGAGAAGGTATCACTCTGTTGGCTGTTGCTTTTCAAAGAAGACCAATGATATTACTATGGTGGGTAATGAATCATGGGTGATGACTGGCATGTGATGTACGTAAGGCAGAGCTGCACGAATCATCCATCTGCCTCTGTCTTTCGGAGTTGTAGGTGTCTAGTAGGAAGACAGAAGTCAAGACGACTGGCAGTGGCCAGGGATGCAGTGGATGACCTCAGCATCTTCTCTCTACGACCAGAGCACCTGCTTCAGCCTCCTTCATGGCCATTCCTCCAGGAAATGTCTTGATATGCTTGGGTAGGAATCTCCCTCATTCACAGGCGAGTTTGCCCTCATCCTGGTTTAGCCTATGTGTCAAGATGGTTTACTGGGATGTGGTTGCTGCACAGGCTACAGCTACTTGGAGCCATAGGTAAGAGCTAGATAACAGTTGGAAACCAAAGGTGGGTGAGGATCCCTGAAGAGGGCTTGGCGGGTCCTTCCAAAGGGGTACTAGAATTCCCTTAACACCCAACACCCCTATTTGCCCCCCCCCCCCCCGATTAGTAAAGAGCCAATAGATGATAAATTCTTTGAGGTCAATTTTGTCATTTGATTTCCAGCACTTAGCATTGTCCTGGAACATAGTAGGGCTTCAATATGTTTTCACTAAGGCACCTATATAGAGATAAGAAAAACGAGGCTTGATGACATTAAGGCTCTGGCTCTATGTCACCTAGGCAGAGGTGGAATTCAAAGTAAGAGCAAGTATCAGTGCCAATCATGAAATACTAACTTCCTTTGGAAGAGCCAGGAGCCAGGTCTGTACCCCAGAGCAAAGCCCTCTCTCTAGGCTAACTCCTAAATTTGAAAATCACCAGGTCCTCCTTAGAATCTTGTCAGGGATTTTGCCTTCAATCTTCCCAGTTTCCTCTTGGTAGAGAGCTATTGTAGATAATGGAGAGTGAATCTTGGAGGGAGGCTTGGATTCGAGTTCTACCTGACAGTTACTAGCAGTGTCATTTAACCATTTTACTATCCAAAATGACTCTTGAAATTGTAAAATACACAGGAATTCTGATCAGCGTTAGCCAAGGAAATTTCCATAACAAGAGTTTCTTGTACTTATTTTAAACATCTCCCTTTGAAGACCCCGACTTCTTTTTTTACCTTGAATTTGTTTCTCTGTCCTCTTCATATAGTTTGCTAATCTGACTCCTGGGTTTATTGCTACCATCATGCATTCATTTTTCATTTCCTAAACATACATGTATTAAGACCCTCCTGTATGCAGAGCCCAGAACTAGGTGCTGTGGGAGACACAAAACAGCTTCAGAAAATAAAAAACAAAGTGACTCTCTTGATGTGCCCAAGTTGTAGTGACTGCATTGTAGAGGTACCAACTAAGGGCTATGCCATTCTAATGTACAGCCAGTTGGGGAAAGCTTCCCAAAGAAGGTGGCATGTGAGTTGGATTTTAAAGAATAGATAGTGATTCAATAACTGAGGAAGAAGACTAAGGGATTCTAGACATGCTGCAGCTTAAACCAAAGCAAGGAGGGAGGAAAGATGGCTAATGTACCAAGGACAGAGTCATTGAGCTTTGTCAGAAGGCAGTGGGCAGATGAGAATCCCATCAGGAAATGCTGCTAAGTTCAGGGGGAACCAAACTGTGGAGGCATTAACATTAGGTAGGACCATTTGGTCTTTTTAAGGGAGTCAGTTGAGCAGGAAAAAATGGCTAGAGCTACAGATAAGGTTGATTAGTCTAAAGGACAGTACCTGGTACATAGTAAGCAATTCATAAAGGCTTGTTACTGGTTGTTTGTTTGTTTGTTAATCTCCATAACAAAATAACACCATGATGTTATGATCAATGTACCATGTGTTAGACTGTAACTGATCAGATCAATATGATCTCAGAAGGTTCTATTTAGGTACATAGAGCCCATATGAACATTTGGGACATAAAATAATGAGATAGAAAAATGTGAAATAATAAAGTAGCTTGGATCATGTCTTTTGATTCACAAGTGAACTGCATAGTAACACAAAGCCATTACTCTACTCTCTCTTCCAGAGACATCAAGCCTAGTGGCAAAAAAAAGTCAAGGTGATTGGGGATGGCTTGGAATTCACTGGATGACCAGGGTGTCTTCATTCTCTAACCAGTCTAAGAACTCCATAGTGCCTACTTCAGCTGCCTTTATGGCCACTGGATCAAGTTGTTCACATTCCCTTGTGCTTCTGGGGAAGATTTCACATGCCTGTGTAGACATCCTTTTAACTCACTGATGGGTTTGAGGCTTGGAAGTTACCTTCAACTTGGTTTAGTCTATCAGATGAGACATTTTTCTCCCCCAGAATGTGGCCACTAAGCATGCTATAGCTTACTGAAGTCATAGGTGAGAGCTAGGTGGCAGGTGGACAGCAAAAGAGGAAAGCAGCCCTATAAATTGGGCTCAGCAAACCATCACACAAGAAGTGGCAGTCTTTCCAGAAGACCCCATACACTCCTGTTAATTAATAGATTAGAAGGGGAGAGGAGGGCAGGAAGAGTCCTTTAGGACATTATTACAATTTGCCTTTATTACCTACCCAGTTAGGTTTTCACCAATGGGGAGAGAGAATGAAAAAAAAAAAACTAACAAATGAACAACAGATTATTATCTGTACTTTAGGAAATGATGAACACTAAGCACTCAGAGAAACAGGAAAACTTGGATAGACTGATGGAAAATTATACTAGCAGAATCTGGAAAATGTTAAAAAAAAGAGTGGGCTATTATACATTTTTTATTATGAAATGCATACATAACACAGTTTGTTGTATACTTCAATATCTGACCCTCCAAACACTTCCTTCCTTCCTTCCTTCCTTCCTTCCTTCCTTCCTTCCTTCCTTCCTTCCTTCCTTCCTTCCTTCCTTCCTTCCTTCCTTCCTTCCTTCCTTCCTTCCTTCCTTCCTTCCTTCCTTCCTTCCTTCCTCCCTTCCTCCCTCCCTCCCTCCCTCCCTCCCTCCCTCCCTCCTTCCCTCCTTTCTTTCTTTCTTTCTTTCTTTCTTTCTTTCTTTCTTTCTTTCTTTCTTTCTTTCTTTCTTTCTTTCTTTCTTTCTTTCTTTCTTTCTTTCTTTCTTTCTTTCTTTCTTTCTTTCTTTCTTTCTTTCTTTCTTTCTTTCTTTCTTTCTTTCTTTCTTTCTTTCTTTCTTTCTTTCTTTCTTTCTTTCTTTTCTTTCTTTCTTTCTTTCTTTTTCCTTCTCTTCTATACATAAAAGCAAATACTGTTAGAGAGAGATGATGTCACTGAACAAGCTTTTTTGGTAAATAGACTTTAAAATAATGAAGACAACCCATCAGCCTTCATCAAATGTACCTCCATCTATCTGTCACTCTTGGAATAAACCTGTCAGGTCTAATGGTTGCATGGTGAGCCTTGTCAGTGCCAATCTTAACACCCAGAGGCCCACAAGAGAGAGACATCACTTAGACTGCCTATCAAGTCATATTTCTTCATCATTTGATGCCTAAGATGATGACTATTTTCTTGAATGACAGTTCAAAAGATCTTACATAAACCATCATTTAAGATGGAAAATACAGCCAGTTGGTCCTCTGGCTATCCACAACAGGATCACAGATTTAGCCCTAGATGAGAATTTGGAAGTTGTATAGTCCAACCCTATCACTTAACAGAGGAGGAAGCTGAGGGCTATAAAAGTTACAAAACTTTCTCAAGGTCACATGGATAGTATGTGGAAAGAAAACATTTTCTTTTAAAATATTTCTTTTTTTTACAAATTAATTTAAAAACATTTTTTAACATTCATTAAAAAATCAGTTCCAAATTCTTTCCTTCCCTTTCTCTCCTCCCATTCCTTAAGAGTACAAGCAATTTGATATGTCCTACCTGTGTAGTTGTGTGACATGTATTGCTATATTAACCATGTTGGAAAAGAAAATACAGATCAAAAAAAATCAAGAAAACATATAAAATATACTTTCTAACTCTATCAGTTCTTTCTCTGATAGTGTATAGTATTTTTAATCACGAATTCTTCAGAATTTTCTTAGAGCATTGAATTCCTGAGGATAGCTAAGTCATTCATAGTTGATCGTTGTAAAATATTGCTTTTACTGTGTACAGTGTTCTCCTGATTCTGCTCATTTCATTTTGTATCAGTTCAGGTAAGTCTTCCCGGGTTTTTCTTGAAAGAATTCTCATTATTTCTTATGGAAAAATTGTATTTCATCAAAATCTATATCATAACTTGTTCAATCATTCGCCAATTGGGAGGCAACCTTTCAATTTTCAATTCTTTGCTAACATGAATAGTGCTATAAATGTTTTTGTACACATAGGTCTTTTTCCATTTTTTATCTCTTTGGGGTATAGTTCTCATTGTAGTAGTGCAAGGCTGAAGCATATGCACAGTTTTAGAGCTGTAATGGTTAGAATGGGCTTGTAAATTATAAGAGTAAAAAAAACTGTTGTGGTTGTTTATAGAAATTAATCCTCAAGTTACAAGACTGTTAATAGCTCTAATGGCTTTATTATAGTAATATAACGATAACAAGACAGGGAAAGATAGAAAGGAGATAAAGAATTACCTATGCTAATAATCTAAAGCCTAACAACTCAGTCTATCTCCAAATCTCAGTCTCAGAAACATTATTCTATGTTTCCAAAACCCTTTATTAAATGTCATTTTATTGCATTATGATTTGAAAATTTTATATTTATGTTTTTCTTTTAAATGCCAAAAATGTCTTATGTTGCTGCTAAATGTCATGAGGTTTGTCATTTTTTTGTGTAGATGCCATGTAACACTGAGAAAAAGGTTTGTTCTTTTCTTTTCTCATTGTATTTTCTACATTGGTCTATCATATCTAACTTTTCTAAAATTCTACTTATTTCCTTACCTTTTTATTTATTGCTTTGTCGTTATTGTTGTTAGATTCATCTAGTTCTGAGAAGAGAGAGTTGAGTTTTATCATTACCTCCCGACTCTCATTTGCCATCCCCTTTTTGAATGCTATACTCTTTGACACATATATGTTTAGTATTGATATTACTTTACTGTCCATTCTACCTTTCAGCAAAATGTAGTTTCTCTGCTTATCTCTTTTAATTAGACATATTTTTGCTTTTGATTGATGTCATGATTGCTCTCCTTGATTTTTATACATAATCTGAAACATAATTGGCTTTGCTATAGCCACTTATTTTTACTGTTTCAAGGGTCTTTCCTATAGAGAACATATTATTATTGGATTTTGGTTTTCAATCTACACGGCTCTCCATTTCTGTTTTATGGATAAGTTCATCTCATTTGCACTCACAGTTATAATTCCTGTGTATTTCTCTCCATCTTTTTCTTTTGTATATTTCTCTCTCTCTCTCTCTCTCTCTCTCTCTCTCTCTCTCTCTCTCTCTCTCTCTCTCTCTCTCTCTCTCTGCCTCCATTCCTCTGGTCTCTGTCTCTCTCTCTGTCTGTCTATCTCTGTCTGCTGATATCTGTCTCTGTTTCTCTGTCTCTGTCTCTCTCCTTTCAATCTGCCCCTCACCAAAAATCTGTTTTGCTTCTGACCACTGAGTCTCCTGTCTTTTATCGCCTGTCTTCTACTCTTATCTCTCTCACTTCCTACTTACCTGTAGGGCAAGATAGCTTTCTATACCCAATTGAGTGCATATGTTATTTACATTTTTAGTCAATTCTGATGAGAATAAGATTCAGATGATACCTGCCACCCTTCCAGTGTAAAATAGCTTCCTCTTGTGCATCTTTTATGTGATAAAATTTACCCCATCCTATCTTTCCATTTCTTTTTCTCTCAGTTCATGTTTCTTTCTTCCCCTTAATTTATTTTTTTGGAAATCATGCTATTATAGTCAACTTACATCCATTCATCTATATATGTATACTCCTTCTAACTGCCTTAATAATGATCAAGTTCTTAGGAGTTACAGGTATCATCTTTCCATTTAGAAGTGTAAACAGTTTAGCATTATCGAATCCCTTCTTATTTCCCTTTCCTAGTTATCGTTTTATATTTCTTTTGATTACACCATGCTGCCTACCAGAAGATATTTGTGTATGCCAGATAGACCAGATTAAATAGGTAGACCTGGCCTAGAGAAGTTTGCCAAAGTTAAGCAAAAAAGGGAAGTTGAGTCAATATACATTTATTATGTACCTACCATGTATAGGAGGCACTGTATAAAAAACAAACAAACAAATAAGCAAACACACACACACACACACACACACACACACACACACACACACACACACACACACACAAACCTCAGTCCCTGTTTTCAAGGATCTCAACCCAATTGTAAGGAGGGAGGAAGAGAGAGAGAGAGAGAGAGAGAGAGAGAGAGAGAGAGAGAGAGAGAGAGAGAGAGAGAGAGAGAGAGACAGACAGACAGACAGACAGACAGAGAGAGACAGAGACAGAGACAGAAACAGAAACAGAGACAGACAGAGACAGAGACAGGAAAGGAGAGAGAGAGAGAAAGAGAGAGGAAGGGAGAGAGAGAGACAGACAGACAGACAGACAGACAGAGAGACAGAGACAGACAGAGACAGACACAGAGAAAGAGGGAGAGAGAGAGAGAGAGGGAGGGAGGGAGAGAGAATATCTATCTATATATAGATATATGATAATTTGGAAACAATCAGTAGGAAGATGCTAAACTTGAGTATAAGGAAAAGTTTATTGCAGAAAGTGGTATGTTTATCTCTTTCTTTAAAAAAAAACACCTTAGTTTATGTCTTAGAATCAATATTATGTATTGGTTCCAAGTGGTAAGAACTAGACAATAGGAGTTAAATGATCCTCTCAGTATCACACAGCTAGGAAATGCCTGGGACCAGATTTGAACCTTGAACCTCCTAAATCTAGACCTGGCTTTCAATCCACTGAACCACGTAGTGACCCCTTATTATCTCCTTCTTGAAGGAAGCCAGGAGGAAGAAATTAGGAGAGAGAGAGATCCATTTATGGGAAAGTCCAAGCACTAGGTGTCTGGAGAATGCCTGGGCAGGACAGTAAAGAGAATATGACAGCGTACAAGAGATTACTCTGTAAGTGAGTAGTTACTTGGCATGAGGGAGATTTGATGGTGAAGGTTGTGTTGGGGTGAGTGCTGTGACAAGTAGCAGGGGATTCTGGACGAAGCAGGAGCTCAGAATCAACAAAGGCTAGTATCAGAGAATGGTTACCCACTATTCTGTGGGGTGGGAGTCACAGGGATGGAAGGTGGGGCATACAGGCAGGAGTCCAGGAGATGTGAGAGCTAAGAAGAATGAAGCAGGGTCTAATCTGGGAGGAGCAGAAGTACAAGATGAGCACAAAGAACATGATAGTTTTCTTCATACCTGAAGGATTGCTACAAGGAAGAGGAATTCATATTTGTCTGGTGAGGGATGAGGGAAAGTCTCAGAGATAGTTGTGAGGTTGTTATAAAGACAAGTTTCCCAATAACGAGAATTCGCTGAAAGAATAATGGTAATATCTTATAAGGTAGTGAGTTCCCTGTCAACAATGGTCTCTGGGTACATGTTGAATGGCCACTTATGGGTGAGAGGAATCCTCTTTCATGATAATTTCAGTTAGATAATTGCTGAGTTTTTTCTAGCTTCATGATTCTGGTCACAGGGCTTCATTGGGGCTGAGCCTATGGGGTGAGGAGGGAGAAGTGCCCCAACCTCAGAGAAATGGGGTGCCTGGGAGCCATATTGAGCATTCTAAAACATCAAATGTCTGGGTACCTCAGCCCCCCGATTTTGAATCCTGCTCTTCTCGAAGTCTTCACCTGCCCAGGGAATGCTGACTCCCCAGGGCTAGCCACTGACAAATGGAAAAGTTCTTTCATGCAGCTTGGGGGGGGGGGGGTCGGTAAAAATAACGGGGCTGAAGTTCTATGTGTAAGAGCACTTCAAATCGTGATTTTGCCTGATGCTATATTTAGCCTTTAAATAGCATCTCTGCCTCTGGACAGGAGGGCTTTTGAACTGCTTTTCAAAGCATTTACTGTAAGGTGTAGGCGGGAGCTGGAGGACAAGAGCTGATTAGGGAGCAGTTCTGTTTGGTCTGTGGGTTCACATTATCCTGTCCTTTGGCAATTTAAGATCAGAGAATCACAGGCTTCAAGGAGCTGGTGGGGACCTTACGTAGGAATCTAGCCCAGCTCACAAATTTTAATAGGAAGGAAACTAAGGCCCAGAGTAGGAAAGAAACCAGCCCCAGGTCCCCCAGGTCCCCCAGGCAGTTTTCCCAGGACCAGGCTCTCCTGTCCCACAGTCCCATTCCCTTTCTTTTCCTCTTCATTCTCTCTTTTACAAAGCTTCCTTCCATTAGCATCTGTCTACCTTCAGGAAGTCACAGCAGATAGAACTCTGAAATGGACATCATTAAAAGCAAAAACTCTTTTAAAGGAGGCCATTATTGCCAAGTTTCTAGTAAGACCTCATTTCCAGTGCCTCCAACTCAATTTTCACTTGCTCTGATATAAAACAGCCTCCTCTAGTCAAGGTCTATTACGTGTCTCTGGGGAAATGAAGACACCATGGGTAATCATTCTGAACAGCAGGTGATGGCAGGGACTGACCAGCCAACTCATGGCCTTTCCAGATGTGAGCTCCCTGGTCACTAGAGTCCCTGGGTCTGTACAACAGATGAACACTTCCAAATGAAGCACCTACTCTGTGCCCTGTACCATGCTAGGACCAAACATGACAGGTTACTGAGTTGGGAGAGTCCTTAAAGTCCATCGTATGCAAGGACCACATTGTGAAGAAGAATCAGGAAAGTATTTGCCCAAAATTTCAGAGATAGCAAATTAGCAATCAAGCAAACAAGCATGCATTCAAGGACCTACCGTGGGTCAGCCCCATTGCATTGGGGATGCCAATTCAATTGATGAAACAATCAGTCCCTTCCCTCAAGTTGCTGCCATTCTGAAGATGTAGTCTCTTCTTCATGGAACTTATAGTCTACCTAAGGAAATGAGTCCAGTCAATCAATAATTATTTATTAAGTACTTCTTTTGTATGAGATATTCAGGGAAGACTAGAACCTCTAGTGTGAGAACTTGCTGAACCCTTTTCTGGGTTACTCATCCACCTTTGGTGTCCATCTCTCAACCAACTCACCTGTGGCTCCAAGAAGCTGTAGCTTGCACAGTGGCCACATCTCAGTAAAACTGACAGGGTAACTGCCTGGCCTTAGACCGACTGGTGAATTAGCAGGATGTCTAAACTCCAAGCATATGAAGACTTCTCAAGGCACAGAATGGGCTGATGAGAACAATTAGTTCCAATGGCCATGCAGGCAGATCAAGAAGGAATTATGGAGTGCTTAGAACTTGGCCAGACATGGAAGGGGCCAAGAACATCCACTTCATCCTAGGTCACTGCTGGACATTGATGGCTTTGGAAGAGACCATGAGGCTGATGACATTGTACAACTCTATCTCGTCTAGTTCTGATTTGCTGAGAAATCTTATCACTTTTTGATGTCATTGTTCTTCTTTGAAAACAAAGAATTTCCTATGTGCCGTGCAATGTTAAATGCTAGGAAACAAGAAGAAGCAAAAGAAATTGAGTGATAGAGAGTCTTGGTTCATGGAACTATAAGGAGGCCAGTGTCACCGGATTGAAAAGTATACTTAGCAGGGTGAGAAAGGTGTAAGAAGACTGGAAAAGGGTAGGCATGAAGCAGGTTATGCAAGATTTTGAGCACCAAGGAGAGTATGGCATGTTTGATCCAGGAGGTGATAGAAAGAACAACCATCTGGACACTATTGGCACTGGATGGAGGGGTCCAAACCAGTTGCACTTACTGCCCCTTTTTCCTCTTTCCATGGACTGAATACACTCTGCCCAAGGTCACCAAGGATCTCCAGATGCTGTGGTGGGTGACATTTCCCCAACCTCCCTGACTTCTTCAGTGTTCCATGCTCTGATCATATCTGTTCTTATCTCCACCACTGACAATGTCTTCTTTCTTCTCTTAGTTTCCATAACAGAACTCTCTTTGAGAGCACTGGACTTGGAGTCAGGAAAACTTGGGACCTCATAATATCCCTTCATCAATCACACCCAACCAATTTCTAGATATAATTTCTTTCCCAAAAGCATATCAATGAAGAAGCATCAAACAATTTTTATTAAATACCTACTATGTACCAGGCATGGTACAAGAGGAACAAGACAGTTCTTACCCTCAAAGAGCTTGTAGTCTAATGGAGGGGACAACATGCAATTTTATACAAAATATCAGTTTCTTATTTGTAAAATGAGCTGGAGAAGGAAATGGACAACCACTCAGTATCTTTGTAAAAAACAAAGCAAACCCTAAATGGGGTCACAAAGAACAAGCATTCCAGAGAGCAAAGAGGAAGAGCTGGGTGAGATTAGTATTAAACTTTGGGTTGGGAGAGTTGAGGAAAATGGGAATGAGGGATTGGTTGGTTAGGGGGGATGGAATGGGGATTGGCTGATGATCTCCAGGAGATTAGAGTCACTAAAATGTGTAGGATATGACCAGGCATGAGAATATTCATCGATGATTGGAGGCATCACTGTTCTTCCCTCAAAGGAGAGGTACAACAGGAGATGGAAGGCTGGAATCAAGGGAGGGCTGCTCTTTTTGCTATTGGACATTCTCTTATCCCAGTTGGGAGGCTCGACTGGCAGCAGGAGTGAAAGATATCTTGTCCTGGATACATGAAAGTAGTTGCTTTGGGACAGTTTTTTCTTCAGGAGACAAACTACACTGTAGTGGACCCATAGTTTGAGGTCTTTTCACCTTTCTACCCACAAAGCCACCACCCTCATTTAAGTCCTCATCACTTTTCACTAGGACTCTTGAAGTAACTTTCTTTTTTTTATTATTATTATTTTTTATAAAACCCTTACCTTCTGTCTTGGAGTCAATACTGTGTATTGGCTCCAAGGCAGAAGAGTGGTAAGGGCTAGGCAATGGGGGTCAAGTGACTTGCCCAGGGTCACACAGCTGGGAAGTGTCTGAGGCCAGATTTGAACCTAGGACCTCCCATCTCTAGGACTGGCTCTCAATACACTGAGCTACTCAGCTGCCCCCTTGAAGTAACTTTCTAAATGGCCTTCTGTCTCAAATCCCTTTCTAGTCTACTACATTCTTCACTGAGCTTCATAGTTAATTTTCATATAATATAGACCTAACCATCTCACAATTTGACTCTCCTCTCTCCACATTAAGCTCTAGTAGATTCCTATTAACCCTAGGATCAAATATAAAGCACCTATTTGACATTTAACCAACCCTCTTCTTACTTTTCCAGTCCTTATATTCCCTTCTGCCCTCCATGGCCTCTACATTAGTTGATGGAGCATGATGGACAATAGAGGAAGCAGAAGTGTCCTTAGCTGAATCAATTGGGGTGTCCTCAATATATATCATTGTTGAATATTCTTCTCTTGCTATGACTAAGTAAATCCCTTTTTGTCAACTCTTGAATGACATTCAAGTGTCTCATTTTGTTCCAATATCAAATGTAGATTAACAGGTGATTAGTCTGAGTCAAGAGCAGTTCAGAACCAAGTCCCAACCCACTCATGTCTGCGAATTTTGTGTAATTCATTCTGTGTCACACCAAATGAAAGGGAGATGGAGAGGGGACTCTTACTCTTTAGTCACTGCCCTACAGCAGAGTACAATCTGCTGTGTGAGGGGCACCTGGCAAAGCTGTGAGCTGATCTGGTGATCAGAGTATAGGTCTGCTGTTGGAGATGGGTGACGTTTTCCCATTGGTATCTAGTTGTGTAGGCGACTGTTCTGGGTTCCAAGACTGATGTCCCTAAGGCACCGACAGCCACCAAAAATGAAGGGAAGTTGATAGCTCAATCAGGGGAAGAAGAAAGCAGACTGGAGGATGCTGAAGGGCACTTAGTTCTTTTTGAGACAAGCTCCACAATTATCTCTTATGGGGCAGGTAGGACAGAGGGTGAGGAGACTGGTAAAGTAGGAAGGGAGTGCGTGAAATGCCACATAAAGGCTTTATATTTGATTCTTCTGACAGTTTGATCATGCGTTCCTTGACATCTGCCACAGTTCCCTGGAGTCAAGCTATGACTTTCCTGGAGGGCACAGCCTGCACAATGGTAACCACTTGGGTGAACAGGCAACTGGCAAAATGATTTAAGAAGGAGAATGGCATAATCAGGCCTCTGCTTGGTTTTATAAAAATTACTCCTACCACTTAGGTAGAATTAGGGAATCACAGAGTCTTCCAGTTGGAAAGCACCTTTGGTATCACCTAGTAGCATCCAGTGAGCAGCTGGTGGCACAGTGAATAGAGTGCTGGACCCAGAATCAAGAAATCTCCTCTATCTGAGTTCAAATCTGACCTGAGTCACTTACTCACTGTGTGACTCTGGCCAAGTTACTTAATGCTGATGGCCTCAATTCCATATCTGTAAAAGGAGCTGGAGAAGGAAAATGGAAAACCACGCCAGTACCTTTGCCAAGAAAACTCCCAATGGAGCCATGAACCCCAATGGGGTCAGAGTCAGACATGACTGAAAAAACTCAACAATGGAGTTATGTCCAGCCATGAACAAGAATAGATTGAAAGGGGAGAGACTAGAGGCAGGACGGTCACAAATTCAACACAGTGACCAAAGTCTAGGGCAGAAGTGCTGAGGCCCTGAACTAGACTAGTGGCTATATGAATGGAGAGAAAGAGCCAAATGAAACAGCTGTTGTAGAGCTGGTAGAAGGCAGAGAGCTTGGCAATTCCTGAAAGGGGCTACATGGAAGCTGAGGGAATATATGAAAAATTTTCCGCAGGAATTGTTTTTCATAAGAGTTCCTGTCCTTTCTTTCTTTTTTTTTTAAACCCTGACCTTTCATCTTGGAGTCAATACTGTGTATTGGTTCCAAGGCAGAAGAGTGGTAAGGGCTAAGCAATGGAGGTTAAGTGACTTGCCCAGGGTCACACAGCTGGGAAGTGTCTGAGGCCAAATTTGAACCTAGGACCTCCCATCTCTAGGCCTGGTTCTCAATCCACTGAGCTACCCAGCTGCCTACCCCACCCCACCCCACCCCCGCCTGTCCTTTCTTGACTCTCATTAGAGTGATGGCTTGTTAGAGTATTGGAGATAGGATTCATTTGTGAGTACAGTTTGGATGAGATGATTCTTGCAGCTCATTCTAGCTTTTGGTACTTATAAAATAATTTCTTTGTGTTGGTCCTGATTTCACTCAGAAGCTTTCAGGTCACTCTGAACTTTATTAGTCCTTGAAACCATTGGTATAACTATGTGAGTATCTCAAAAGCAGCTGCTACCCTTGCTTTTATTGTCAGCACATGCTTTTTAAAAATAGATTTTATTGGTATGTTTAGTTTTTATATCATTTAAGTTTCCTTTGTATCCTTCCTTCTCATCCCAAGGACTATTCCACTTTAAATATGCTTAAAGAAAAAAGAAAAGGAAGAAGAGAAAAATACAGAAAAGCTAATCAATACATTTTTAAAAACTTGTAAATATATGCAGTGATCCACACCTATCAGCCTCTGACTTCTGCAAAGGAGTCGAGGGAGGTGTTTTCTCTTGTCTCCTCTATGGAATTGTGCCTCTCCTTTGCAATTTCCAAACATCCATTTTCTATTGTTTCATGTTTTTTATTCTGTCCATTTTCATTGTTGTAAATGTCATGGTGGTTATTTTCTTGTCTCTACTTGCTTCATTCATAATTGGTTTATTTAAATTCTTCAATATTTCTCTGTATGCCCCATAGTCATCTTTTCTTAAAGCACAATCAATATCCCATTACATTCATACCCGACAATTTGTTTGAACAATTCCCCAGTTGGTGAACATCTAATTTGTTACCTGCTCTTTACTACCCTTAAAAAGACCCTGCTCTAAATATTTGGAGGTATATGGAATTTCCTTTTATCAATTACTTCTTTGGGGTGTAAAACAAGTGGCAGAATCTCTGGATTATAGTGTGGAGACATTTCTTGTCACTTTATTTGCATAGTTTCAGATTTCTTTCCAAGATGATAATACTGAATCTCAAGTCTACTAATCTTTCCATCTACCCACAGTCCCTCCAACCTTGAATCTCCCCATCTTTTTGTCATTTTTGTCCATTTACAGGGTTTGAGGTGAAATCTCAGGGTTGTTTTGATTTGTATTCATCTGATTATGAATGATTTTGAGAAGAGAAGACCTTAGCACAGTACTTGGCACATAGTAAATCCCATGTAAATGTTAGCCCTTAGCCAGGCTTTTCTATTCTTTGGGATGGTTCCCAATTCTTCTTTTGCAAAATGCTTGGCCATATATCATCATCAAACTTATTTATTGGTTATATTTAGTTATGTATAACCAAAATCCATTCTCCAAAGTCTAAGATATACACATAGACACAAATATGTGTCTATATGTTTATATACATACATATGCTATGTGAATATATTTCTCATATCTTTATAGCAGGTATATATGCATGTTATTCACACATGTATGTGCATGTGCATGCACACACAAACACACATGTCTGCTTGTGTATATATGGACCTTATTTGGAAAATTTGATACCTGTTTGATAGGATCTATCTGAATCATACAGGCAAGAATCTGCTTGCATTCTAGGCATATCTTGGCCAACTCTTAGTTGAAGCAAAGCACTGAAAGTATTACTGGGCAGCTGCCAGTCTCCATTTTCTATCCTGGGCACTTAGCATAGCACCTGGCATGTAGCAAGTGCCAAGTTCATGCTTGTTGACTGACTGTACAGCCTTAAGAAAGTCTTAGTTTCCTCACCTGTAAAATAGGGATAACAATGCCTGTAGCTTCTACTCATTGGGGCTATTCTAGGGCTCAGCTGATATAATAAAGCTTCAGAAGCATGGCCAGGATCACTATTTTAAACATGATTCATTCATTCATTCTTGCCTCCATTCAATATTTACTATACTATCCCTGCCTTTGCTTCCCTCCTCTAGACGTCTTGTTTCTTTTCAGTTAGACAATTAAAGTGAAAAGGGAAACCATTCATAAGGTATTTTTCCTTTGCTTCAAGTGTATTTTTCAATTCAACAAACAATTAGACCCTTCTATATACGGAACTCAGAACTCAGGGTACCAAGGGGATCTGGTCCTCTTTTCCTGTCCAAGAAACTCCTAATCTGGTCCATAACTCTCTTCATTGCTCCTGGTCTGAGAAGAAAACTTGTTCTAGGTTACTAGTTAGGCATGTCGTCCTTTCTCTGCCTTCCTGTTCTCAGCCCTCAGTTCCTAATCACACAGGCTATTTTCCACCTAATTAGTGTTGGACCAACCTCAGCTTGAAAATGTTGGTATCACGGAGTGAGAACACTTAATCAAATCGTGCCTGATTATTCAACACTGAGCTCCTGCCTCTGATTAATGAAGCAAGCTGATCTGGGTGGGTGGCAGCCTCCTGGATTCTCTTCTGCACCATCAGCCATCTCCATGCAGTGCTGCTTCCACCAATGGCATGGGCGCCTCCTAACATTCAACTTGATGGAGAACAAAGAGATTCTAGAACTTTGTCCCAAGCAATGGTTGTTTCAGGCAAAACTCCCATGACTTGGACTTTTCAAGAGGAAATGAAAGGCTGATTTTAGACAAGACTTAGATCAATTAGTGAGCAAATAGTCTCATTTGAAAGAATACTGGACCTGAAGTTAAGAGACAAAGTTTGGAATTGACCCTCTGCTCATGTCCATGAAACCATGGGCAAATCTCCTTCCTTTTCTGGGTCTCTGTTTCTTCAATTGTAAAAGGAAAGTGTGCATTGAATAGTTTCCAAGCTCTAACAGTGCCATATAGCCAATCAATAGACATTTATTAAGGAATTTCTATGTACCAGACACTGCTAAATGCTGAGATAAAACAATAAGAACCACTGGGGCAGAGAATTGTATCATTCCCTAGAGAGAATTAGAAGGGTAATAAACGGGTGGGTGGGGAGGGGAGCAATACAAGGGAGGGAGAATTGGGAGTTTTTTTAAAAGGCACTATAGTAAGAGGAGAATAGTAAGAGGGAAGGGGAGTACTATTAGGTAAGGGGAAAGGGGGAGGAGACTGATTAAAAGCAAAAAGTTGGAGGGGAGGGTAAACGGAATAAGAGAAAAGGCAGAATCTAAGGAGGATGTCAAAATGGAGGGAAATACAGAGGTAGTAATCATCACTGTGAATGTGAATGAGATGAACTCACCCATTAAAAGGAAGTATATAGCAGAATGGATTAAAAAACCACAATCCTACCATATGCTATCTACAAGAAACACACTTAAAGCAGGGAGACACACACAGGGTAAAAGTAAGAGGGTGGAGAAGAATTTACTGAGCTGCAACTGAGACAAAAAAGGCAAGAGTAGTAATTATGATCTCAGACAAAGCTAAAGCAAAATAGATGTCATTAAAAGGGATAATGAAGGTAATTACATCTTGATGAAAGGCAGTATAAATAATGAAGAAATATCAGCACCCAATATATATTCACCAAATGTATAGCATTCAGATTTCTAAAGGAGAAACTAAAGGATCTTAAGGAGGAAATAGTAAAACCATACTGGTGGTGGGACCTCAATGTCCTCATATCAGAATGAGATAAACCAAACCAAAAAATAAATAAGAAATAAGTAAGAGAAGTGAATGAAATGTTAGAAAAATTAGAGCTAATAGATATCTGGAGAAAAATATATAGGGATAAAAAGGAATATACCTTCTTTTCAGCAACACATGGCACATATACAAAGATTGATCATGTACTAGGGCATAAAAACATTGCAAAAATGTAGGGAAGCAGAAATAATAAATGCAATTTTTCATAGCATAATGCTATAAAAATCATACTCAATAAGGACTTGTGGAAAGGAAAATTTTAAATGAATTGGAAACTAAATAATCTAATTCTTCAAAACTTGTGGGTCAAAGAACAAATAAAAGAAACAATTAATGATTTCATTAAAGAGAATGACAATGAGGAAACAACATATCAAAATCTATGGGATGCAGCCAAAGCAGTACTCAGGAGGAAATTTTTATCCCTGAGTACATATATCGACAAATCAGAGAAGGAAGAGGTGAATGAATTGGGCATGCAAATTAAAAAAAAAATTAGAAAGATAACAAATTAAAAATCTCCAGGTAAGAACTAAATTGGAAATCCTAAAAATCAAAGGAGAAATTAATAAAATTGAAAGTAAAAGAACTATTGAACTAATAAATAAGACTAGGAGCTGGTACTTTGAAAAAACAAATAAAACAGATAAACTACTGGTTAATCTAAAAAAAAGAAGAAAACAAATTAACAGTATCAAAGATGAAAAAGGTGAACTCACCTCTAATGAAGAGGAAATTAAGGTAATTATTAAGAACTATTTTACCCAATTATATGGCAATACATATGACAATCTAGGTGAGATGGGTGAATATTTACAAAAATATAAATTGCCTAGATTAAGCAAAGAGGAAATAGAATACTTAGAAATCCCATCTCAGAAAAAGAAATAGAATAATCCAACAAGGAACTCCCTAAGAAAAATCTCCAGGGCCAGATGGATTCACAAGTGAATTCTATCAAACATTTAAAGAACAACTAATCCCAATACTATACAAAATTATTGACAAAATAAGCAAAGGAGTCTTACCAAATTCCTTTTATGACACATATATGCTACTGATTCCAAAGCCAGGCAGATAAAAGACAGAGAAAGAAAACTACAGACCAATCTCCTTAATGAACATAGATGCAAAAATCTTCAATACAATACTAGCAAAAAGACTCCAGCAAGGGATCACAAAGATTATTCCCTATGGGGGTGGGATTTATACCAGGAATTCAAGGATGGCTTAATATAAGGAAAACCATTCATATAACTGACCATATCAATAATCAAACCAACAGAAATAACATGATTATCTCAACAGATGCAGAAAAAGCCTTTGACAAAATACAACACCCATTCCTATTGAAAATACTAGAAAGTATAGAAATAGATGGGCCTTTCCTAAAAATAATAAGCAGTATATATTTAAAACCATCAACAAGCATCATCTGCAATGGGGACAAGTAATAAGCCTTCCCAATAAGATCAGGAGTGAAGCAAGGATACCCATTTTCACCTGTATTATTTAACATTGTACTAGAAATGCTAGCAGTAGCAATTAGAGAAGAAAAAGAAATTGAAAGGATGAAAACACTAAACTATCATTCTTTGCAGATGATATGATGATCTACTTAAAGAATTCTAGAGAATCAACTAAAAAGCTAGTGGAAATAACAACTTTAGCAAAGTTTCAGGATACAAAATAAACTTACATAAATCATCAGCATTTCTATATATTTCTAATACAACTCAGCAGCAATACTTAGAAAGAGTAATTACATTTAAAATCACCCTACATAATATAAAATATTTAGGAATCTATTTACCAAGACAAACATATGAATTATATGAACACAACTACAAAACACTTTCCACACAATTAAAACTAGATCTAAATAATTGGGAAAATATTAATTGCTCATGGATAGGATGAGCTAACACAATAAAAATGATAATCCTATCCAAATTAATTTATTTATTCAGTGTCATATGTATCAAATTGCAAAGAGATATTTTTATTGAGTTAGAAAAAATTATAACAAAGTTCATTTGGAAGAACAAAAGATCAAGCATATCAAAGGAACTAATGAAAAAAAGAGTGAAGTATGGGGGCTTAGCAGTACCAGATCTTAAACTCTACTATAAAGCAGTGGTCATCAAAACAATATGGTACTGGCTAAAAGACAGAAGAGAGGATCAATGGAATAAACTTGGGGTAAATGACCTCAGTAAGAGAGTAGACAATAAACCCATAGATCTCAGATTTGGGGATAAGAGCCCACCATTTGACAAAAACTGCTCAGAAAATTGGAAAACAGTGTATGAGAGATTAGGTTTAGATCAACATCTCATACCCTATATGAAGAGAAATTCAGAATGGGCAAATGACTTAAATATAAAGGAGGAAATTATAGGTAAATTAGGTAAACATAGAATAGTCTACCTGTCAGATCTATGGGAAAGAAAGGAATTTAAGACCAAGCAAGAGATAGAGAATATTACAAAAATGTAAAATGAATAACTTTGATTACACTAAATTAAAATTTTTTTGTACAAACAAAGCCAATGTAACCAAAATTAGAAGGGATGCAACAGATTGGGGGGGGGGGAATCTTTATAACAAAAAACTTCTGACAAAGGTCTAATTTCTGAAATTTATAAGGAGCTAAAGCAATTGTACAAAAAATCAAGTCACTATCCAGTTGATAAATGGGCAAGGAACATGAATAAGTAGTTTACAGATAAGGAAATCAAAACTATCAATAAACAGGTAAAAGTGCTTTAAATTTCTTATAATTAGAGAAATGCAAATCAAAACAACTCTGAGGTACCACCTCAGACCTAGCAGATTGGCTAATATGACAGCAAAGGAAAGTAATGAATATTGGAGAGGATGTGGCAAAATTGGAACATTAATTCATTTTTGGTGGAGTTCACAATTGATCCAACTGTTTGGGAAGGCAATTTGGAACTATGCACAAGGGGCTTTACAAGACTGTCTGCCCTTTGAGTCAGCTATACCATTGCTGCGTTTGTACCCCAAAGATATAATAAAGAGAAAGACTTGTACAAAAATATTCATAGATGCATTCTTTGTAGTGGCAAAAAACTGAAAAATGAGGAGATGTTCCTCAATTGGGGAATGACTGAACAAATTGTGGTATCTGATAGGGATGGAATACTATTGTGCTAAAAGGGAATAATGAACTGGAGGAATCCCATGTGAATTGGAAAGACCTCCATGAACTGATGCAGAGTGAAAGGAGCAGAACCAGGAGAACATCGTACACAGAGACTGATACCTTGTAACATGATAGAATGTAACTGACTTTGCTACTAGCAGCAATGCAATGACTTGGTACAATCCTGAGGGACTTATGGGAAAGAATGTATCCACATCCAGAGAAGGAACTGTGGGAGCAGAAACACAGAAGAAAAATATATGACTGATCATGTGGTTCAATGGGGATATGATTAGGTATGTTGATTTTAAATGATCATTCTACTACAAAAAGTAATAACATGGAAATAGGTTTTGAACAATGATACATGTAAAACCCAGTGGAATTGCTTGTCAGCTCAAGGAGAGCAGGAGGGAAGACGGGAGGGAAAGAACATGAATCATGTAACCATAGAAACATATTCTAAATCAATTAATTAAATAAATAAAATTTAAAAATAAATGCTGAGATTACAAAGAAAGGGAAAATGATGATTCTTGTCCTCAAGGAGCTCCCCTTTTAATGTGGAAAACATGTAAGAACTTTGTATGTACAGGATATATTGAGATTGGTGGGGAGTAATGTTAATAGAAAGGCACTAGAATGGAGGATTTGGGGAAGTTCCTTAAAGAAGCTAGGATAAATCTGATTCCTGAAGGGCACAAGGGAAGCCAGATAGTGGAGCTGAAGAAGGCAAGAGGATTTCAGGCACAGAGAAGAACCAATGAAAAGGCACAGAGTCGCTTGGGGTGTCCTGTGCAAGGAGCAACAAGGAGACGGCCAGTGGTTTATAGAGTCCACAGAGGGGAATGACAGTAAGAAGGGTCTAGGTTATGAAGGGCTTTAAAAATCAAAATGATGGGTTTGTTTTGATTCTGGTACAGGGTAAGGGTCTGGACAAGCACATTCCAGTTGTGTTGTTTAAAGGATATCTTTCTGAGATGGACTCCCTATATGCTGCCAAGATGGCTTTTTGCTCTCACATTTGGTGATTTAGTTATTCTAATGGGACACAACCAAATTTCTGAGCTGGTGTGAGGAAGGTCTTTCTATTTCAGGGAACAATGCCTATTCTATGCATTAGAGATAGCGTGTGACTCAATGTAAAGAGTAATGGATGTGGAATAAGAGAACCAAGATTCAAATGCTAGCTTGGCCACTCCTATGTGTCCTTGGAAAAGTCCCTTTCCCTTTCCGGACCTCTGTCTCATTCCCAAAATGATGGCAGATGGCATATGGTCTATTTAAGCTCCCTCCTAACTTAAAACCAAGGATCCTATGGGTTTAGTACAGCAATGAAGACCAACAAAGTCTGGGAATTGTAGAACCCATCTGTCCAATATAGCAGGTTAACAGTATGCTCTGACTAATTGGATATTCTAATCAGAATCACATGTGACTAATTATATTCCTTAAACCACAGGTCTGATCATACCCAAATCCTATTCAAGAAACTTCATGGATCCATTATTGAGAGACAATGAGATGACCCAATGGATAATGTGTTCAACTTGGAGTGAAGAAATGAGTTCAAATCTTGTGCAAGTCACTTACTAGCTGTTTGACCCTGGGAAAATTAAACCTCTCTCAGCCTCAGTTTCTCCATCTGTAAAATTGGAATAATAGCTATACCTACATCCTAGGGTAGTTGTGAGGATCAAATGACTTAATATTTATAAAGAACTTTGTAAACCTCAAAGACTTAGAAATGCTAGCTATTTTTATTACTTTAAAGATTTTAAAGCCAAAAAAACAAACCCTCTCTGTTTTAAAAATGTTTCATAATCTGGCTACTGTGTACCTTGACATATTTATTGCACATAAAACTCTACATAAAAATCATATTCTAGATAAACTGATTTTCTCTTCCCTACACATGGCATTCCATTTCCCATTTGCAAGCCTTTGCATAGCCTATGCCTCATGCCTAGAATATACTTTGTCTTCATCTATTACTTCCTAGATCTGAAGCTTTCTTTAAGACTCTTAGCCCCCCCTCCTATCCTCCCTCTTTCCTAAAACGACTTTCTATTTCCTTAGTATACATTTTATTTTTCTTTATCTGCATATACGATATTTCCTCTAATAGAACATAAGCTCATTGGGCAGATATTTTAGCTTTTTTGTTTAGTTTTATTTTGTGTCCTAGTTTTTTTAATTGTAGTTTAATATTCAGAACTCTTAGAACAGTACCTGAAACACAGTCGGTCTCCAGTAAATTCTTGTTTAACAAATGAATGAGTACATGAATGAATAATTGACTATATAAAGAATGTGATTTTAAAAACATTTGAAAATGATTAAATATGCCCAACATTAGAACCAACCACCACCTTTGCTCTTTCTGGGCAGGCTTGGATGGTAAGCCAGGATTGGTGGATTGTTAGGGCCTGTTCTTATGTGGAGGGAATATTAATACATACAAATGGCGAAAAAGGCCGATTCTACTTAAAATTGTGTAGCTCGTGCCCACTCTGGTGAAGGCAGTGTCTGGTACAAGAAGAGACAAAGATAAATGAGCTATAACTCTTGCATTGAAGAAATTTTCAGCCTACATGGAAGACGAGTAACTAAAAAAAATAATTATAATGCAAATCAGAATCTGATCCCGGTGCTTATAGGTAGAATCACCAGAGAAACTGAATGGCGTCATCTAGGTCTCAGATTTAATTGAGGATTCAAGGAAAGACCTTTGATCCCTCTCTCTCATCATTTAGAAGCATTTCAACTAAGAACAGAGGAAAACTTGGTTGTCCATGATGAAGAAAAAGGTATGAGCCCAACGCACAACTGTTAGTAGAGTCTTGCCTAGAGAAAGATCCCAGGGGCAAAGGAAAGGTCTTCCACCTCATCAGAACTTCTGACTAAAGGAAACCTAAACTTATCTCCTGAGGCCTCAGGGGGGAAAAAAGAGTTAACAAATGAATAAAAATGACTTTTATGTTGTGAGACCCAAATGACCATGAGGAGAATAACTCAAAATTAGTTAAAATTTCAAAGGAAGCAGAACCATTTGTTGACATTAACAATTAGAATTCTTTGAAGAAATGATGCAAGACTTAAAAATATATAAAAATATATATATTTATTTTTATATATTTTAATTTTAATTTTTTATATATTTTAATTTAATATTAATATTCTATATGTTTTAATTTAATATTGATGTTTTATGTTTTAATTTAATATTAATATTTTATTTATATATTATATAAAAATATTTAATATATAAAATATATTTTTACATATAAAAATATATAAAAGAAATGCAAGTTATGAAGGGGAGCTTGGGCAAAAGATGAACAGCTTAACAGGAGAGGTATAAGACCTTGCCATAATAGCAAAAATTAAATAAACTAAAGAGATCATCAGGAAACATAAAAAGAATTCTCAAATCCAAAGATTAAGAAATAGAAGAGTGTAAGATATTTTATGTCAGAGAACAATTGACCTGGGATACAAAGCAAGGAGAAATAACTTAAAAAAAATCATTGGATTTCCCAATATTCATGACAAAAGATAGCTGAATATCTGATCTTAAGATATCATTAAAGAAACTGAATAGACACATCAGAACAAGAGGGTAAATAGAAAGAATCCACTAATTACTTCCTGAGAAGGCCTCTAAAATGAAGAATTCCATGATTGGCATTGCCAAAATTCAGAGCTTCCAGATAAAATAAATACTGTAAAACATCCAGGAAGAAAAAAAACCCCATGTGTCAAGGATCTATTATCAGAATCCCACAGATTCTGACTTAGTAGCTATCATTATAAAGGAATGGGGACAATGAAATATGATATTATACGACTCAAAAAATTAAAGTTTCCAATAAAAATAACTTGCACATAGAAATTAATTGTAGCTCTACAAGAAAAAAAATGTGTTCAATGGAAAAACTTTCAAATATTCCTGACTGGGGAGGAAAATCAAAGAGATCTGAAAAAGAACTCTGAAATACCTAGGAGTCAAGAGAAAGATTAAAAGTTAAACATAAGTGATCAGAAAATACTATAAGTATAAAGTATTTATATTCTAATGGAGAGAAACATTTTAAATGGTTCTTTCAGACCCTAATATAACAAAGGATCAGAAAAGTGGTCAATTGAGGCATAATATATTCCTTACATTTCTAAGATACAGTAAGAAAAAAAGGGGGAACATAGATAAAATAGGAGGGAAGGTAAGAGAATGTGTGGAAAGGAAGGAAAATAGAAGAAGGAAGAAAACCTGTCTATTATGTGACAGATACTGTGTTAAGTATATTACAAATATGATATCATTTGATCATCACAACTACCTTGGAAGATAGGTGCTAAAATTACCTCCATTTAACAGTTGAAGAAGCCAAGGCAGAAAGAGGTTAAATAACTTTATTAGAGTCACATGACTAGTAAGTATTTGAGACTGCATTGGAATTCAAGCCTCAATCACTCTAGTCCAATATTCCTAGATACTTAGCTGCCTAATTATGTGTATATTTAATTTATAATTAATTTATATAAATTAATGTCATAAAATAGAAATTCATTTGATTATATAATTAGTTTAATAATGAATATTTATATGTTTATTAAAACAAATAATTGCATTGCTCAAGTTAAATTACATGCAAACATGGAAAGGAGTTGGGAGAGCTAGTGTTGAACTTTATTTTCATCTAAAAATAATCAAAAGATGGTAAAACATGATTAGACATAAAATTTGTTGTAGGAATATATTCAACCCAATAGGAAAAAAATATGAACAGAGAGAACAAATCTTAATTTTGAATAAAGGAGAATGAAGAGAAGATTAAAGTCAAAATAAATAAAGTAATAATTTGTAATAAACATAGCAAGGTGTATAGAGAAGAAGAATGGATGTCAGACCATGAACTCCAAATTTTTCATTTAAGGAGAGACTTCAGCTCAGAATCCTTCCTCATTTCTTACACAACTGCATTACATTGGGACTTTTCTGATTATTTCACCATCCCTCTGTCAGGTACCTTCCTGACCATCCCCCTTCCTGCCCCCTGACATTTCAGCTTCCTTCTCTGTGTTATGTCTTCCCATGAACTTATAAGCTCATTAAGAAAAAGTGTAAGAAATTAAATTAAGGGTTTGACTAAATATGTGAGAATTCTAAAACAATATAGTGATTTCTGATTTAAAAATACTATAGATCAAGCCCAAATGATTTTTAGTAGCTTTATTTACAAAGAGGTGGAAAGAGTGAAAGTAGAAAAATGAAAAGAGAGGGTCGAGAAGATGTCTAGCCTATCATACTAAATATTGGAGGACCTGGAGTTCAACCCACATGACCTCTTCCAAGAGGGGAAGGCCTCTATGGAACTACTCTCTCTTTCCAGAAGCCTGGAAAGGAAGGCTAGCTACTCACTCACCCAAGAGCCAGTCCAAGAGCCAAGATCCCAAGTCAAAGCCAAGGTCCAAGTTGTAGCTCCAAGCCATAGTTCCAGTCCAAGATTCTCCAAGCTGAAGATTCAAGCTGAAGATTACTTCAGCAGAAGATGTTCAGGACTTTTTATAGTCCTTTCCTGTCCCTTCTCCTCTTCACAGGGACCAATCACAGCTTCCAAATTGCCTAGCACTGCCCAGGGGGGCAGTGTCTGTGGGATCCACACCTCATCCTCTGAAGGTGTCACCTGTTATCAAAGATTCACAAGTTTCTGATTGATTGGGTTAAAAGGGTGGAGCTCTCCAAGTACATGACTTGTGAATTCTCTTACATGATAACAAAGTGTTAAGTAGGGGTTTCTTAGATTGATTGAAAATAGACAAAGAGAATAAAGAATTCCCTTTCACACAAGAATTGTCTTTTTTATATTTGTATCCTCAACACTTAGCAGTGTCTGGCACATAGTGGGTAATTAATAAATTTTACTGACATAAGACAATAGGATGAAAGTAAATTAAAAATTAACTACCACAACAGTGAATGTGAATGAGATGAACTCACTCATAAAATGGAAGAGGTTAGTCAAATTATTATAAAGCAAAATTCAACGATATATAAATTACAAGAAAAATACTTGAAACAGAATGATTCACATCGACTTTAAAAAAAGGCTGAAGTAAAATCTTGCATTAGAGTTGAATTCTAAAAAAGGAAATAGTGATAGAAATTATGATTTTGAACAATATGACAGAAAAATTACATATAAGTAAAAGTTATAAAGAAAGAAACTATATTTCAAAGTTTCTTTTTATAATAATATTTTGTTTTCTCCCAATTACACATATGAAAATCCTTTATAATTTTTCCTTATAAAGTGGATGTAAAATCTTAAAAGATTTATAAAGAAACTAAAACAAAGATTATACATTATGATATTATTTTTATATCTGGAATGCATAGTTAATTACATATTTTAAAATATAAAGTTACTCAAATATATGTATAAAATCACTAAAAATATAAAATGATACAATCATTTTATTATATCAAGATGCAGAAAAAGTTTTTGACAAGATATGGTACTCATGTTTGTTAAAACATTTTTAGAAAATCAGACTCCAGGCCTAGAGTTGTGAGGACCAAGGATCAAATCTGGCCTCAGATAATTCTTAGCTGTGTGACCCTGGGCAAGTCACTTAACCCCAATGCTTAGCCCTTACTACTCATCAAGTGTAGATTCTAAGAGAGAAAATGAATCTATAAATATTAGAATAAATTTTCTTTTCTTTAAAAGGATAAATAATACATATATATATATATAAAATCAAGAACTGTCATAAATTATGTAAGTAAACTAGAACCTTTTCTAATAAAAACAGGGATGAACCAAGGGTGTTTGTTATCACCATTTATATTTGACATAGTACTAGAAATGCTAGCTATATTGATAAGACAAGAAAAAAGAAAATGAGGGAATAAGCATTGAATGAAGAAAAAACAAAATGATCTCTTTTTACAGCTACTATTATGGCATATTTAAAGTATGACAAAATGCCAAGTAAAAATTAATGGAAATAATTAGTTGTTTCAATGAATAAATTGAATGAATGAATAGATGAATAAAATAATTCAAAATAATTGCAATAAACTTTAACAAGCTTGCAGAAGATAAAATAAATCCACATAAATCATCAACATTTCCATATAATATATTCAAATCCAACAGTGATAGATAAAAAGAAAAAATTCACTTAAATTAGTACAAAATTTAAAAAAATATTTGGAAATCTACCTACCAAGACACACTTAAGAAGTGTATAAATACAACTGTAAACCACTCTAATCAGAAATACAAATATAAATAACCAGAAATGTATTTGTGGCTGATATACAAAATGTCAATGTAATAAAAAGTAACCATAAAAACTAAATTAATTCACTTATTCAATGCCATACCAATCAAACTACCAAAGATCTACTTTTCAGAAGTATAAAAAAATAATAATAAATTGCATGTACAGGCATAAAAGGTCAAGAAACTGATGCTAAATAATCAAAATAAGTGGGAATGAAGGAGATCTAGCAGTGTTAGATTTCAACTTGTACTACAAAATAATAATTCTCAAAACCATTTGATGCTGATTAATGTATTGAAAGCTCTATCAGTGGAACAGATACACTATACAATATACAGAAGCAAATATTTGCCACCCAAGTCCCCCCCCCCTTTTTTTTTTTACAAAAACTGATGGGAAAATTGAAGAGCAGTCTGGAAACAATTCGATTTTGACAATCACCTCACACTTTATACAAAGAAAAACTCCAAATGGATACATGGATTAGATCTAAAAGGCCACATCATGAACAAATTAGGGAAACATGGAAAAATGCCTATCAGATCTATGGATAAGATAAAAGTTCCTGATCAAACAAATAATAGAGAATATCAGAGATGAAAAATGGATAATTATGATTATATAAAATTAATAAACTTTTGTACAAACAAATCCAATAACCAAGATCAAAAGGGAAACAATTAACAGGAGGAAAATATTGCTTACTCTCTATATATCTGTTTGCTCATTTCCTTTCCCATTAGATTGTGAGCTCCTTGAAGGGAGGGATTGTCTTTTGCCTCCTTTTGTATTCCAGTGCTTAGCACAGTGCCTGGATTATAATGGGAATTTGATTTTTATTGATTATTGTTCATAGTTCTTGTAGCTTTCAAAGTTGTTTGCTTTTTCAGTGATACTAAACTGGTCTCTGGTTCTGTTAGTTTCATTTTGTTTTTATAACTTTATTAAAATCCTCAACATTTTTCTGTTTCATAACATGGGTATTATAGGATAGGCAGAGCAATAGGAATATTCTGGAAGAGGATCAAGAAGAAGGCCAATTTGGTATATTAAAGAGAGCCATATGGAACAAGGTTGGAAAATGTAAGTAGGGGCCAGGCCATGAAGAATCTCCTCACACATTATCTCATTTTACTTCACCCTTGGAAAAAGACTCTGCTGGTACAATTAAGTAATGTTTTTACGGATGAGAAAATGGAGGCAAAGAGAGGTGAAGTAGCTTGTCCAGGGTCTCAAATCTCTGTATATCAGAGGCAAGATTCAATTCCAGGTCTTTGCCTAACTGACATCCAATTCTCTTTCCAATATATCTACCAATCTCAAAAAAAAAAAAATAATCCACTGCACTCCCACAGTCTAGAAGAGGAGAATGGATATA
This sequence comes from Monodelphis domestica, assembly GCF_027887165.1. Taxonomy (NCBI): domain Eukaryota; kingdom Metazoa; phylum Chordata; class Mammalia; order Didelphimorphia; family Didelphidae; genus Monodelphis; species Monodelphis domestica. The sequence goes on along the minus strand of NC_077227.1, from coordinate 754,797,886 downwards.
AAATTGTTTTTCATATGAAAACTATCTGGCAGTTTCAGTGGATCTGAATTTCATAGTATTCAACAGTGTGATGTGGCAGCCAATAAAATGAACGCAATTTGGGTACACAGAGAGAGCTTGAAAATGTTGGCTTACTTGGAATTTATTAGGAAATCAGCCAAGATTCTAATTTGGACAATAGCTCAAGCAAAGGGGGAGGCTACAAAATAAATGCTGCAAAATACAATAGTATTTCCATATAATAAAGGAAATCCAAGAGGCAGTCAGAGAATGGAACATTTTATTCCAAATAACTTCAAGACAGTTAGAAGACCTGAGGCTCACGCTACCAAAAGCACACAAAAGACTTGTATAGATCCAAATATAAAGTGCTTCTTAATAAAATAAAGAGCAACCTAAACCCCTCAAGGCATATTCAGGGCTCATGATTGGGCTGTGCCAAAATAATAAAAATGGTAATACTATCAAAGTTAATTTATATTTTCTATGCTATAACAATCAAAATGCCAAAGAGATGCTTTCAAAATTTGATAAAGGGAGAATAGCAATAGCACTTATGGATCTCAAACGGTATTATATGCATCAGCCATCAAAATTATTTGTTTTGGCCAAGCATCCAGGAGTACATTGCCTAGTCTAGCCTCCTTCTCCTGGTTAGGCAATACCTGGAGGAATATGTTCGATCTGAGGGTTGTATTTTTTTTAAAGAGCATTGATAAACTTGATTGTTTGTGGAGGATGGGAGCCAGGTTTGTGAGGGTCCTTCAGATAATTCTGCATGAGGTGATCATTGAAGAAAATGGAATATTCAGGTCAAGGGTGAGAAAGTCCAGGAAGAACTCGATACCTGGGCTGTATTTTTTGAGCTATCCCATTGAAAAGGGATTCTCCTTGTTCTGTTTGGTCCCAGAAGTCAGAAAAAAAAGTAGAGCCATTGATAAGGTGGAGAGGGCAAAAAGGCTGATCTGTGTCTCAGGCAAAGAAATGCTAACAATGAGAGCTTCTCCAAACAGGATAGGTTGTCTTGGAAAACAGCGGTTTCCCTCTAAAGGGAGAGCTTCAAGGACTGGGTGGTTGGGGAAGTGATAGGGAGAAAGCGGATTCAGGTTTGAGTTGGATTCATGGGTTCTTTAAAAAGTCATGGACCCCTTTGACAGTCTTGGTGAAATCCTTTCCATGAGAATGTTTTTAAAGGCATAAAATACATAGAATTATAAAGGAAGCCACTTGTATTACATATAATTATTAAAGTATCCTTTTAAAAAAATCACTGGGCTCCAGGTTAGGAAATTCTTGCACCAAATGGGCCTTTCTAGCTTGAAGATTCTGTGATTCTGTGATGTTGGTGCATAGAAGATGAAAGGTAGATGAGTCCTTAGAACATGCATCATGGAACACGGCGAAGAGAAGGCAGGGTGCTTAAAGTACAAGGCAGGCAGTGTTGAAACTGGGAAACACTTTAGATCTAGAGCAAAAAAATGTCAGATCTGGGATGGATATTAGAACACAGTAAAGAAAATGTTGGAAATGGGAGAGATCTTAATACATAGAATAGTGGAACTTGGGAAATAGAATTTTAGTGATATCAAAGTGCTTTAACCATGCAGCAATAACTTCAGAGCAGGAAAAGTACTTAGAATTTGGAACAAATAATATTATTTTAAGAAAGGACTTCAAAATATTTTAAAATGAATGTCAGAGCTGGATTAGAGCATAATATCATATTAAACAGAACATGAGACCTGGGAAAGACCTTAGAGACAATCTAGTTATAGATTTCAGTAAAAATACCCATCTATAGAATTATTGATGTCAGAGTTGGTAGTGAGCTGAGACTATAGAATATCCAAGCTAGAACTGATATTTGAATATAGTGTCAGAGTTAGAGGGGCTTTAGAATATAGACTTTAACAAGTCAGAGGTAGAAATAACCTTAGCAAAAGATTTTTAAGTGCTAGAAATGGAAGAGAGCTGGTTAAACTAATTCAATTCTTTCATTTTAGTGTGTGTGTGTGTGTGTGTGAGTGAGAGAGAGAGAGAGACAGACAGACAGAGACACACAGAGAGAGGATAGACAGAGCGAGACAGGGAGGGAGAGGGAGAGAGACAGAGACAGAGAGAGACAGAGACAGACAGAGAAAAGAGAGACAGACAGACAGACAGACAGATAGATAGGACTCACAGAGAGAGGATAGACAGAGTGAGACAGAGAGGGAGGGAGAGGGAGAGAGACAGAGACAGAGAGAGACAAACAGAGACAGACAGAGAAGAGAGACAGACAGACAGAGAAACGGAGAGAGAGGATAGACAGAGAGAGACAGAGAGGGAGGGAGAGGGAGAGAGACAGAGACAGAGAGAGAGACAAACAGAGACAGACAGAGAAGAGAGACAGACAGACAGACAGATAGAAAGAGACACACAGAGAGAGAAGAGAGACAGAGAGGGAGGGAGGGAGAGACAGACAGACAGACAGACAGATAGAGAAACAGAGAGAGAGGATAGACAGAGAGAGACAGAGAGGGAGGGAGAGGGAGAGAGACAGAGAGGGAGGGAGAGGGAGAGAGACAGAGACAGAGATAGAGAGAGACAAACAGAGACACACAGAGAGAAGAGAGACAGACAGACAGATAGAAAAAGACACAGAGAGAGAAGAGAGACAGAGAGGGAGGGAGAGAGAGAGAGACAGAGATAGAGAGAGACAAACAGACAAACAGAGACAGACAGAGAGAGGGGGTGGGGAGAGGGAGAGGAAGAGGGAGAGGGAGAGACAGACAGAGAGAATGTTTTTGCCCTACTTTATCATTAGCACTGAAATATTATATGGATGATTCACTGACTTGAAAAAAGAAGACTCAAACTATCAATTAAAATCCGTCCACTTTTCCTCTCTTCCCTTAACAACTCAATAATATATTTCATCACTGGTAATGCTCTCCTTTACCCACCCCCTGTTCCCTCTGACTGTAGGCATGGTGAGACATATGTGATTAGAACCAACGTCATTCTGGAAGAAATGAACACTTTTCTGTTGTAAACACTTTGAATTTAAGATCAGATTGGACAGGAAATGGCACCTTCAGGGGGTAAGCCTTTCTCCTAAAACCTCATCATTAATGATAGGTAACAGGATTCAACTTGCCAAGCCAGGGAACAAATCCATTCTTCATTATCACACCCCAGTAAAACCAATTAGAGTGCTAGCCTATTGATTTTAAAAAATCCTGTTTTTGATCAGTCATCAGAAAGGATGTGGCAAATGAAACTGGAAGGCAGAGGCAGAGAATAGCAATCAAAGAAGCATATGTCCAGAGGTGCAAGAGACCTCAGAGAAAATGTAATAGCTTGTCCAAGGTCAATGTCCAAGTAGAGTGCCAAAGATTTAGACACAGAAGGAACCTCAGAAGCCACATGTCTCAGCCCTCTCCTTTTATAGATTGGGAAACCAAGGTCCAGGAGACTTAGGCATAGGAGTTCTATTAAGAATTTGACAAAACCATCCAGGTTAAATTGACATGATTTGATATTTTTTGTCTATAATAATAAATTACCAATTTTTATTTCTAAAGATACATATGAAATAAGATAGGTATTTAGAGTGTTTTTGATGAAAATACAAGGCTACACATAAGCTGTCACCTGTGATATTCTATAGCTAATCATAGCTCAGGCAAACTAATGCTCAAAAGATGCAGAGAATCTAAGACCCTGTTGTGTTTATTGTTTGTCAGCCACACAGAATTTCAGATGGCAGAGCAAACCAACAGTGTCTCTTATGAATATATGGTAAAGTCACAGAAGGATCCTCCTGATTATTGATATCAAGTGAGAAATCAAGTCATGATCATGGAAGATATTCACGTTGAGATGGCTCCCTGTAGAAGGGGTTCCTAACCCTTTCTTGGGTATCATAGAAACCTATATAACTCTGGTGAGGTCTATGGAACCCTTCTTAGAAAAAATGCTTTTAAACCCATAACATGTAGAATTATAAAAGAAAGTAATTATACTTAAATTCAGTTATTAAAATATATTTTGAGAAAATAATTACAGACAGTAGGTTAAGAAGTCTTGTGGTAGATATATCTAGAGCTATATAGAGAAATAGCTGACACACATGATCCTGTTTGTTGATGACTTTGGAACATCATAGGGCCTCTTCAAAGGGATATAGAATGTGCTTTCAGACTAACTCTTCATGTAGGAAGAATCTAAAAGATGAAGACTCCTTCCCTCCCCCGATACTCTGGTTTTGATTCTATCCCCTGATCCCTGATTATCACCAGGAAACTGCTCATGGAGGTTGCTCCAGCTTTGGTATTCCCAGCTCATCAATACTTTCCATGGCCTGTGCCTTTCTGGTTGGAAGACTTTAGGACCGAGCAAAACATTCCCCCCAAAGTTTCTCTTTATAGAAGGCTGAGAAATGATGGTCTTCGTTTGTGGTCTTCATTTCTCACCAACTGCTCAGTTTGGTTTGGACTTCAACATCATCACGTTCCCATCCAGGTACTTTCTGGCACTCTCCCCATCCTTCCTCCATTAGACTGTAAGGTCCTTGAAGCAGAGGCTGCATTTTTAACATTTAAAAGGAAGAAGGGAGCGGGCTGGTTTGCATTTAGGAAGCCAGACAATGCTTTCAGGATCCCAGCTTTTACCTGAAAAAAAAAAAAACAAACAATTGCTTCCAATCAATATTCTTTTGGTGATGCTGGATGACTCCAACTTTTAGCTTATTGCAGTCTCTTAAGAAATCCGAATTTCAGGTTGTTCCTCCACTCCCCAATATAGTGATGGAGAGATATAGGATGGCATGAATAGGCTGAAGAATATGCCCAAGTTTGAATATTATTAAAGAACCATTCTCAGAGAGCACGTCAAAGGGAGATCTGACTTGAAAAGTTGTCCATCTTTCATTTTTGAAGTAGACCAATGGCATCATGGGGAAATATCTTGACTTAGGCATGAATTGGACTTAAGGGAGGCAGAGTTGCACAAAGTCATTGGCCTCAGTTTTCTCTTCCAGAGACATTGAATTCTAGAGGCAAGAGAGAAGTCTTGACTGGCTCACAATAGGGTGGATGATGTTGGCCTCTTCAGTGTCTGACCAGGGTCTAAGTGCACCACATGGCCTCTTTCCACCACTTTCATGACAGTGGGAACACATTTTTCTCATCTGTCCATTCTGGGCAGGGCAGCCTTCGATGCTTGGGTAGACATTTCCCTAATTCACCAAAGGGTCTGAGGTCTGAAAGATACCCTCAACTTAATTTAACCCATCAACCAGGATGTTCTTACTGGGCTGTGACCACTGTGCATTGTACAGCTTTTTGGTGTCACAGGTGGAAGTTGGATGAAAAGTGAATCCCAAAGGTGGATGAGCAGCTCTGAAAAGGGCTTGCAAGCCCTCACACAAGAGGTGCTATTCCTCCATGAACTTCTCATACTCCCCACTTGAAAAGTAGGGTAAGGGAGAAAGCATTCTGGGCACAGAGAATGGCATCCACAATGGATATGGAGAGGGCAAGGGACCAGCAACTGGTAATAAAATAAGCACTTAAAACACTTGAATCCTTCCTTCCTTCCCCTTCTGTGCCACAGGGACCCTAAAGCATCAGATCAGCCTAGATATTGCCTTAGAGGGCAGCTGGGCAAGCCATTATAGGGGTCCATGAATGGAAAGTAAGTTGTTTGGAGTGCAGGCATACAACATGGTGCTCTAGTCAGATCCAACCATTGACTTCATAAATTTGTTAAATCAGCTCTGAACTTTGGCAACTTTCTTTAGAATGGAAAGGAGAGATCGTGGAACAGGGAGAAGAGTGGTGTGTTTGGAGTTGTGGGGCTGAATGTGAAACCTCTTCATTTACCATTTGTTTGAGCTTTGTCAAATCATCCAACCTTTCTGCTCCTCAACATTCCGAGTGATCTCTAAGTCACTTCCAACCACTAATTCTGTTAGCAATGTATGATGTGTGAAATGGGCACATACAAGTGTATTGAAAGTAGCACCAGTTACCATTTTTTTTTCTTGGACATGAGAGAGAATGGGAATGCTGACTATGCCACTCATGCAGTGTTACTTGTGAGCTGTTAGGATATTGCTCATTTTGTTCTTGGCACACATAGTTTTGCATATCAGATGTCTGCTAATGATGTTTGAAAATAGAGAGAGATTTTTTTGTAGTGGAATTTCTTTTAATATAAAAGTGAGCAAACACAATGAATCTAGTACTTATTAAATACCTATTATGTTCCAGGCATTATGCTAGGGACTAGAGTTGCAAATACAAAGAAAGAAACAAATTCTTCTTCCAAGGAGCTTCTATGTCTAATGGAGGAGATAAAACTACCCACAAAAAGGGCACCAGACCTGAAGTCTGTGTCTAGTCCTCTACATCCCCTCTTCAATGAATGAAACTTGCAAGAGGACTATTGGAAGGAAGTTAAATTTATTTTAGGACTATCAATCAACAAATATGTCAACAATCACTTACTGTGGGTCAGGTTCTGTGATTAGTACCAAGGATACAAAAATAGAAGTGAAGTAATCCCTGCCTTTAGAGAGTTTCCATTCTATCCTTATTTGAGGCTTTTGTTTATGTAAGATTTCCTCATTTGGAAATTTACTGACACTGAAGATAGCCCCATTCACATCTTTTCTTTCCATTTTTTTTGGTGTATGTATAGAAATATATATCTATATGCATTATATATGTGTGTGTGTACATACATACATACTATATGTATCCTATAATTCTCTCTGGAGGATCTACACTGGTTAGTGGAGGTTTTTAGTTCTTTTTAACATATCAAAGGGAATGTAACACAGCAGGGATAGCTCTACTTTTTGAGTCAGAGGACCTTGTGTCAAATCCTTGCTCTCTTGGGTTACTTTAGGCAAAATCTTTCTCATTTTTTGACTGAATTTTTTTTTGTATTTTTATGCAAAATGGGTACATTCAATGCTTCTGCTTTTTTGCCCCAAACATGGTCATTTTTTGGAAGGTTCCGTGATCAGCTGAGAAAAAGGAATACACATTTCAGTTCCCATTCAGTATTTCCCAGAGATCTATCATATCTAACTTTTCTAAAATTTTATTCATCTCCTTAACTTCTTTCTTATTTGTTTCTCATTAGATTAATCTAAGTCTGACAGGGTTAAATTGAAGTCCCCACTAATATGGTTTTACTATCTATTTCTTCCTATAATTCATTTAACTTTTCCTTTAAGAATCTGGATACTCTGATATTTGCTACATATTTGTCCAGTATGGATATCGCTTCATGTCTATTAGAGACATTGATTCTATATGGTATCTTTGATTAACTATTACTCCCCTGAATATTTCTTTTAATTGGGTCTATTTTGCCTTTTGCTTTGTCTAAGACAGCGGTTCTCAACCTTTCTAATGCCGTGACCCCGCACTACAGTTCCTCATGTTGCAATGACCCCAAACCAAAAAATTATGTTCGTGGCTACTTCAAAACTGTAATTTTGCTACAGTTATGATTCGGAATGTAAATACCTGATATGCATTATGTATTCTCATTGCTACAAATTGAGAGGTTGAGAACCTCTGGTCTAAGATGATATTTGCTAGGCATATCTTTTTTTTTTTTAACTTCAGCTGAACCAAAATAAATTTCCTCCTAGTCCTTTATTCTAATTTGGTGTATGTCTTTCTGTTTCAAGTGTCTTTCTCCTATATAGCATAGTATTGGATTCTGGTTTCTAATCCATTTTGTTGTCCAATTCTCTTTTATTTTTATCTCTATTTTATTATTTTATTTTATTTATTTTATATTTTTATATTATTTATTTTATTTTATTATTCCCATTATCTTATTCTCTTCAATTTATTATTTTCTTTTTTTAATCTGTCTCTTCTTCAACAATCTGTTTAGCTTTCAATCATTGCTCCCTTAACCTACCCTCCCTTTTGTTCCCCCTTTGTCTAAGCCATTTTCTTTCCTACTTCCCTGTTGGAATTTCCATATCCATTAGGGGTGTGTGTGTGTGTGTGTGTGTGTGTGTGTGTGTGTTTATAGTAGACTATAACCACTCTTGGTACCATTGCCATCGTTTTTTTTTTGGTGCCCCCCGGCGTGTCCCTGGCCGATCTCTGTCCCAATTGTCTGCAAGCAGATCCCTCTTTCAGTCCTTGTAAGTTGTCTTGAGTGTGACTGTTTCATTGGTTATCCTGCTCAGAATGTAATTTGACATTTTTTAAAAGTTTATTAAAGAGTTGGGTTGGGAGATCTCAGCAGAAACGCTCAATCTCCTCCACCATCTTGCCCGTCCTATATCTTGGTCTCAGGCTCCTCATCTGGAAATTGAAAGAGCCGTATTTCCACTATCTCTCAGTTCTCTTCCAACTCTGATGTTCTATGTTCTGAACGCATCAGGCCTGTACAGCAGTGACCTCATCTTCCATCTGTGCGGCCAGGCTAAGTCTTGTCAACAGGTATTTGCTAACCTGGACTCCTAGCCATCCCACAACCAGGAACTATTTTATAACAGGCAAATTCAGTTCCATGTTTGGAGATCAGGGCCTGACAGTGGGTGGAAGACAGACTTAGCATGGCAGCAATGGTTTGGGAAGGGGGTTTACTCATCTCATGAAGAATCCAGACCTTTTCCTTAAAGGGTTTAAGAAGCTTATTCAGACTTTGAGAGGCATCAACATTATGAGAACTTGGGGGTGGTCACCAGAGGGCAACTGTGGTATGGAGAGGATTTGCCTGAGCTCATATAGCAAGAGATAGAATTTCCCCCCTGGGTCTTCTTGTTTCTAACTCTATATCACTGCACAATAGGACCTCATTTTAGGCAACCAATACATTTCTAGACACATTCTGTAAGTTGGAAATTGAGTACAATAGTGAATGCTTTTATTTAATAAATATTTCTTATGTAGAAATATTAGGCACTTTACATCTTTTCTTAGCTATCAACAGCACTACTCTTGTTCTTTGGGGCCATAATTAATAACTAAGTAGTGTTAATGAGACAGAGAAATACTGCTTTGACATGGATATGACTTGTTACAAGCAAGAACTCGGAAGGACTGATGTCAGAGCTAATACATGGTGCAAAACATTGTAATGGCTCGCAAGGATTCTTTTCAGAGCAAGAATGAGAATGATTGGGCAAACTGGTGGAAGACCGAATATTCACTCCACCTCCTTTCCCTTACATCATTCAAACATCCAGGGGCCATTTTTTATTCACTTAGAAGAAGAATTTGGCTTTTGGGAAAGCTGAGATTTGGGAGGAACCTTGGAGACCATCTAGTTCAACCATATCCATGAAGGATGAGGCCCCTCTATAAGACAGGTGAACATTTGTTGCTGTTTTCTTTTTCTTTTCAGTTTTTTTTTTCATTTTTCCAGATTACATGTTGGTACAATGTTCAGTAATGGTTTTCTGACATTTCGTGATCTATAGGTCATACATGTGTGATTATATAATACATATTTCCATGTTCATCATCTTGCGATATCACTTACAATAGAGAAGAATTCATGGAGGAAAGAAAGTAAAGAATGGCATGCTCCGATCTGCATTCAGACTCCATCAGTTCCTTTTACAGCAGACTTTTTCAGCAGGAGCCTCGAGGAGCTGTCCTGAGTTTTTTCTTTGCTCATAAGAGTGAAGTCACTCACAATTGATCATTATATTTTAATGGCATTACTGTGTGTAACATTTTTCTGATTCTAATCACTTCACTTTGCATTACTTCAAATTAATCTTTCCAGGTTTTTTTGGTGTTCACCCATTTGTCATTTCTTTGGCACAATAGCATTCCATTATAACCACATACTGCAATGTTCAGGCATTCCCCAGCAGCCAAATCCAGCTTCAGACACCACCTACTAGCTGAGTGTCCCTGGACACATTATATGACTTCTCTTGTGTCTGTCTCAGTTTATTTAAAAAATGAGAGCACTGGACATGATGGTCTCTGAATCCCCTTTTAGTTATAAAACTAGGATGCATTGATTGAGCACATGATGTCCCAGCATTGTGACAGGAGAATAGAAAGAACAGAAGGGATGAAGAGGGGGAGGCTGCACAGTTAAAATGTGACAACCTTGATAAGAAATGGAATGGGAATGGGAATGTCAAGGATTCCACCAAAGTGTGAGCCATGGGAGAAGGGGTGGACAGCACTGCCAGAGGAAGAAATAGAAGAATCAAAAGGATTAGTAGGTTTAGGGGATGTTAAGCTCAGCTCAGGGGTGTATGGGGTGCTCAGGGAGGGGTAATATCTCTGGTATGGAGGGCTTGTGGTGCCCTTCTAGGGCAGCTCTCCAGCCTCTGACCCCACCTGACACCCAGCTCTCACTTGTGGCTCCCACACCCCGGGCAACGGCTTCGACAGGCCGGCTAAACCTTGTGAGGGTAGCCATAGGGTTGACATTGACCCCTGGTAAACTAGGGCTTTGCTCACCCAGCATGTGAAGACTGCTTCAGCGGAACAGGCGGAAGAAACCAACAAGAAGGTTCAATGGCTGAGAGGGCAACGCAGCAAAGCACTGTGGAGTGCTTAGGGAGTCTTAGAGCACAAAAGACAACACGGCCATCCAATGCAGCTGAGGAAGTCTCCAGGTGTAATGACTTTTCGTGCCACTGGACCCAATCTTCCAACGCCGAGAGAGTGGGACTGTCTCTGTGCATCGACTTTTCCACTTAAATCTTCATGCACAAGTGTCTTTGTGCACAAAAACGCACAAAGACAATCATCATCCTCGGTTCGAGAGACAACCAACAACAAGCTCAGCTCATGTGGAGAGTTGTCACATGAAGTCAGAGCTAAGGATCTGGAGCTAAGAGGATCATTTAGGAGAGACATCAATTTAAGAACATCTTCATCTATGTGATAGTTCAAGTCATGAGAGTGAAGGAAACTTCTGAAAAAGATAGTCTGGGCAGAGAAGAAAGGAGAATCAAGGATGAACTATGGGAAAGCATTCATCTTATGGCTCTGGAAGGGAATAGAACCAAAGGAAGAAGACAGTGATATGTTTATAGGAATAATAACTACAATAACAATAGCTAATATTCATATGGTGCTTACTTTGTGCCAGTCACTGTGCAAACCACATTATATATCTCATTTGATCTTCCCAACAACCCTGGGAAGTAGGTGCTCTTATTATCCCCATTTTACAGATGAGGAAGCTGAGGCAGACAGAGGTGAAGTGACTTACTTATGGTCACACAGCTAATAAACATCTGAGACCAAATTTGAACTCAGATTTTCCTGACTTCAGGCTCTTTTACTGAGTTATCTAGCCACCTCAGCTTGTTGTGAGATTTCTGAAACCAAAGGAGCAGAGTCAGGCTAAGGAATGTGAATGAGGAATCAATAAGCAATCAACAAGCATTTATTAAATACCTACTCCATGTCAGACCTTTTACTAGATGAGAAGGATGTCTGTGCAAAGAAAGATACAGTCCTCATTTCCATGCTTACATTTTTAAAAAGAAACAATAAGTTTAAATAAAAACATATGCAGAATGCCTATCAGCCAATCATCCAGCCAATAAGCACTTAAAAGGGGCTCTCTAGCACTAGGCATTGTGCAGTCAATAGAAATACAGGTAGAAAGAGGGACAATTCCTGTCCCCAAGCAATTTGCATTCTATCAAAGATAACACAGAAAAGGCAGCTGAGAGGTATTTGTCTAAGAAAGCAAAAGTAAGTTCTGGGACCTGTAGAGAATTAGGAAGATTTTAGTGACTTTGAAAAAAGCAGTCCAACAGAGACACTAAGTCAGATTTTTAGAGGCTGAGAAAACTGGTATAATTCACATTATTTAGATAACCTTTTAAAGAATTTAGCTATGAAGGGAGTGAGAGAAATAGAATGGAAGCAGGATGAAACAAAAAGGTCAAGGCAAGAATTATTTTTTAACTTATGTATTTCTCTTTCTATTCATCCATCCATCCACCTGTCCATCTATCCATCTCTCTGTCTCTCTCTGTCTCTGTCTCTGTCTCTCTGTCTCTGTCTCTCTCTCTCTCTCTCTCTCTGTCTCTCTGTCTCTCTCTGTCTCTCTGTCTCTCTCTGTCTCTCTGTCTGTCTGTCTTTCTGTCCATATGTTTGTCTATCTATCTATGTCAGTTTCTGAATGGGGTATTGCTAGTAATTGCTCCTGGCGATGAATTTCTTACCCCTGGCCTTGCTTCCCTGCCTCAACAAATAAAGTGCCTCAGTGGATAGACAATGGACCTAATGTTAGAAAGATCTGAGTTCATATGATCCAGTCTCAGACACTTACTAGCTGTGTGAAACAGGGGAAGTTGCTTAGCCTCAGGCACCTGCCTCAGTTTCCTCATCCATAAAATGAAGATGATAATAGCACCCACCTCTTAAGGGTGTTATGAGGATCAAATGAAATATTTTTCAAATTATTTGTGAATCTTAAGTTGTTGAGGGTAGCTAGGTGACTTGATGGATAGAGAGCCAGGCCTGGAGATGGGAGGTCCTGGGTTCAAATTTGGTCTCAGATAGTTCCTAGCTGTTTGATCCTGGGTAAGTCACTTAACTCTCATTGCCTAGCCCTTACCACTCTACGCCCTTGAAATCACTATGAAATTCTGATTTTTTAAAAAATATATTTTTTCATGTTTTCATGATTAATTTTCTCTCCCTCCCTCTTCCCTCCCCCTTCCCAGAACCAACAAGCAATTCCACTGGGTTGTACAAATGTTATCACTTGATACCTATTTCCATATTATTCATTTTTGTTATAGAGTGATCTTTTAAAGCCAAAACCCCAAATCACATCCCCATATATACTTGTGATAAGTGATGTCTCATATGTTTTGCCTTTGCATTTCTACTCCCACAGTTCTTTCTTTCAAAGTGGTTAGCATTCTTTCCCATAAGTCCTTCAGGAGTGTCCTGGCATGTTGCATTGCTACTAGTAGCAAAGCCCATTATATGGGATTTTCCCACAATGCTTTACTTCCTGTGTACAATGTTCTCCTGGCTCTGCTCCTTTCATTCTGCATCACTTCACTGAAGTTCTCCCGGTTCACATAGAAATCCTCCAGTTCATCACTCCTTTCAGCACAATAGTATTCCATCCCCATCATAGACCAGCCATTCCCCAATTGAGGAACACTCCTCTAGTTTTCAGTTTTTTGCCACCACAAAGAGAACGATTGTAAATATTGTTATACACATCTTTGAGATTCTGATTCTAAGACAGGCAATAAGGATTTTTTTAAAATGTCATATACATTTGTTTGGTCATGTCTGATTCCTCGTGACTCTCTTTGGGGCTTTTCTTGGCAAAGATACTGGAGTGATTTTCCATGTCCTTCTCCATTTTACAAATGAGGAAACTGAGGCAAACAGAGTTAAGTGACTTGCCAAAGATCACATAGCTAGTGAGCCTCTAAGGACCTATTTGAACTCAGGTTTTCTTGATTCCAGGCTTGGTTCTCTATCCTCTGTGCCACCTAACAACCCACTATACAGATGCTAGCTAGTATTAGTATTAAGGATTTGGCTTGACATTCTCTTGAGGATTTGAATTGGGTAGAAAAGGTTTGCTAAGGAAGCTAGTCACTGGACATTTATATTATTGAAGGGAATGAGAGTAGGATGCCTGCTTGAGAAAGAGAAGGAAAATTGTTACGAGAACAACCAGACTGTGAAACCCTGAGAAGGTTCTAATATTGTGGGTGGCAGAAACGTGATCCGTATGGAATCGAATATGATGCCATTTAATAGTTATGCATCTAAGGATGCCCACCTGGGTTCCAAAAATCAGCCACACTCATACAGTATGGGGGATACATCATGTCACTGCAATGTAGGCACAAAAATACTAGGAGATTTCAGTGGTCTGTCAGTAGAGTGCCAGGACAAGCCCCCAAACTGATGTCATCCTACAGTATATGGATAGAAATCTGATGGGAAAAAAGGGAAGTGGAGGCCTTTTTTTAAACCCTTACCTTTCATCTTGGAATAAGTGTTGTATTTTGGTTCCAAGGGAAGAAGAGAGGTGAGGGCTAGGCAATGGGAATTAAGTGACTTGCCCAGAGTCACACTGCTAGGAAGTGTCTGAGGCCAGATTTCGTTCCAGGACCTCCCTTCTTTAGGTCTGGATCTCACTCCCCTAAGCTCCGCAGCTGCCTTCAGAGACCTTCCTTTTGCCTTGGTTACCCCTCTGCTGGAGCCTTGTTTACAGCTAAGGGAGCCACATTGAGGACAGAAATGGGCAAAGCAGCGGATCAATGCCCAGGCTGACCAGGGAGATCTGGTTGAGGAGGAAACTCAATAACAGGGCCTGGTCCAATATCCAGGTTCACATAGACTCACCTCTTCATCTTTGGGGACATCAAATTGAATCTCTTTCAGTTAATAGATGACTAGATGGGAAGCCACAGAAGTGGATAATTTGCCTGAAGTCACACATTTAGTAGGTGGCAGAGCCAAGATTTGGATTTCAGTTCTGCTTGTAAATCCAGAATTCTTCCCATTGCCCTATGACAGATGTAAGAGATGGCTTAAACCAGTTCTTCTTGGCCTCCACAAACAGAATAATGGCTCAGGAGGGAAATAGTACAGATAAACAGCTTTTGACCACATAGCAATGAAGAATTTTCTAAGCCCTCTGAGTTGTGGCAGATTGACAAGGGCTATTTTGGGCTCTCACTAGCTTTCTTTTATTGGAACAATGAATAAGATGATCACCTGTTAAAGGTGTTGTAAAGAGCACCCATCCTTCATGGAGACTGTTGAACTAGATGGTCTCTAAGACTTAGTTTTTCAGAAAGCCAATTTCTTTTTAAAAATAGATTTTATTTATTTTGTTAAATATGTTCCATTTACCTCTAAAAATCATTTTAAGATTCATTTAAACATTTTCTCCTCTTCCTCTCTCCCTCCCTTCCCTTCTTCTTGAGAAGGTACATGATTTGATATTGATTATACATTTCAGGTCACATACCATGTGCAAAACATATTTCCATATTAGAAATATTGGAAAAGAAAGTAGACAAAAAATGAAACAAAATGTGGGAAGGTAAAAAAGTCTGCTTCAATCTACATTCAGAGTTCATCAATTCTCACTCTGGAGGTAGAGAACATTCTTCATCATGAGTCCTTTGAAACTCTCAGGTCACTGTTGATCAGAGTAGCTGTCTTTCACAGTTCATCATCCTTACAATATTGCTGTTACTGTGTACGATGTTCTTAGTCTGCTCCCTTCACTTTGCATCACTTCATATCAGTCTTCCCAGGTTTTTCTGAAACCATCTTGGTTGTCATTTCTTAGAGCACAATAATATTCCATCATAGTCATTTATGACAATTTGTTTATTCATTCCCTAGTTGATGGACATCGCCTTAATTTCTAATTATTTGACACTACAAAAAAGTTGCTATAAATATTTTGGTGCAAATGGGTCCTTATCTTTTTTCTTTGGTCTCCATGGATTAGAGACTTAGTAGTGGTATTTCTGGGTCAAAGGAGCATAGTTCCAAATTGCTGAAAACTACATTCTTACTGGGATCAAATTACATTAGTCAACATAAAGGAAAATAAATCTCCCTACTCCAACTTTGCTTATTCCCAAAGGTTTTAAATTATGTCCAGATATTTCAATGCATCTTTGGAAGAGGAGTGAAGGCAGGGAGATGGGGAAGAAGTCAGAGATTTGCCTGAATTATCTGGATAAAGGTCTGACCCTTCCATAATCTCATTTTAGAAACATAATCTTGATTGGCCCGATAAATAAAATTTAAAAAATGAAGGAGCAGCAGCAGGGAGAGGAGGCAGAAGAAATAGTCAGGGCAGAAAGCTTTCTATTTTCTTGACAACCATCTCCCTCCCTTTTCTCCTGCTTCTTTGTGTTGCCTGGGTGATCTTGCAATTTTGCTCTCTGAGTAAAAACCCTTCCTTTTGGTCGTCAGTCATTCATACTTGCCTCTAAAGAGCTTTGGAAAATATCTTTTGTTCCACCCAACATTATACTAGGTCCTGCAGAACCGATCAACATGTCAGGAGTTGGCACTTCCTGTGAACAGAGATTTCCTTCCCCCATTTACAGAACTCAGAAACTTCCCCATTACAGACCATTCTTCCTTTGTTGACATGGGAAGGTGGGGACTCAGGAGGTCCAGAGGAGCTCACAAGGAGTGGGACCATTTAGAATAAGGCTGGGCTATAGGGATGGCATAATACCCAGGTCCATAGAAAGATGGCAATAAATAGCTATGCAAGGATTGAATGAAGGCCACCCGCTGCCACCCTGGAGAATGGGCTTAGGGCAATGCGTGACACAGTGGTGAGGTATATCGATCATTTAAAAGGTAGACAGGCAAAGTGAAGCCAGGATCCTTTCTCAAAGACTGAACTGCTCCCTTTTCCCAGTCCTTAAAATGAAAGCACAAAAAGCCCTAAAACGTCATTGCTGGAAAGAACCTCGAACGCTGAACACAGAGTGTTAGATCTGGAAGGAACTGTAGATCATGGAACATCACAGATGGGAGAGCAGCCTGTCATACCTGAGAGGAACTTTGAACTGACAATGCCAGATCTGAGAGATCTGGAACGCAGAGCATCCAAGGAGAACGGAACCTTGGAACACAGCTTGTCCGAGCTGGGAGGGACTTTGGAAATATGGTCTAACTTCAGCATTCCAAAATTACCAAGGACTTGAAGAATTAAGTTTGTTCCCGGAGCCGTTCCACTTGATGATGTGGTGCTCGCCTCTCTTTTATCCCGTAAGGAGTGAGAGAAGAGAAGAAAGTAAGAACCAGAGAAGACGTTCAGTCCTGCCGCTGTGGATTGCAGAGCGACCAATGGTCTTGGCTTCAGAAGACTTGCCTTTATTTAGACTTACTATTACTCGCCGTGCTCTAAAAGGAAGCCATGTCTAGCATATTCCATCCTAGAGTTGTACAAAATCCTTTGTTGTTGTTGTTGTTATTTTGAGGTGGAAAGTGGTTATTAGTAGGAAAATGTCCATGTTGAAAATGTGACATCTGAATATTATAATATGAAAAAGGTTAAATGAAAACAAAATGTATTTGACATGATTTCAGCACTGACTTGAATACCTAATTTAAACTCTTTTTGAGCCTCAGTTTCTATATTTGTAAAATTACGATTATAATAGTTGTTCTTTCCAAGAGCCAAGGTGGGTGGTGTAAAGAGAAAGCCCTGGGTTAGGGCAAGACTTCTTGTTTAATTTACTTTTTTTTGCATGCCTTGTGTCTCCCTGCTGTCCTGAGAGGGCCCACAAGGCAGAGAGCTGCCTCTTGCTCATCACTTAACCAAGGGAGCAGTTGGCAAATACTTATTAAAAATGTAATGGATGAATTAAGGCATCTTGGCTTAGATTTCCCCTTCTTGAAGTGTCTACTGAAGGTTCTCTGTGCCCAGTGTTCGTCTTAGCACCCCCTTCCAGTAGGTAAGTCAGGACCCTCTTCCTCAAGGTCTATGGCCAGCCTCAGTTTCTGTCTTCTGTCTTTTGTCTGTCCAGGCTCTTCTCAGCATGATGGTGGGTCCAGGTGCCTTTGAGGTTCTAAAAAAGAGGAACAAAAATGTGTTCTTTGGCCTTTTGTTTTCCAGCCATGTGTAATTATGGAGGCGAAAAGGTGATTACATAGGATGAGTCTGGGCGACAAGCCAAGTCCTTTCCACTAGAATCCTTTTGGAAGCTTCAGTAATGGCACTTCCTTTGGACTGGGCTCAGTAGCAACAATGCCATTGAGATGAATGTGCATTTATAGGTCACTGGAATGTTTAGAGAATGTTTTCCTCAAAGTGATCATGTGAGCTGAGCAGTTCAAGACTTACCAACCTCCCTGTAGAGATGAGGAAGCTGAGTTCCTGAGAGTAAGCATGGAGTACCAATGGGATGAGGCTACACGCTTGGTTCACTCTCTCAGCTCCCAGTTCCATTGACAGAGCATGTCCCCAGGGCGTGATTTCTTCCCCCTTAAGAGCCTGGAGGGATGGGAGCAGGATCTTTCTAATACCTTAGCTCACTCCTCTGTTCTTGTCTACACTGATTTTCAGTGTAACAATTAGTCTGTCAAACCTAATTACTTTTCTTTTTAAATTAAAAAGTTTAATTAGCAAGTATTTATGTTCTCCTCTGAAAAGAGGAAAGAAGAAGAAACAAGAAAGACCATCATAACAAATATGCATAGTCAACAAGCCCAATCCCCATCCTGGTGGCCTAGAAGGTGAATTTCTAAAGGTGGCCAGATCAGTCAGTGGACAGTCCACCGAGCCTAGAGTCAGGAAGGCCTGAGTTTAGATCCCGCCTCAGATATTTATTAGCTCTGTGAACCTGGACAAGCCCCCTAAGCTCTATTTGCCTTAATTCAATAGAAAAGGAAATGGTAAAGCCCTCCATTATCTTTGGGAGGAAGCCCCCACCGATGGCATTGATGCAACATCAGACACGCCTGAATGGCAACCACCAAATACTCGCTATGTTTAGTCTCTCCCCTCTGTCGAGAAGTAGCTGCCATCCTTTCTGACTGCTCCTCTGGACTCATGACGGATCACTCCAGCGTTCAGTTTAACAGCTAAACTAATTGCACCTATTTGTAGAGCGTCAAACATCGGGAAACATCGGACACAATAAAGATACAATCCAACTTGGAGAACATCCCATGGAAAAACAAAGCCAATGGGGGCCCCCAAGGAGCCTCCCACCCAGATTTGTGCCCCCCACCCCCCATTTCCAGCTGAGTGACTGTCATAAGAAGTAATGGAGGGGCTGGTTCCAGAGAAACCCGGGGAGACGCATAGGAGCTGAGAAAGAGTCAAGGGAACAGAGCAGAGAGCACCAGAGAAGAGAGCACCAGAGAACCTCAGTCCTGTCCTAGGGATGGAAAGAAGCTGCCCCAGAAAGGCAGTCATGCTCAGATCAAGGCCAAGGAAGGCAAGCCAAATACTTCCAAGAGCTTCCTGCCTGCCTGTTCGTAATCAGGGAATTATCTGAGCCCTCGTGGAGACCAGAAATCTAGTTCAAGGTTCTCCGTGTATTGATCCAGAGACTCTGGAAGGGGATAACGAGTTGTCCAAGGCCACAGAGCCAACTTGGCATGGATAAACCAAGGCCACCCTCCCCACAGCACTCCAAGCCCAGTGAGCATGACTGCCTGGCTGTGGGGTCTCGCAGAGAACTGCCAGACCTGGAAGTCTGAACTGGCTAGGTTTAGTCTCTCCCCTCTGTCGAGAAGTTGGAAGCGGCACATTGGAGCAGTGGCAGGATCGTGAGCCGGGCGATGGCGAGCTCAAAGCAATGGTTTCATCAGGGCAAGCGGGATGGTGAAGGGCCCAGAGAGTAAGGATGGGGAGGAAGGGGACCTGCTTAGCTAGGCAGGCATGATAACTCTATTTAGGTGACTCATGTGTCTCCTTGTATTGGGGCTTATTTTTGTTGTTCTTGGCCCCAGAGGACAGAGCCAGGAATGAATCAGGTTTGAAGAAAGGAAATACTTTCTGAGACTGAAGGAAGGAAAAGGCCCCATTGTGGACCTACTATGTGCCAGGCACTGTGCCAAGCACTTTATAACTATGATCTCATTTGCTCATCATGCCAACCCTGGAAAAAGGTGCTCCTATTGCCAGGCAATCTATAGGGTGCAGCTGAAGCTTGTCCAGCTTTACCATGCTCCTTCATCTCCCTCTCTGGGCCATCTTCCTTCTGGTTGGGATCTCCCCTCCCCATTTTGTGCCCTCTTGGGCCACTGAACTTTTTCTCTGCCACCAGAAACAGCCTGTACCTTTTCCTACTCAGTGTCCTGCCAATGAGGCAGTACCTCTTGGGTCTT